>NC_084862.1:12351057-12666224 GCF_951802175.1 Populus nigra | reverse complement strand
TCTCGAACAATCCTTTCTAAAAAAAAGAGTGTATGTGTAATAAACTTACTAGTATTGCTTGACAAAAATAAAAACATCGTCGATGTAGCAGGGTCTAACATTTGTATTAATTTTTATTAAACCATGATGGAGGTTTACTTTGATTCCTCTGTCGATGGTATCAAACTAATATCATTTGAATAAAAAGATTTATTCTGCTCACTATAATATTGCAAAACAATTATGTCTTCTAACTTCATATAATAATCAACTTTGAACTCTTTAAAAGTCAATCCCTTAACACAAACCACACTTTTATATGTTTTTTTTTACCCTGAACATACTTTTCAACATGAAAAAAATGTCAATTGAAGAAATACTCGTTATAACACTTCATTTTTTTTTATTAGACATAGTGAATTCAAAGTAACATTCACTCATAATTGATAAACCTGGTACAAAAATTACAACCACTAACAATTAATGAGAAATATGTAATAAAGTTAAGTATTTCGAGATATAAGAATAATTAAGCAATACTTACAAGTTTTATGGACCACGTTGAAAATTGTTCATCTTGTGATCAAAAGATTTAAGATTCAGTCAACTATGAGTTTTGAAATAATAAAAATTGATGATGTTTCCTACGAGAAATTATTCAATCTATTAGTTTATGATATTATAAGAGACACGTTGTTTGAAAATAGTGACATGTTAATTATTTTACTTATTGAACAAAAGGTCTCAGCTCATCACAATTAAATAACACATAATTAAGTGCATGTCTGAATTCAATTTATATCAATAATCTTCCCCTCACAATATTTTTTTTGGTACAAGTCATCCAAGATGAAAAATATTGATAAGTTCCCACTTGAAGGCACTTCCCTACCGTCGTCACGCCTTGAAACATAGTTGATTCTTGTTCTCAAATGAAGCTCAAAATAATATAAGATAAATGTTAAGATCTCTTCAACAATATAAGCTTCACATATCGAAGCCTCAACATGCACCTTGTTTTTAAATTTCTTTTTCTTAAGGTTGAACAATTATTTGCATGAAATTAAATGAAAGTTTTGAATTTAAAAGAAAAAAAGACAATAAAATTTAATTATAATGCATGTGTAATCCCTAACGTCTTGAATCGATACATCCATCTATACTGGATAAGGCCTTCAACTTTTGTCTCAAATGGTAAATATATTGGTAGATGTTCCATTGAGTCGAAGAATGATGGAGAGAATATCATCTCAAGCTTGTAGATTGTCTAGTTGATTATCTTTAGCTTCTCCATGTGTTATGTATTTAACTTATTGGAGCATATATCTCTAAAGAAGTAACTGATCTTCGTGACTGTATCTCATATCCCCTTTGACAATAAATCTCGGTAAGCAAATAGAATGAGTGTTTGCATAAACACGTGGTAATTATAATTCTTCATTCTCTACAATCTGCAATCCTCCAAATTCACCAATGTAGATCTATTTGAAGTATGTCCATCGAAAAACATAGATTCTTAAGCTACTAGTAGACAAATAACTATGTGTTATTGTCTGCTTTGGGCTTTGCGATCCATGATTCATCATAAACCAACTTTATATTTTTATAGTGGCAAAACAACGGTATATCCATTTTAGCCTTCATGTTGTCATTTGTCTTCCCTATCACATCAATAACCATATTATAAATGTTTTTAAACATGTTTTTTTTTAATGTGCACAACATTAAGATTATGGTAGATGAGATTGATCTTCCAATAAGAAAGCTCTCTAAAAATACATCGCTTTACACTATTATGGATCACACCAAAACCAAGTAAATTTTGCTTACCGGATTGAAACTAAACACAATGTCATCGTACGACGACCGCACGTCATATAATTCTTCACTTGATGGTCTTGACGGTGCAACATCTCTTTCAACTTTACCAATAAAAAAGTCATTTATGATCTTTCTATACTTGTAATTTATTAGCAAGAACCACCAATGGCCATAAAAAAAAGTTAATTTACCATCACTTGTAATTTATGATATCCTGCTTATTCGTAATAAGAAAGAGATGGAGTGATTTTTTTATTACGTTTAGTTGATGTATTACATGATACCATTTATCATTTCAATAATCAAACATCATTAAGTGATTCGGTATGTCATATATATATATATATATATATAATATTACTACAAAAGAAAGGATACATGTCCATTGTGTTTATAACATAAAGTGTTCATACACACCATAATTTACAACCATAACTTTGAATGTCAACATCATGAAGTTTTTACACAATACAAGTCATTTATTCATACTATTACATAGTTTATTACAAAATATTTACTAAAAAATTGTTAAATGCCATGGTCATAAGATGTCCCTGTTACAAACCAAACTCAATGTAATATATTTGGACAATAGACATTTTATTGTAATTGTGTTAACATTTAAATAGATAGATTCTCATTAATAACTTCTTGTTGAGTCTATCTTTAATATTTTACTTCATATCTTCGTATGACCTTATGCCGCATCATTTTATTTAAACTATATTCAACATCAATTGATAATATGTATTATGGTTTAGGAATCCTTGTGTGTCTTACATCCTTCCAAGTAATGCTATTCTCTCCTCATTATAATCACTTTGTATATGGTTCTTTAAATATTAATTCCAATTATAATTGACACATCAGTATTCTTTACTTCAAAGTATAAATAAGTACTTTCAAATGTGAATACTATTAGGCTATTAGCCAATGTTAATCTTATCATCTATTTTTGGTTATCCAACATGGATAACATTAGTTGAAGCTAATCTCATCATTCATTCTCGGTTATTCCACATGAATACCATTAGCCAAAGTTAATCTCATCATTCATTCCCGGTTCACCAACGTAAATACTATTAACCAAAAATAATCTTATAATTCATTGCAATTCATAAATAATTTAAACAATTGAATTCGGGTAGCAACATTATGCAAGAATACTTAAAAAATGTAATAAAATTAGATGAAGGTGGAAATTACGTACCTGCTCCTCCTTTAGTATGTCCTTACCCAATCAAAGATTCAATATTGATTGCACCTTCTGACACACAATGACCATTACTCGGTATATTTTTATCTAGGCATCATCAAAGATCATTTTCACAAACATATATATGTACACACATATATTCATATAAACATCTCATGTGTTTGTGCATTTGCATAGCAATAATGTTATAATAAGACATTCGTTTCCAAATTTAATGAAGGTCATCTACGGAAATTAAGTCATTATAACACTAAAAATCATCAACGAAAACTAAGTTACTTTGACACTAAAAATCGTCAGTGAAAACTGAGTTGTTTTAACATTGAAAATCATCAACGAAAACTAAGTCATTTTGACACTGAAAATCATCAACGAGAACTGATTCACTTTGACATTGAAAATCATCAATGAAAACCGAGTCACTCTAACATTGAAAATTATCAACAAAAACTAAGTCATTACGATATTTCTTTTTCCAAGTTCATACATAAAGTCAATACCAAGTTTTCTTCTTAAAGATTATACCTCAACCTAGTTATGGACATAGACCACAACACAATTCACCTCCGAGAGTTATGAAGGAAGGATAACATGTAATGTCTCCATTCCATTATAATAACACTCAATCATCAAACATTGTAAGGAGGATCTATTAATCACTATTATCTTCATGAAGGTTTTTCTTTCTTATTTTCTTCTAAGATAGTCGAAGCCTATGTCACTTCCCTACCGAGCATTCTTTGTGTTCTTCATATGATATCATCAAATTCTCATATATTATAGCATGGCATAAGGTGTTCTATGCATTTCAATTTACGAAGTTCTACCAAACATGTTCAAGAATCATATTCATTTCCATAATCTCATCAAGTTCATTACAATGTTGTCAAGTAGTATACAATTAAGTTCAAATATGCACATTTTCAAGAATTTTCCTACCTAAGCTTTCATGGGACCAAAACATGGGGCATTGATTCATTTTATCATTCTCAATCATATCATTCCAAATAATAAAACACAATCTAATAACTATTTTCACATTATATATGAGTTCAATTTCTACCATTTAGTTGTTTCTTTAAGGATATTCTTCATACAAAGATTTCCTTTTGACCGAAACACAATATTTTCCTTCCTTCTAGTTTACTAATGTAAATTATTACTTCCATTATAAACATGTTTATGTTATCATGCATTAATCATATATCAATCATCTGAGTTCATAATCAAGCAAGTTCTACAACTCATGATGCAAAATAAGGGTAGTAGCATTTGTTAAAATTCTATTTCAGCCTAAGCATTTTATCCTAAGTGCTTGTCAAGATCACAATTAACACATTGTATCATCCCATTCTATCATCCTTTCATCTATTTAATAAGCCGGTCATAACTAGGGTTTCTTCTTTAATTTGCATCAATTTTTTTTGTTATAAAATCTGAAATTATACTATTTTCATCCTAATTTTCTAATCTCTTCATTTAATTTTTCGCAATCTAGGGTGCAAGAACCCTAGGTCACCTTATATGGGTTCCCTTCTCATTTTACCTCATAATCTCAAAACAACAAATATAAAAGTAGAGTTGCCCTTACCATATGATTTTAGATAGAATTTGAGCCGTGGTGGTTTTTGTTCTTTCCTCCAGGTTTTCTTCCCTTCCTCTCTTCAATGTTTTCGGTGTCCCTTCAAAGCCATCAAGGGTGGACATACATGTCATAGAATGGACAATGCCCTCTTAATTATTTTTCAAAAATTAATATTAGTTTATGAGTTTACTTAATTTCTACCTTTTTTTAGACATATTTTATTCTTCATATTTTTTGAAATTTGTCCACCAATATCTGACATATTCGCTATAATATAACATCTTCTTCTTGTTTTCATTTTTTTGGTATATTGCATGCAAAATTATTATTTAAATGTACCATTTTCTGACTTGATTTTCAATATGAAAATATCAAAGGTAATAGTATTTCCTATAATTTTCCTCCACCTCTTTACCTATGGACCCGGTCTGCAGCCTAGCCGAAAGCAACATATCATTTGAGATATTACTATCTGTCTAAGGGAATCAATGGATGGCAAGTCACATCCTGTTTTGGCGCATTAACCTGTATTTTTTTAATCAATTTTTTTTTTAAAATAATTTTAGATAATCTTAATATGTTAATATAAAAATAAAATAATTTGAAAAATTTAATTTTAAAATATTTTTAATTGCAAAATATTTTAAAAAACACATTACACCATAATATAAAAAAAAACTTTTTAAATCCAATCATTCTTTTATAATACATAGAAGTGTACACACACACGTTATATATATATATATATATATATATATATATATATATATATATATATATATACTAGTTACATGACCTCGCGATACCGCGGGTCATTTTTTAGCATAAAAAATATATAAAAAAACAAAGATTTAAAAATCTTGGGATTTTCTGCAAAGTTATACCCAAAAATTTTGGGTTTGGCTGCAATGGCCGACCTAAGAGTAATATTTATAATATTAATAATAATATTAAACTTGCATGACCCAAGTCTAAATGAGTCTGACTGAAACACCGGATCCAAGAATATTGGATGTGGGTCTGGCTATAAGGTCGTGTCATAAAAGTGTGATAATTAAATAGATTAATTAAAAAAACAAAGAAAAAAAATTATCACACTAGGTTATCCCGTAAAATTTGAAATTCGCATCATGAAAGTTTGATAACTAAATAGAAAAAAATATGAAGGGTTTACCCATCAAACCGGGTTAACCCATCAAACCAAGTTAACCCGTCAAGCCCAGCATACGTGTCATGAAAGTCTGATAATTAAATAAAAATAAAATTAACTTTAACAAACTAAACTAAATTAAAAAAAAATCCGGATTAACTCGTCAAATCAGGTTAACCCATCAAACTCGGGATCTGTATCATGAAAATCTGATAACTAAATAAAAAACATTTAACATTAACAAACTAAATCAAACGAAAAAATTCATTAAAAAAACAAAAAAAAAAGAAAAAACAGTTATATAATATAATATAATAATAATTATTATTATAATATAATAATTATAATAATATAATATATTAATAAGTAAATATATTAGTAAAAGGCCTAGAACTTTTTAGAGTATTACTTAATATATACTCATTTTTTTTAAAAAAAAAACAAAAAAAAATTAAGAATCTAGAAAGTAGAAAGATACATATACATGGAGACAAATTATTGTACGTGGATGTAGGGACATGAACTTTATGTATCTTTGGCCATGCAGAGGAATTAAAGCGCCTAAAAAACAGGTCGAAAAACAACAGAATTAAATTTGAAACCATAATGTGTAGTAGTTGTTGAACTACCAAGCATATTTAACGTTAGCAATAAGCACAATGTCGGAGTATATTTAACCTAGCTAGTATCATATTAATTTTTTTTTTAGATTAATATGGATGTTCGAGTTAATTTGTATACACCTTGATTAATTCTACAGATTCTAAAATTAACGATCATGTAAGAAACATTTTATCAACCTTGATTGAAGCTCATATATATAACATTGGGTAATAGAATTTTCAAACCCTAAAAGCACATTTAACCTTAATCTTCTAAACTATATGTGTTTTTTTTCCTGGCCCTTCCTTCCTTTAAAAGGATGGGGAACTAAAAAAATAAAAATAAAAATAAAAAATTAATGTCCATAGGGTTTTGGGTCCACTGTTTCCATATTTATGCCTCCATTTGTGCAATCAATTCCACCGCCACTTCTTGTTATTAACTCTGTATCATAGCTGGAATTTACTCAATCTTTTTCTTTTTGAAAACAATTTGAGAAAAAAAATGTTTATTCCCTCTATTTCACAAAAAAAAAAAATGTCGTCTCTCAACAAGCCGATGCTAATTCAATAAGATACAGTTTGTTTTAGCATTTTAAAAGAGTTTTTTTTTTAAAATTAAATTATTTTTTATTTTTTTCTTTACTTCAATTTATTTTTTAAAATTATAAATATTAAAAATAAATTTAAAAAAATAAAAAAAATATTTCAATATATTTTCAAACAATAATACTTCGAAAATCAGCTGAAACAACTTTAAATTACAGACAGGAATTTATAAGCCGTTAAGGTAGATAGTGAGGGTAGAATCATAGCCCTTATTGGTCACAACGAAGATTTATTATTGAACAGAATACAGAATGGAAGAACAAGAGGAGAAGGATTCGAGGACTGTACTATATTCATCGGCACCAGAAAAATGGAGGCTGCAATTATTGCCGTAAAACCTGGTCGTCGCCGTCCATATTCAAGGAATGAAAACACTCGCAATTTCTAACCCAAAAATAATAAGAAAATGGTTAAGTCATTCTTGATTAATAAGTAATGATTTACACATAAATTGAATGAAGAAAAAAAAAACGTAGAGAAAGGCTTTATTCTATTTTATGCATAGGTCGGAATTTTTAATAACTTTTATTTTGCCGACAATTCTGTAAGAAATAACTAATGAAATATATTCTATTAAATATTATCAATAAAATATTTTTTTTATTAATAATTTCATTGTTATTTATAAATTTTCTAACAGTGATTACTACTGTTTTGGATGTCAGTGATTAAATTTTGATATTTATAAAATATAGTTATGATATAAGTAGTTGTTTGTTGCTAATAAGTTATAGTCTTTTTTTTTAATTTTTATCTGGGTATTCTTACACCTTTTTAAAGGGTAAGATTAGTTTCATTCAAGGTTCGTGGTTGTCCCTCCCAATAAATACGCTTCCTAAAAATTGAACTTTATATTTTCACCTTAACAGGAATATAATAATGCCTTCAACCAGATCAACACTTCATTGGTTAATAAATTATAGTTTAATTGATAGTAATGTTTTTCTTTTAAAAAAAAATTGGATAAAGTAAACGCGGTAGAAAATTACGAAGCCATTTAAGAAATCATTTGGGTATTCTAAAAAAAAAAAAAAGTGTATATCATCAAATTTATTAAGGTGAATTTTTTTAATTATAAATCTATCAGTAATTTTACTATTAATAAACTTATTAATAACATATATAAATTACCAACAAAATATTTTTTGATAAACAGTAACCATTGTAATCTCACTGGTAAGAAGTTGTGCCTACAGATTTGTCCTCTTTCTTGATTTTGTGACTTCAATCTTCAAAATAATTATTTATACAAATTACTTATTTTTGAACGTATCTTGTAGATATAAAAGATGCAATTTTAAGATCTTATAAAGAAAGTATTTAATTTTGATTTATGTACATTTAAACCCTGAATTTATTTATTTTTTCATCAAAATTAAAAAAAGAAGTAAATGGCATAGATTGAACAAAAAAACTACAGAATTTCTTGAACCATCTAATTTAAATTTTTTTCTTAAACTTAGTGATAAAGAGATCATCTTCGTTATCGATTTTTTTAATTAATATAAATATCCGAGCTAATTTATATATATCTCGACTAATTTTATAGACTTCAAAGTTAACGATTATATAAATTTTTAATGGTTTTAAAATTTATAAAATTCAAACTAATGATATTTAAGAAACAAACTCAGAATATAAAATATGACCAGTTATCATTAATTGAACTGAACATGTTATTGTCTGCATTCATTGTCTCAAAGGCTTCAAGCAAATTAAGATTGGCCTAATTTTAGATATTCCCAGTCATTTCATTGAGATATATTGAGAAATGTGAGAAAGCAGACGAAAGTCATCGGCATTAAGGTGTTTCCACCTAACGACAAATCAAATGGTAGAAATTAGAATGGAAGTTCTATTTCTAATTATTAATTTGTAGGTGTTTAATTGAAGGAAATGAAATAGAAATGGAAATTAAAAGGGAGAATGTAAATAAAAAATTTAACATAGCATAACCTCAATTAATTAAATAATATCTTTTTTCGATCTGATTTAAATTTGAAGTTTAAATAATATCTTGATTAAATAATATTTAGCTTAATTAATAAATTTTCATGCTCCTAAAAATATTAATTTATAGAAATTTAATTGTAGTTTTATTTTCATTGGGGCAAGTGAAAAACAAAAACAAGAAATATAAATATTTTTTTAAAAAATAGTATATTATATTTCTTTTCATTGAATATTAACTACTTCTTCCAGCATTAATTATTGCCATCTATATTATTGTTATTACTATAATATCACCATATATTTCTCTTCTATTTTTATCAATGTCGTCACAATAATAACTTTTATTATTTTCAATTTAACCACTATTTAATCTCCATGCATTTTCATCTTAAAATTAATTAATGAAGTACTAAAATTATTAAATTTTCAGAATTCCGACCTGTGAATTCCTCCCGGCTAGCTAGTTCTTATTGGTAGTCACCTAATTTGGTTTGCAAATTCCTTAGAGTGCAGAATCAACTCTTTAATTTATTACAAGGAAGAGTTTACATAATTGGAAAGTTTGTATTCAATTCTCAGTTATACAAGCTCTGATCACCGCTGCCTTAAGTGCCTCTGGTACGAGCTATAGTAATTTTGCACGGTCTCGTCAAGGAGATCATCTGTGTTATTTCTCAATTTTATTTATTTATTTTTTTTATTACGGGACGCTGAAAATCTCTGCTAAAAGATGGAACTCGGCTTTTGAACTGCGTTGGAGGTAAAGTGTGATCTTGTGGCAAGGCGGCAACACACAACTACCAGTACTGGATTGCTTTACTTACAGTGGGCCTATTTTTAATCCACTGACAGTAACCCTTAGCTATATAAGTGCTTCAACATTCTTCGATCCATGCATCAAGAAATTGTTCTCCCACATTAGCTATCTACCTAGCTACTTCTAAGATTTTCTTCCAAACTATCGCAATGGCTGGCTCAGCAACTATGACCATTTCCACACTGATAGGTCTAGTGGTGGCAATGGCGACTACTTTTGTTCCACAAGCAGAAGCCAGGGCTTTCTTTGTGTTTGGAGATTCACTGGTTGATAATGGCAATAACAATTACCTAGCCACCACGGCACGAGCAGACTCACCACCTTACGGCATCGATTATCCAACTCGTCAACCGACGGGCCGATTCTCTAATGGCTTAAACATTCCTGATTTTATCAGTTAGGTTTCTTTGTCCTCTATTTTTGCAGACAAGTACCTTTCAATGTTGTGCACATAGTTATGTGACATGTTCTTGGTTAAGCCTAACATCTTACATGTGCTATATAGGTCAACAACTTGGCTCGGAATCCACACTGCCTTACCTAAGTCCCGAGCTAACTGGACAGAGGCTACTTGTTGGTGCCAATTTTGCTTCAGCTGGAATTGGGATCCTCAATGACACTGGAATTCAGTTTGTAAGTTTGATTCTTTTACCATTTCACCTATCCTAACACAATTTAAAATACCAAATATTTTTTTTTTGAATCAATAAAAAAAATGCATGTATGTATTAATCCTCATTTGTATCATAGACCAACTTTAACGGGCATGCAGTAATGAATCCTAATAGAAAAAGAACCTAAAATTCCAATATAAGCTGAAAATGGTATGACTTGAAGTGATGCATTTTTCAGCTGAACATAATTAGAATGTACAAACAATTGGAGTACTTCGAGCAATACCAGAGGCGTGTTACAGCTCTCTTCGGAGCTCAGCAAACTCAGCAACTTGTAAATGGAGCACTGATCCTCATTACAGTCGGCGGGAATGATTTCGTTAACAACTACTACTTGGTGCCTTTCTCAGCAAGGTCACGCCAATTCCGGCTCCCTGATTACGTGAGATATCTCATCTCCGAGTACAGGAAGATTCTAATGGTAACTTTCTTCTACATTACTTCACATGTTTCCATGTCCAGCATGCAAATTTGTCCATCACCTCCGAGTACAAGAGAGACCTAGCCGCCACAACACTGTCATACAGGGCCATTGACATTAATTTAAGTATAAAAATATTAGAACACTTTTACACGATTTCACATCGATTAATTTTATTTTGTTGCATTTTTTAATTTGACATTATCTTACCTCAAAATGTTGTTTAGCGACTGTATGATCTCGGAGCACGTCGGGTTCTCGTAACCGGGACAGGTCCAATGGGTTGTGTGCCGGCAGAACTGGCGCAGAGGAGCCCGAATGGGCAGTGCTCGGTCGAGCTACAGCGAGCAGCTTCCTTGTACAACCCTCAACTCACTCAAATGATTGGACAACTCAACGATCAATATGGCGCGGATATCTTTATTGCTGCTAACACAAGGCAAATGACATCTAACTTTGTTAGCAATCCTCAAGCATATGGTAAGCTAGTTCAAGTTAATTATTTTTATTTTTTAAAAACCCAACAAATTTATTGGATGCTTGCACTCACTAAGATTATTAGTCGGGGGTGATGATTTTCGGTTCACTAAGATTATTAGTCGGGGGTGATGATTTTCGGTTCGATTTTGTTTATATTAAAAAAATAACCAAATCAAAATTATTTTTTAAAAAAAACTAAAACCGAATCGAAACCGGTTCAAACCGACCTATTTCGGTTCTATTTTTTAGGACAAAAACCGGTTCAAACTGGTTTGATTCGGTTTTTTTTGTTTTTTTGTTCGGGTTCGATTCGGCTCGGTTTTAGGCTTATAAAACCGAAACCGAACCGGTAAGTTTTTTTAAAATTTTAATCGATTTAATCAGTTTTTTTTCACGATTTGGTTTTTTCAATTATTTTTTTGTGATTTTTTTAATTTTTCAGTTTTTTTACTATTATATATATATATATATATATATATATATATATATATATGTTAAAAAGAGAGAGAGAGAGATTATGATGGATTTTGATTTGAGGTTGACACTACACATAGAGAGATGATCAAATTGCATTTATTAAGAAAGCTACCCTCTGTGACATGAGGTTGACACTACACATAGAGAGATGATTGACAAATCAAAATCCATCATAATCTCTCTCTCTCTCTTTTTAACATACATATATATACACTTTATTTGTCAATTTCACTACAGTTGTGTCTGTATGTGCATGCTGGCCTGTTGCAAGAATGCTTTGCTACTAAAACAAAAATGTCTATTTTAATGAACTTCTCAGATGCACACAAAAAGCCCAAAATAAAATCAAAAAGTTTTTTCTAACGCAAATATTATTGCTGCTATGCAGGATTCGTGACATCAAAGATAGCATGTTGTGGTCAAGGACCATACAATGGTCTAGGGCTATGCACACCAGCTTCAAACTTGTGCCCGAACCGTGACCTCTACGCATTTTGGGACCCATTCCACCCATCGGAAAGGGCAAACGGTATTATTGCTCAGCAGATTCTCACCGGAGACACTACCTATATGCACCCCATGAATCTGAGCACCATCCTGGCCTTGGACTCGAGGACCTAGAGAAGAGAATCAAGAAGCACCTCCTTTTCAAAACTTCGTTCCCATCCTACCATATTATGTCATAATTTATGTTCTTAATTTGCAGTGGTTTCCAAGGGAAATGTACGGTGTTATGTTGTTTTAAGTCTTGAAATTGGGATTTTATTAGAATGATTAAATTAATGTTGCCATGTATTTTTTAGACTTTTTTTCCCTTATGATAATGTATTTTTTATTATAAGTAAGCATTTCCGTCCGTTGATTTCCTTCGTGTCTCTTTATCTTTTCAATTTCTCATTTATTTTTAACTTATTTTTGACTGATAATATACAGCATATAAAGATGTTATTTGTTTTTATATTTTTAAAATATTTTTAGAAAAATTAAAAAAATTATTTTAATCTTTTTATGTTTTTTAATGTGTTGATATCAAAAATAAATTTTAAAAAATAAAAATAAATTATTTTAATATATTTTCAAGATGAAAATATTTTAAAAAACAATATTATATAATACAAAAAGCTGGAATTATATGATCTTCACTGGGCTTTGGGCTTCCTTCATTATATAGCAAGGGTTCATTGAACCTATCACTCAACTGAAAAAGTATTGCCCAAAATTCTTTACATTATATGATCAGCCGCATAGATACAGTGATATAGATTTTAAATTAGTTGATGTGCTGCGCTAAACTACGTGTATGATTTAAATAAATATTAAGATAAAAAAAATCAGCATTATGGATGTGTTTTATGATATTATAAAATTTGTTAATAAAAAAATTAAAAAAATAATATATGCACTTAATATATTTAATAAAAAAATAATGCATGTTCTTAATATATTTAATTATATTAACTGATAAATTATAACAAAGTTATGAATACTAATTAAACTAAAAAGGTAAGTTGATTTTTCTAACTAAAAGCAAAAGAAAAATAAAAACACAAAAATATTAATAGATTGTCCTTTTTATTTTATACATTTTCCTAGGATTTATCTAGTAAGTTTAGCTTGACTGCTAAGTGCAAGTTTTTTTCTTTTTTGTAAAAATGGTGATTTTAAATATTTTTTTGCTTGAAATTAATTTTTTATTTTTAAATCATTTTGATATACTGATATTATAAATAAATTTTAAAAAAATATTATTTTGATGTATTTTCAAGCAAAAAACATTTTAAAAAATAATTGCTACTACAATATCAAATAAGCACTAAGTACTAATAATTCTTGGTTTTATAAATGCATAATACAAATATAACTATTTAAAATTCAAAAGGAAAAAATATTGATGATAAATTACAAGAATCTCTTTAAGCTATTATGAAATTATAAAAACCCACAAAAATATTATTACCATGTAAATAATAGTTAAAGTAAACAATTTAAAATTGAGAGAGAATTTATTAATTAAATATCAAATTAAACAAATAATAATAATAAATAAATCAAAGCCACCCAATTTCTTTTGTTGTATTTAATAGATTGGATGGCATGTCATTCACCTAGATAGGTGGCATTTCATCCACTATTATGTTTTCATTCACTTCTATTAACAAGAAAAGTGGGGTCCAAGTTAATTTATGAATTTTAAAAACCAAATTTTCACTTGTTTTCATTTTAAAACACCTCCAAAACACATCTTGGAAATTTCAATTTCATTTCAAAATCCAAAACACCTTTTACTCATTCTAAAAAGCAAAAATTAAATTAAAAAAATAACTTCATAAATCTTGATATATTTTTTTCGATGTGATTAAAGAATAACACTACTATATTAAACTCCCCACACAAAAAATAACCTATTAATATCAATATTGATCCTTTTGTGGCTAAACAAATCATTTTTCTTTCCTCCCTCAACATTACACTGAAATATAACAAAAAAAAAATTTAGGATGGAAATGTAAAAATTTAATAGAATAGGGATTAAATAATATAAAATTAACAATTTGGAGGTCAAATTGAAGTTTTCTACATCATCAAACAATTAAGATGGAAAAATTGCTCTTTCCTGTGTTAATTCTATTCATTGTTCTTTTAATATTTTATTTTCACTATAATCCAAAATTCTATATTGTAATAGTGATACTTAATGTAATGTTGGAATAACCTATAATCGGCACATATATAATTGATAGAATATCATTTTTTATATATATAAAACTAGCATTATTCTAAAAAATAACAAAAAATATTATGAATATGGTAAAGATTATTGTTTGAAAATACTTTATTCATGATTTTTCAACACAGATAACCACATTATGTCCTCACAAGGCAGCTCACGAGGGCTATGTGATGAAGAGATTTGTTGCGGTCACCATGGTTTTGACAAGCTCAACAAACCGAGGTGTCTTTAATTAAGTAATGCATCAACAAATATTCTGAACACATTTGTAAAAAAATATTTTTGAATATGATGATTTTTTAATTAAAAATAGAAAGATATTGTTGTTATTCTTAATAAAATAAATTTAAAAAATATATAAACCGATGAATAAAAAAGAGTTACTAACTCTAATTAAATACTAAAATGAAAAATTAATATTTCTAGTAAAAGCATAAGATAGATGCCCATGTAAATATTTAATTCTAGTTGTTTTTTTTTTATTTTATACATTTTTATTTCTTTTATCTTAGAGATTAATTCTAGTTGCTAAGAACAAAAATCTTTATTCTTATAAATACATGATGTAAATAAAACTTATTTATATAAAGTATATAAAAAAAAATTAAAGATAAATTACAGTAATCTCTTTGAAGTATTATAAAATTAAAAAAAAAAACATTAAAAAGATTAAGAGTCTTTTAAGATTGTGGTAGCGGTTGCGGTTCAAAGTATTTTTCGCTTAAAAATATATTAAAATATTTTTTTTATTTTTAAAAAATTATTTTTGAGATCAACATATTAAAACAATATGAAAACATAAAAAAATTAACAAAAAAAATTTAAAAATTTAAAGAAACACTGTTTTAATTGCATTCCCAATCAGACCCTAAGAGTTTGTGGAATTTATAGATATATTTAGGGGGAAGGAAATCATCGACATAAAATATCACATTCTTAGAGCATATTTGGTCTATGCTTTGCCTATTGCACTGTGTTATTAGATTAAACACATTAAATTATTTAATAAGAATATGTTGTGTTGTTAGTAAAATTATTTAAATTAAGATTATCATTAAATAATAGTTTATATATAACATATTCCTTATAAAACTAAATAAATATATTAAGAAATGAATAATTTATTTGAAAAACGTATAAATATCATAAAAAAAATGATATATAGTAAGATAAAGTTGGTTTTTTTTTTTAATTTTTTTTTGTCTTTTTATTCACACAAAAGAACGCACTACCTTCCACCTTCACTTTTTATAGCTAATTAACTCTACCAACCAATAAAAAGGATTAGGTTTTTATTTTCAATTTATATATAATAACTTTTTTATTACAATTTTACCCCTCATGCAAAAATTAGTGCCAATTGTTTTCAAAAAAAATTTAAGTATCTATATAAAAATTTAGTTTAAGTTTATAATCAAGCAAATGTAACATTGTATGAGGTATTTTAGATATTGACGAGCTGTTTAATATCATCATAACAAAACTTGAATCATGTATCCAAAATCATATCCTTAAGTAGAATAATTAGTATAGGATAAAAAAGGATAAATATAAAAAAATAAAAATAAAAACATATTTGCTTAAAGAAATAGAAAGATGACAATATAAAATAAATATATTTTGGAGACACTTTTTTAAATAAATTTTTATATTTTTAAAGTAATTCTAATTTTTTTATCTCACGATAATTACTGAAAAATATCTAAGATAATCATATGTGACGATAAACACTAGTCTAGCATTATTAAAAAAAAATAAAAAAAATAATAATTAGGTGGTTATATATATTCATAATCCTACAAATCCTGACTCCTTCAGAATACTGAAAGTCCAAAAATATCAGTTAATGGGGACTAATTTCCGGTTTCTGATGATGAAATGACGTCTGCAGATCATGTTCCTCAGAAAAAATACATGGCATAATGAAAGACCAGAAAAGATGAAACTAATTATGCCAGCAATTAACTCTCAGCATGGGATTCAATTTGAAAGTGTTAAAGAGTGGTTGCAACACACAACTACCTATCCAAGCTTGCATGAATCTTTTAATTGCAAGGAAGTATAGGCACAAGCTATAAGAACCCATGTTCACTATTGTTTCAAACACATAGCAGAGCTCTTTGGCACTAGGAAAGACCTAAAACTCTAGCTTCGTTGTCCTAAAATGGCATCTCCATCCATTGTTGGGGTGATTTTCAGTCTTGTATTGGCACTGAAATATGTTGCTCTACAAGCTGAGGCTCGAGCTTTCTTCGTGTTTGGTGATTCACTTGTCGATAGTGGCAACAACAACTATCTTGTAACAACTGCCCGAGCAGACTCGCCTCCTTATGGAATAGATTATCCAACTCATCGTCCCACTGGCCGTTTCTCGAATGGCCTCAACATCCCAGACCTTATCAGTTAGGTTATTGTAGTGTGACTTAACCTGTAATGCAATATTCTTTCCAATCTCACAGTGCTATGCGTTGTCCTCAGGTAAACGAATTGGATCCGAATCTGTGTTGCCATACCTGAGTCCTGAACTAAGAGGCCAGAGGTTACTTAATGGTGCCAATTTTGCCTCAGCAGGAATTGGAATCCTCAACGATACCGGAGTTCAATTTGTGAGTTAATCCGATAATCATAATGCCTAGTTATTGATATTTTATTCTGATATAATGTGGAACTTGCTTTCCCAGAATACATATACATACATGTGTGTGTGTGTGTGTATGGGGTAAGCACAAGCGAGCCACTAATTAAGAAATAACCTGAAATGCAAACTTGGGAGCTAAAGATGATACTGGGAAGCAATGATTGTTTTGCCAGAAGTAGATGCTTCTGACTTCATACTTGCTGTCAACTTATTAAAGCACTGAGATTTTGCAGATAAACATAATCAGAATGTATAGACAACTTGAATACTTCCAAGAATACCAGCGACGAGCCCGAGCACTTGTAGGAGTTGATCAGACTGAGAGACTTGTAAAAGGAGCCCTCGTCCTGATTACTGTTGGTGGCAATGATTTCGTGAACAACTACTACTTGGTACCCTATTCTGCAAGGTCTCGCCAATTTTCTGTACCGAATTATGTCAAATATCTCATTTCAGAGTACGAAAAATTACTAATGGTAAGTCCCTACATTAGAAATTTTGAAAAAAGCTTCGAGCAATCCTAAAATGGAAAACGAAACATGATATATCAATCTTGTCTCCATCGTCACTGCAGAAGCTATATAAACTGGGAGCACGTAGAGTTCTCGTGACAGGGACCGGGCCAATGGGTTGTGTTCCAGCAGAGTTAGCTATGAGGGGCACAAATGGGGGTTGTTCAGCCGAACTTCAACGAGCCGCGTCCTTGTTCAATCCACAACTTGTTCAGATGCTAAAAGGACTAAACAAAAAGATTGGAAATACTGTTTTTGTTGCTGCAAACACACAACAATCACACTTGGATTTCATTAGTAATCCTCAAGCATATGGTATGCCAACTTCTATTGTCAAAAGGATGGTTTCTTCGCTATGCGATCCAATCCACCGCAATATAAGCATATAGATGGTACCTGATAGGGACCAGAGTTTTCTTTTTAACATTTGAGATTTTGACTTGCAGGATTTACCACAGCAAAGACAGCGTGTTGTGGACAAGGACCATACAATGGTCTAGGACTATGCACAGCAGCATCCAACTTGTGCCCGAATCGAGACCTCTATGCATTCTGGGATGCATTCCATCCATCTGAAAAGGCAAACCGATTGATCGTGGAACAGATATACTCTGGCACTACCAAGTACATGGACCCCATGAATCTCAGCACAATCATGACCTTGGATGCTAGGGCATGATCTCATCCTCTGCATGGCTTTCTTTTTAAATAATATTACTATTTATGTGTTTCATTTCTTGCTCTTTTGCAAATGATGTCAAAAGGAATTTCATTACCCTGCGAAACAGTAAATGTGATCTCTTAATAATAACTCTATTCTCATTTATAAAAAGGTAAAGCAGTTGCAGAAGAGAGTCCCATAAGACTAAATGTAAACTGTGTCATAAACAAGGACTGGCTTGATTTGTTGGGAAGCTTACTTTTAAGGTCCATGAAAAACAGAGCGACTCAAACATCAAGTCCTCCAAAGCCATGGACACATAGAGCAAGAATGAGCATGCTGTCTAGCTAGTTGAAATGATTTGAAATCAATTTCTGAAACATTTAGGTGTTCTTGTCGATGACCAGCAATGAATCTAGTCTTGTCTATACCTCTATATCTAACTTTGTTGGATCTGTCATCTGCATCACAGAGGAGTCTTGTGATCATAAACAGATTGACAGCTTGTCCGGAAAAAAGCTACATCAACTAAAAAAGATCACAAGTAAGCAAATTGGCAAGTTGTTCTGTAGAACAACACCAACTAAAGCAGCCAGTATTATTGCAAGTCATGGCCTTGTCCCAACAGGGAGCTTTTCTACAGGAATAGGTGGTTGCATGTCTCTGGTGCCAAATTTTATACATGAATCGCAATTTCATTAGTTTGCAAAGAACCATTATTCGTAATTTGGATCTTAATAAAATTAAAAATAGTTATCTCTGTCCAGGAATGAAATTTCCTCACCCCATCTCTCGATTACTCATCCATCACCTACTGCAAGCCTTTTCTGATCTCAGTTTACGCAGCACACGATACTGGGCAAAGAGGATTTTCATCACATGATAATTTGATTGAGAGTACTTGTGTTGTCAGCTGTCCAATCTCATATATTTCTTGTGAGTATTAAACTTGACAACTAGAAAGAAAAAAAGGCAACTTTTTTCTGTGAAGTGGAAGTTGAAGACAGGGTGAAACTTCCATTCAAAAGCACTGTTGAGAAATTAAGAGCCTGAAAAAATTAGCTCGCTAGCTATTGAATTTAGGCTCTAATTATGTGGGCTCAATGGTTTTCTGAACTGTTTTTTACTGCTAAGCCACTTAGGTGCTGCCAAAGGTGCCAGAGACCAACGAAAACATTAACAAACCATTATTATATTGGTGATTTGCAGTTAGATCTTTGGAGATAGATATAGAAGAGTGCATTATGAGCCACGTTTTAATTTTCTGAGGGCCATGACTCACACTCTAGGCCACTGAAAAGGTGGAATTCCTCGCATATACTCAATGTTCATAAGCAACTTTAAAGAATTGACTTGAAAGTATAAAGTTAAGTAGAGGTGTATTGTACTGGAGGGCTGATAAAATAAATCTGGATTACTTAGGTCACCGAGTAAATTCAACCAACCAGCCATGTTTAACAACTATGATTCAGACGACTTTTATTTGGGGAAATTCTACTGGTTTCAAAGAAGTAAGTTCATTTTACAGGAATATCCATCAATCTTGATGTTGATTTGGATTGACAGTATTTGAAGTTTCAGTAGGCCATGCCACAGAAATAGGTTCAACTTCCCAGTTACTGAAGCATTTAACTACTGAAAAGTGTCTGAAATCTTGGGTAACATAACTCTAAGAGATAGATCATGTCACTTCTACGTTACTGTACTTTTCTTTTCTTTTCTTTTTGGCACAATGAGGCCTGGATTGGGCGGTGGAAGTTAAGAGCAGATCAGGTGCTGCATGCTTTAACTACTACCAATTTATGCATGTCATATGGTATCATAATTATGGTTTCTCCTTTTACAAAGATGTCTCCAATAACATTTTGAAGGGAAAATGTTATTTTAAAGAGCTAAATTGATAAAATAATATTTTAAATAATATAAATATAGTTTTTTTTATTATGTATATTCAAATAAAAAAAAGTTATTTAAGAAGCTAATTGTGTTAAAATGAAATAAATAAGTATTTTATTTCTTCTTTATGATTTTAATGTTTTTTTTTATATGATTACATTTAATTGGTTTATTTTTTTGTTGGCCTTACCTTGTTGGTTTTGGTTTTTTTGAGAAATATATACAAATAATATTAATGGAAAAAAAAAGATATTTTGATATTTTATTTAGCTTTTTCTTCCTTTTTGAAGCATGTAAAACAAGTAAAGAAAAACTAAAATATTACCCTTTTTTTATTTTCTTAACTCTCAATTTATCACCTGCATTGAAAAGATGCCTCGTGGGTTGATTCCAGCTTTGAGTTCTGCAGCTTTATTTGTATTGGTCCTCAAGCTTTTACAAGCCAAAACCTCAAAATTCAAAGCCATAGTCATTGTCTCACCAAAACAAGAAAACTAGGTTTTGAAGACAAAGAAAACCTGGAATTTGTAACTTCACTTTGTTTTGGATTAATGGATGATGTTTCAAGAGAATTGTTGTAAGATCAGTAACCATGGCAATTTATGCCATGAAAAGAATCATGATCCTAGTGATATGTAATTGAAAGACACTAAAGTCATGAGGTTTGCTTGAACATGCAAAAAAATAAAAATAAATAACTTTTGTTAGCTTTAAGAGTTTAGATAAACGTTAAAAATCATCTCAATATTTAAAAAAAATTAAGCTTAAAATTTAAAAATTAAAATATTGAAATTTAATCTCATTATTATTTAATTGTCAAGATTTGATATCAAGTTAAAAAATTATATCAATTTATAAATTTAAACTTTTACTGATATCTGAAGATTTATACTATTCTTTACTGTACTACGTATTTATCCGGAAGAAATTCCAATGCCTGTAATCATTTCTATGAAAGTGTGGTTGGTTGAGTGAAAAGAACTTGTATCAGAAAGCTAACCACACTGTGCAGCACATGCATTGTTAAGTATTTAAGGCATAAACCAGTGGATTTGAATCCAGCTACAAATATAAAGGCCTAACAGTTTTTGTGGCAAGGTTTTAATTCATAGCCCGTACAACCTGTTAGTATCCACAACTACCACTACTAATTTGAGTTTAGATTTGCTGGTTGTTTACATCCAGGGCGGTAGAGCCAGAAGTTGTATATATAGATACACGTCCATCCTCTATCTTTCATCCACAGGTCTTGATTTTTTCAGTAAAAGTATTCTCTTCTGGGATTCTTTGACCATTTCAATGGCCACGAGCTCATCTGCTTGCAGTTCTTATTGGGCGGTGTTAGGACTGGCAGTGGTGCTGGCAGCCATTGTTCACCAAGCTGACGCAAGGGCTTTCTTCGTGTTCGGTGATTCACTAGTCGACAGTGGCAACAACAACTACCTGGCAACAACTGCTCGAGCCGATTCACCCCCTTATGGAATCGATTATCCAACGCGTCAAGCAACAGGCCGATTCTCGAATGGCCTCAACATTCCTGATATTATCAGTTAAGTTTCTGTACATGTTGTATGTTTCTTTGTTACCTAGCTAGCTCATGCATCTATACAAATGTCCAAGATCACAACTGCTTGCACGCACTCTAACATGTTCTCAGGATAATATCTTTGTCTCATCAAGAGTTATAAAATGCATTTGGCAGGTGAGCAAATGGGCTCAGAATCCCCATTGCCTTTCCTGAGTCCGGAGCTTAGAGGACAAAGACTACTTGTTGGTGCCAACTTTGCTTCGGCCGGAATCGGAATCCTTAATGACACTGGAGTTCAGTTTGTAAGTAACCTGTCTGTCTAGTTTCTCAGTGACTAACTCATTCTAAGCAATTTCTTGCTTTCAGTAACAAGGAGCTGTATATTGATATCCGAACAGCTGATCTTATGTGGCCTAAAATGCAAAAATTTCAGATAAACATAATAAGAATGTATAGACAATTGGAGTATTTCCAACAATACCAGCAACGAGTCGGTGCACTCATCGGAGCTGAGCAGGCCAAGCGACTAGTCAATCAAGCACTTGTCCTGATTACCGTTGGTGGGAATGATTTTGTCAACAACTATTACTTGGTTCCATATTCTGCAAGGTCTCGCCAATACGATTTACCAGATTATGTTAAGTATCTCATTTCTGAGTACCGAGAACTATTGATGGTAAGCCCCCTTGTATGCTCAACTCAAGCACAAACCTGCTTAAGATTTTATATATAACAGATTGTTATAACATGAGTTATCCCTGATACCTCCCCATTTTTCATCACTGCAGAAGCTGTACAATCTTGGGGCACGCCGAGTTCTGGTGACCGGAACTGGACCTCTGGGCTGTGTTCCAGCAGAGTTAGCCACGAGGAGCACAAATGGTGGTTGCTCAGCAGAGCTACAGCGAGCGGCTGCCCTGTATAATCCACAACTTGAAAGCATGATAAAGGATGTCAACAGAAAAATCGGCAGCAATGTCTTTATCGCTGCAAATACTCACCAAATGCACACTGATTTTGTCAGCAATCCTCAAGCATTCGGTACGCAATAGCTTCAGATTAGACTCTCCACTTCATTATTAAGGATCAAAAATGCTTGTTGTGATTTATCATGAAAAGCCCTTGTTTTGGTTAATTTGGCAGGATTTACTACATCAAAGATAGCATGCTGTGGACAAGGACCATACAATGGCATAGGACTGTGTACAGTATTGTCAAACTTGTGCCCTAACCGCGACGTCTATGCGTTTTGGGATCCATTCCATCCATCAGAGAAGGCAAACAGAATTATAGTGCAACAGATCATGACAGGCTCCACCCAATACATGAAACCTATGAACCTCAGCACCATCATGGCCTTGGATTCTAGGTCCTGACGATAATTTTGTCAAGAATCTACCTTCTTAATCGCCATAACTTAATTCAACCCAGTTCCATTTATGTTCTTTCAGTTTTTTTTGTTGCATTTGTGTTTGCTATCATGGGATTTTATACCTATGAGGCATGAATTAAATTATGTCTGTAATGTAAGCTGCAATTACAGCTAAACAGCTTCATGAATAATTGAAATTTTCTATACATTTTCGCACATCTATTGTGCTTGTGTTCATCTCTCCGTGCATATTCTTTTTTAAAGTTTCCTCATGCCGACTTTAGTACGCATCGAGAGAATTTCCTTCCTAGCAATCTTAGGGTGGCTGTACATACCACTAACAAAAGATTATTTTATTACTGCTTTCCTTAAGATTGTAACTCTTGAATGATAATAGGGTCACTAATCAGGCGATCCTATACCACCTACTTGATCAGCAAACACAAGAATATAGAAGTTTGTACTGCTCAATCAAGTTCATTAAGTGCAGATGCAGGAAATTCAAAGGTTTACTGGAAGGGCAATTCAAGATTAAAGTATTTTTCTCAGTATGCTTAGCTTAGAGAGACAAGTTCCAGTTTTTTGTCTAAAAAAACAGAGCATATCAAGAGTGAATTGAACATGTTCAAAGACCACTGTTGTAATTCAAGTACCATGATAAATGTGTCTTATGGTTTCAACTTTTTACTCATCATAATCTTTGCCAGAAACACAAAGTTTAACTTGAAGTTGTAGAATCAGAAAGAATAACCCTTTAGGCCAGTTTGCTAGCTCATGTCCTTAGTATTAAATTAAGTAATATTCTAAGTTTTCAGTAGGAAGAAATCCCAAGACCCAGACCCAGAGCCAGAATCATTTTTTTTTCTTTTTTTATCATGGATAATCAATTCTATTTAGTAGTTTGGTAACAGCATTGTTTCTGAAAAAGGCTCAGGCAGTAAAGGGCAGCATTTTCTTCTATGAACTACTACAAGTAACACCTAAATTGTTAAGGCATAATAAACCAGTAGTTTTGAACCAAACTTTGAATAGAGCCATGCAACTGCTATCGACTAGCAGCTGATTCGCAACTGCTAGAGTTGACTCACCTCCTTGTGGAATCGATTTTCCAACACATTGGACCACTGGCCGATTCTCTAATGGCCTCAACATAGATTGGATTGGCCCAAGTCTAATTTCAGGTAGATTGTGGATTCTTAAGTCATGATCAAACTTGGGAAAAGACGTAAACGATCATTGATATCTGTCTATTTTCATTGTTGCAGAGGCTGTATGACCTCGGAGCAAGCCGGGTTATTGTGACAGGTACTGGGCCACAGGATTGTATTCCAGCAGAATTAGCCATGAGGAACACAAATGGTGGTTGCTCATCTGAATTGGAACGAGCTGCATCCCTGTAGAGTCCAAAACTTGAAAGAATGTAAATGTACGAAAACCAAAAAAATCTTATCCTTGAAAATTTCTTTACCTTTCTTTTATGTAAAGTTAACACTTAACCCTGTTTTGAGTATAAATTTTAACCTCCTTTAATTCTTTTTTTTCCTTTTCAAGAAATTACCCCCCGCCCCTCAGGATATGTTGAGTAGGGGAGAGGTAAATGAATTTTAAAAGGATAAATTTTGTGTTTTGTGTTTTCCCTCAATTGTTTTTAAATGTAATATCGATTTATTCTTTATTTTCTTACATTTCTCATTTTTTGGACTCCAATTATGATATTATATAAATTCTTTAATTTTATTTAATTAAAATGTAAATTTAATTTATATTCGAACCCATTTTTATTTTAAATTTTAAATTTCTACCAAACATCCTTAACATTTCACCACTCTTTCATTATCCCCGTTATTACCGTATCACCACTTCTTTTATAATATTCTTATCATTTTTTTCACCACTACTCCACATTTAATTTTTTTTAAAATATATTATTATTACTATTACTGTTACTGTTACCGTCACTTCTATTCCTTTCCATCCCGAGGCATTAGAAATTTAAATTTTATTTAAAGTCCTTATATAATATTAGAATTAAAATGTCATTTTAATTTCTCAACTATCAATTTGATTTTGAACATTACATTCTCAATAACCAAATAAACACCTTAACACCTTCTCCACTAAACACTTGATCTCTTAATATTCAACCTTTAATTTTTAACCTTGAACAAAATGCAACCCAAAATAAGGTTAAATGTTAACCTTATAAGCGGAGGGGTGAAGAAACTTGAGTTCCTAGGTCATTCTCTTTCTCTCTCTCTCTCTCTCTCTTTCTCTATCTTAATTTATTATTATTATTTTCATCCGCTTATATTTTAAACCACAAATATATATTGTTCATATTTTTAGAATTATATTAATCTAAAACTTTATTTAACAATTATTAAGAGCCATATTATCCGTAATATTTCCAACCTGTGCCAAACCTTTTAACACTTCACCTTTAAATCTTACTTAATATTTTTTCTTCAGAATTTTTGCTTCATACCAAATGTCGTTGCATGCAACGCGAGAGGGACTCTAAAATGGCCATTGAAGAAATTTTGAAAAAAAATCAGATTCACCTCTTTAAGAAGATTAAAAATTCTAAAGTATTAATCGGTTCTAGAGATTCGAGTAAAATATTGATTAAGAAAAGATAAAAATCATTCTTATCATATTCTTTCAAAGGAAAAGTTACATTAGCTATGAGTTTTTCTAAATTCATTTCATGTATGTCATTAAATATCTTATTATTTCATGAACTTATTTGCAAGTTATTTATTATTGATGGATGATCATTGATTTAGCATCATGCCATGGATCAAGAGTCTCACAACTCAATGAATTCTTGTAAATAAGATGAAACTAGTATTATATTAAACCTATGTTGGTCTCTAATTTCAGGAAAACTTGTCATCTCATTATTGAATTTGTCTTAAGATTGAAAATATCATGCTGGACCTACTTCAGTCCATAAAAACTAAAAGACATGTTGACTTAACTCCATACAAACTCATTAACTCATTATTGCATTTATTTTAAGGTTAAGAACATTTGTACTAGGCCTATGTTAGTCTCTAAAAACTAGGAGACATGTTGACCTAATTTTTAAAATCCATGCTTAATGAAAATATGGCGCTAACTTGACGAAAAATCGTCAACATTATTTTTATATTTTTTTAAAATAAGTATTTACACATATTATCATACATAAAATATGAGAACATAATTTTAAAAAATGAGATTAACGTGAATACAAAGCTGATAAAAGAAAAAAAATGTATGAATTAATAGTGAAATGTATATTATTTTGCATTTTGAGTAATAACCTTCTTTTGAAAATGAATTTTTACACGTATATGCACACGTGAAAAGGCAAAAGCACTGTTTTACAAAACAAAGCTCGCGCGGATGTGAAGTTGATAAAAATAAAATAAAATAAAACGCATGAATAAGTACTGACAATGCATTAATAGTAACATGTGCATTATTTTCATTTTTGAACGGTAAACTTGTGCAACCTGTAGGAAGAAGAAGAAAAGAAGGAAAATAGATTGGATTTGCCTCAAGGGTGGTTACAAGCAAGGAATGGTTACTATAATTGTTAGCGGTGGTTGAGAGGGTGGTGGTGTTAGTGCTGCAGGGTTTTCAAAAAAGCTTGACTAGGTGGCCTACTTTAGTCTCTTTTTACATTAGTTTCATGGGTCTTTTTGATATAGGGTAAGGGGTGGTGAGAGAGAAGATGTCAGGGAAGGGTGAGGGGTGTTTTTGTTGTGTTAGGAAACATTGACAAGAGGATAAAATGCAATGTTTTAAAGGTGGTAGAGGGTGGTTTCTATAAAAAAAGATTAGAATATGGCTGGTGGTGTATGCACCAAAACAACATCATTTTGGTGCATTTTATTTATTTTCCAAAACAATATTGTTTCTTTCACTTGTCAAATAGAGTCTTTCTACTTAAAATGATGGGTTTTAATTATTTTAAATTAATCATCCAAGTTCATTGCCTTTTCTAATTTAGTCTTTGAATTTTTTTATTTTCTTGACCAATTGCTCCTATTTCTCAAGTATTGTTTCAAATTAGTCCCTAATTACATAATTTCACATCTCTCTCATTCCTCTACTTCTTTCAGTTCAGTCCTTGGATTTTTATTTTGTTCTTTTTGGCCAATCACACCTCTTTTCTCATTATGTCTTTCAATCTCACCCCTATTTGTACATTTCTTATTATTTATTTATTATGCTTGCTTTCCTAATAAAATATTCAAAAACTATGAAAAATAATTAAAACTTGAGAAAATTATCGAAATTAGAGTTAAAGAAGGATTTTTTTAATTTATTTTTTTCAAGAAAAAAATTATTAGGGGCATTGGATTATGAAACCAAACACAATCAAACAAAATTCATGACGAAAACACCTTTCCTTTTCATGAGTCTTATGATTATAACACAAATCTAAATAGATAAACAAACTTTGAAATAGCACATTAATGTAAACCAAAAAGAAAAAAGAAATAGTGACAAACTATAATTTTATACCTAAAAAAAACCAATCAATTATAATATAAATTCTCTTATTCAATTACCCAATAATATTAAAACAATAAATGCTTGAATTTAAAGGTACATTTGATATCATTACTTTTTTTCAAATTTTTTTAATAATTATTTTTTATTTTTTGTTTCTTTTATTTTAAATGGATAGTAGAAAAATAAAATAATTAATTTGTTGACTAGAAATATATACATACACACGCGCACGCGCATACATACATACATATATATTAAAATAATCAATACCTAAAATAAAATACTTCTCTTTTTAGTTTCAAGGAAGTTAAACATTTTCATCAACGTGTGAGCACTTCAACCGCATAACCTAATTTTGTATCTAAGAGCCAATTTGGTAAAGAACAAAGACAATTTTAGTATCATATATCTCATCATATCTAATACAACTGTAAAAGGTATGCTAGAATCCACAAACTAGATTATGCATATTCATAAATAGCTAGAATACTTCATTAATATGCATCTTTTGAGATAATGACATTAATAACACCTTTTGTAGTTGTAGAAAAAGCTATATTTTTTTAGATTTTTGAATCACAAAATATTTATAACAAAAAAAGGTTTAAGTTTATGAATTCCACTTTACACGTTGCAGTAACCTTTTCATTTCTTTTTACCTTGTATTGCCAACTGGTAACTGAGTGAGAAACTGTGAATCTGACTACTAATTAGTCTTCATTCAATCACAAAAACTTCTTTTTGAATTTCAAAATAGAGGGCTATCACCTTTATAAACCTATATAATCCCAGTTATGAAAGCAAAAAGTGGCACAGAAGAAATCAATCCTCATTGGACTCTCTTTTTTCGAGGTAATTTTGTTACCTGAGTGTCATCAAATGTTTAGTCTTTGATTTTTTTTAATCCTTTTTAAAATATTAGATATTTACTTATAATTTATGTTATCAGTGATCATTCAATGGAATGTGTTAAAATTGTTGTATTTAATATTGTTTATTTTAGAAATACTTTTACTTGTATATTTAATTAGCTATCATCGGTTGTGGATGCAAGTGATATTAGTTAGGAGGTTGGATAGATTTTATGTAGGTGACTTGAATGTTCTTCATGTTAAAAAATTAAATATTGCATTTGAGTGATCTTATTATTGTTGTATGTTAATTATTTTTATTATTGTTGTTGTATTCTTTGTTAATGTTTTTTTTATATAATGTACAAAAAAACAATAAAAGAAAAGTATGATGTGTGAGCTTTATTTTCTAGATTTATGGTCTTATTTTGAATATTAGTCATATGGTGAATAATATATATGTTTTCATTAAGGACCAACTTTGGCTTTATTAAAATATGGAATATTATATTTTTTTTGTTTATTTTGTAGAGAAAATTTTATTTTATAGGTTAAAATTAACTTGTAAATTCATCATTATTATATGTTTTAGAATATTAAATCTTATAAATAATTTTTCTATGAATCTTTTTTCCTTATGTCATAAACTTAGATATTATGACCAAAATCCTAATTTATTCATTATGACATGTCATCAAAATTGATTTTAATATATATATATATATATATATATATATATAGAGAGAGAGAGAGAGTTTTGCTTAAAAAGGAATAAAATATAATCTTATACTTTTCTATGTTTTGTTTTTTGGGTTTTTCAATAATAGCTTCATTATGAGTAGATTTTTATTTTTTCAACAAATGAAAAGTCTAAGATATAAAAGGTATGGTAGAAGACATTGGATATTTCAATGATGAAATTGAGATTGCAAGTAAGAAAAATTAGGTTACTTATTTGAAGCAAAAACACCATTTTTTTTCTTATATTTTTGTTTTTAAAGCATGGTTATAAAACCTTGCTCAGATCACGGGTTGAGCAGATTAAATAGTGGGTCAATCCAAGTTGATCTCAATCAATCCAAAATGATGTCATTTAAAAACATCTTGAAATGACATCGTTTTGAAAGTGTTATAAAAGTCAATTTAGATTACGTGTTGATCTTATTTGACTGAGCCAACTCCAATACAATTCAATATGAAACCCAATCTAGACTGGATCATGGACTAGCGGATCATTAATTTGATTAGTCAAGTTGGGTGGGTTTTATAATACTAATTTGACGTTTACTGCTATGTATTGCTTGTGGCTAGCTTTCATATTTATTTTACTTATGGTTACTCACAATGAATTTTTGATACATCAATAAATTTTATATCAATAAAAAGGAGAAAAACATGAAAATGGTTTTTGAAACAGGTATGTGTAGCTTGCAAAGTTCAATAATAAGGAACAAAGAAATGGCTGGTGGAGAAGAGAACAATACTGGTGGTAAAAACAGTTTTTCTGTGCTTGTTGTTGATGATGATACTGTCATTCGAATGGTCCATAGAAGGCTTATGACAGGTCTTGGGTTGAAAGTTCAAGAAGCCAAAAATGGAAAAGAAGCTGTTGATCTTCATATCAATGGAGCTTCCTTTGATCTTATTTTAATGGATATGGAAATGCCCATCATGAATGGTCCCACGGTATGTTCTTGTGAAATTGAACTTAACTCGTTTCATGAATTAAAAATTGTTTATAAACTATACAAATATATGTTTTCATCAAAAGAATAACAATTATAGCAATTGTATAATAATGTAATTTATTAAGTCTCAATCCATTATTTGCATTATGTTTTCATCAATCAAACCCTATTGTTATTATTTTGGTCAATTTATTATAGAAAATACTACCATGAACATTCTATAGTTTAGTCATTTTTACACTTTTCGTTTGTGTTTTATAAAATTATAGTTTACATCCTTGGTGAGTGTAGAATAAACTAAACTATAGAATAGTCTAGAATATAAATTGTTATGTGCATATCAAAATTTAAGATGTAAACTATAATTTTTAAAAACTCGAATGGTAAGTATAAAAACAACTAAACTATAGGATGATAAGGGTAATTTCTCATTTATTATATTTATAAATACATATTCAATTTCAGCAAATTAAATACAATTGAATTATTAAAATAAAAAAAAATCAGTGAGAAAAGTGGGGTTGGTGATAATAATTCAAGTAATGAAGATATAAGTTTTTAATTTTAATAATTGGTGATCACATGATCAAATTGAAAATATAAAGCTATTTTTAATGAATTAAGAAAGGTGAAAATGAGGAGTTTTTAAATCAATTTATTTTGATTATTCATATAAGTAAACTCAATTAAGATTATATTATATATGCTTTTTATTTGTTTATTTAGTACTTAGTTTAATGATTTACAAACCACCATGTATAATAGGCGACAAGGGAGCTTCGAGCAATAGGTGTGAAGAGTATCATTGTTGGTGTCACATCTCATACTTCTGAGTCTATCCACAAAGATTTTATGGAAGCAGGCCTAAACCACTGTGTTGCGAAGCCAATGACTATAGCCAAGATTGCCTCCTTCCTTCCGAAATCCAACAACAACTAATCCACCTACCTTATATAGACAAGACCCAGTTGAGCAATGAAATGTTGCCTAGGTAGCATGATTAGTTGTGAGGTCTTGGTCTAGTGAGACTTTGTTTCAAACTTTCATGTCATTAGGTACGTAGAGATGTATAAACTCTACATAAAAATAAATTTCTGTAACAGCCATCTATCTATGAAAGAAAATAGTGATATATGAAAGTTTCCTTATTTGCAAACCATATAAATTAAAAGTATGAAAAATATGTTAGAGAATAATATAAAATTATTATCGGAGCCCACCTAACAGTTTAAACTTTTGGGCTAAGATTGTTCTGTAACATGATATTAGAATCTTAATGACTAAACAGTCTCGGGTTTGAATCTTAATAATGATAATGATATATTTGTACAAGTTTCAAACCCAAAAGACTTTCATTTCCCTCACTTAACATACCTTAATTATTCAACAAGCAAGCATTTCTATTTGCAAAGCCATGTGTGCAATGTAATATACTTATGAGAAGGCTTGTAAATGACAAAAAAAAAGGTTAAGTAATTGAAGATTCAATATTGTTTCCTTAATTTTATCTCTCTTTTAATTGTTATAAGTTAAAATTACACATCATCAATAATTTATTTAAATCTTTAGAAGCTTGGCTAAAAAACCATGTATTATATGATTAATAGGCATATATAAATTGTTTAAACTTGATAAACCTTATGAAGATAGTTAAAAGAAAATAGAGAAGAGATTTTGTATAATATCCTTATTTCTTAATTATAATATGAATGGTTTGATAGGAAATCTCATATAACATTTTTTTTTTAATTTGACATGTTACAATAAATAATATTTTAGTATCATTAATAAAATTATGTGAAGATGTCCAAAATGAGAGATTTAAATGAATAACATGTTTTAGAGATGATAATTTTATCTAGATCTAATGGATGCTAAATCTAAGTGAGTGATTTTTTTAATATAAAAAACATAGTTACATTACTTGACGTATAATAGATAGGATATAGAAATTATCAAACTTGATTTGAAACCTAACTCAAATCTAACCCGATATATATATATAGAAAAAAGTAATTAGATCTTTTAGTTATTGTTTTACCTTTTTTCTTTTCTTAGGAATTACCTCTTTGCTTGCTAAATTGAGTAAAAAATAATTGCAACTTGTAAAAGAGCAATCTTAAAGCTCGTTTGTTTTTGCGTTTCAAAAGCATTTTTTTTATATTTTATTTTATTTTTTTCTTCAAATTAAGTTTTTTGGTATTTTCATATTGTTTGGATGTGTTGATGTCAAAAAAAAATTAAATAAAAACAAAATATTATTTTAATACATTTCTAAGCGAAAAGCACTTTGAAAAGCAAACACTACCACAATATCAAACGAGCTAATATTCAAAAGATGAAACCTTTCTTCAATTCAAAGCCATAATTTCTTTGAAAACAAAGCCTCTCCTGTTCATTTCACATCTATTTCTTTTAAGCTAAAAGAAAATATAGAAAGAAAGAGAGAGAGGGGGGTTCAAAAAAACCCAAAACATTTTATAACAAAAGGAATTTATTATGGATTTAGTCTTGTTAATTGTACAATAAACCTTGTAGTAGACTTACCAAAAACAAAGTTAAGGATCATATATGACTAAATTCATAGTACCAGACTCAAGTTTCATAAGAGCAGCACTTGGCACTTATCTTTTACCACTTGCTTCATTGTAATACACATGAATCCTCTCCAATTGAAGATTTGAATCTTCATTGCATTTCCTTGCAATATTAATCTCATGTTTATTATCCTAGAACTTGGCCCCAGTTCGATTCCCATGTTAACCCCTTTGAATATGAAGGATTTCTCTTATTTTGGCACCAAAGTTTACACTTTTTAGGGTTTTATGAGATGGATTTTTAGCGGGATCCGAAAGAGAGAGTTAATTGAGGAGGAAGGAATAAATGAAATGATATATTAATTTTTCTAGATTTCCGAACAAACAAGATAGAAGAGTGATCATTTGGCTAGTGGTGCCTGACCAAACATGCCTTAACATTTAACCTCAAAAAACTTTTTCTCATACTCAAAAAACTTCTCAAACAAGGTTAAAGAAATTAAATATTGACCCTTAATATTTAACATTTTTAAATCCAAAATCAAACGCACCTTTAACCTTTAAATCTTTTATCTTTGATATTTTTTGTAATTTGTTTTTATCTTATACCAAAACCAACTGTAACCTCAAGGTTGTGTCTAATTTAGGTTAAAGAGGATAAAATGTTAACAACATTTAACCCCTTTTTAACTATAATGATTTTTTTACGGGAGAAGGTAGAAAATTAAAAGATTAAAGAGTTAAGTATGAATATAATGGAGGATGGGGCAAGAAATTGTTAAGGAGGGAGAAGTTTGGGGATTTGTGATTTTGTTTTTGGCTCCATGAGTTTTTGTTTTAAGATTTGGGATTTGTGATCTTTTGTCAAGTAAAAATAAGGAATGAGGTGAATTTTTTTAAATGATATATTATTTTTATTAATTGTCTTAACATTAAGGGATTAAGAAGTTAAGTATTAACATGATGGAGGATGGGGTAAGAAATTTTTAGAGAGGGAGGAGTTTTGGGATTTTTTTAATTTTATTTTTGGCTCGGGGAGTTTTTATTTTTAGATTTGGGATTTGTGATCTTTTTGTCAAGAAAAAATAAAGATTAGGGATGAATTTTTTAAAATGACATTATTTTTATTCATTTTATATTAACTATATTTACCATTATTATCACCTCAACCACCACCACATTATTGCAAAAATATATTAACAAAAATGTAAAAGAGTTCATAAATTTACTATTGATGAGATCATTATGGATTCACATGGTGATATTCTTCTTCTTCTTTCCTCTTTTTTTGTTAATTCTTTTTATTTTATCCTTTAACATTGTATTTATTAGGAGTTGGTATTTATAATTTATTCCTTCTCTCTTTTTGTAAGGCTATCGTAATCCTATAAAAAGTTCTACAGATGAGTTTTTTCTTAATTTTGTGAAAATCTATTTAATTTTATTGTTTACACGAGATTAACATGTAGGGGACCAAAATTCAAGAAGAAGAAAAATGGCAGCCTATTATAAAAATAAAAATAAAAATAAAAATCGGTCCACTATTTTGTTAAATTTAGCCTTGGAAATTTTTAAAGTTCCTTTTTAGTCCTTTTAGTTTAGATATCAAATGTTATAGCTAAGACTTTATTATGTTCACATCTTTGCCCTAGTTTGAGAGAGAAAAGAGAGAGTCACCAGAAAATAATGAAGAAGAGAGAAAGTTGTTAGTTAGCCCTTTCTAGCCATAAAAAAAAGCGTTTGTAGTATCAACGAGTTCCTTTCAAGAAGAGAAGTTACATTTAGATGTTTTTTTACCTCTATCTTGCTTAAAAAAATAGATTGGAGCTCAATAAATTTTTGAATTTAGATTGATTTTGCATTATGGGATCAATATTTTTCAAATTTAAGACCACGAATGGGTTTTTAAAAGGCCTCTTGAGTATTTATTAAGTATTTTCAAGTGAAAAAATTGTTGGAAAATAAGTTTTTTTATCCAAGAAGTTGATAGCTTGACTTTCTGGCCAGCTGAGGTAGCCAGAAATGAACCAGGGACAATGTATCGTCTATCGCAATAGATCATGCATCATCTTATTCTTTTAAAAAAATTAGGTGGATGATGTGTCATTCGTCTAATATGGAAAAGAAAAGGGAAAACCCAAACTCGTTGGCCTGAGCTATTATACTCATACGCTTTGGCTTATTTTTAAAGGTCCAAGTGTTAGGACACCCAAGTCAGTGCGCCTAGCCTGGATTTTCTCTTTTTCTAAAAATTCATATGTTATTGTTTAGAAAATTATTAATTGAAAATATATTTGATATATTATTTTATTATATTTCTAAACTAATTAATTATATATATAGATATTATTTCATTTAATACTATTCAATTTGTATTTTTGTTCGGAATGAGATCATAAAAATATTTTTTTAGATTATAAAGCATTTTTTTGTGCAGCTCATCATTATTATTATTTTTATTTTATTCAGTTTTTTATTGTAAACATAAAATTTTTCTATCAAAATAAAAAATAAATTTAAAGAAAAAGGTTATTAAAGTTAGTTGAGTCAATGATTCAGGTTGTAGGTTTGACAAGTTAACTTAAATTGGCCTACTTGTTCAAAAACAATATTTAAAAAGCTATGAAAAATAATTAAAATTTGAGAAAAATATTGAAATCAGAGTAAAAGCGTGATTTTATTAATTTATCTTTTCTACAATATTTTTCAAGTAAAAAAGATTTTCAACTCAAACACAATCGAAGAAAAATCGAACCAAAATCATGACAAAAACACCGTCTCTTTTGATGAGTCCTATGATCATAGCACAAATCTAAATAGATAAACAAGCTTTTAAAAAGCACATTAATGTAAACCAAAAAAAAATGGTGAGAAACTATAATTTTGTACCTAAAAGAAAAGAAAAGAAAAGAAAAATACTCTAATCAATTGGAATATAAATTTTGTTCTTCAATTACCCGATAATATCTAAAACAATAAATGCTCAATACCTAAAATAAAATAATTCTCTTTTTGGTATCAAGGCAGTTAAACATTTTCATCAACATGTGAGCATCTCAACTCCAAAACCTAGTTTTCTATCTAAGAGCCAATTTGGTTAAGAACAAAGACAACTTTAGTATTATGTATCCGATCGTATCTAATACAAGTGCAAAAGTATGTTAGAATCCACAAACTAAATTATACATATGCATGAATATCTAGAATACTTTATTGTTATGCATTTTTTGAGATAATGACATTAATAACACTTTTTGTAGTTGTCGAAAAAGCTAAATTTTTTTAGATTTCTGAATCTCAAAATATTTATAACAAAAAAAAAAGATTGAAGTTAATGAATTCCACTTTACACGTTATAGTAACCTTTTCATATGTTTTTACCTTATATTGACAGTTGGTAACTAAATGACAAACTACAAATCTAACTACTAGTTAGTCCTCATTCAATCACAGAAACTCATTGTTGAATTTCAAAATGAAGGGGCTTTCATCTTTTTAAGCCTATATAATTCCAGTTATGAAAGCAAGAAGTGCAATAGAAGAAATTGAGCCTCCTTGGACTCTTTTTTTCTAAGGTAATTTTGTTACCTGTGTATTACCAAATGTTTATTCTTTGATTTTGTTTTTTTTAATCCTTTTAGAAATACTAGATATTTACCAATAATTTGTGCTATTAGTGATCAATCATGTGAAATGTGTTATAATTGTTATATTTAATATTGTTTGTTTTAAAAGTGCTTTTACTTATATATGTAATTAGTTATGATCGGGTGTGGATGCGAGTGAGATCAGTCAGGAGGTTGAATAGATTTTATGTAGATGACTTGAATGTTCTTAATGTGTGTGTGTGTGTGTGTGTGTGTGTGTATTTCATCTGAGGGATCTTATTATTGTTGTTTGTTAATGCTTTTATTATTGTTGTTGAATTTTTTGTTCTTTTTTTATATAATATACAAAAAATAAAAGAAAATGTATGAGGTGTGAGCTTTATTTTCTAGATTTATGATCTCATTTTAAATATTAGTCATATGGTGAATAATATATTTGTTTTCCTTAAGGACCAACTTAGGCTTTATTAAAATATTGAATATTATAATTTTTTTTATTTAATTTATAGAGAAAATTATATTTTATAGGTTAAAATTAACTTGTAAATTCATCATTATTATATGTTTTAGAATATTAAATCTTATAAATAATTTTTCTATGAATCTTTTTTCCTTATGTCACAAACTTAGATATTATGACCAAAATCCTTATAAATAAACTTTTAAAATACATAGAAAACTATATGTTTTATTCATTATGGCATTTATATAGTTTTGCTTTAAAAGGAATAAAATATAATCTTATACTTTTCTTGTTTTCTTTTTTAGATTTTTTAAGAATAGCTCTATTATAAGTAGATTTTTATTTTTTTCAACAAATGAAGAGTCTAAGATAGAAATGGTATAATAGAAGACATAGGATATTTCAATTATGAAATTGAGATTGCAGGGAAAAAAAATTGAGTTACTTATTTGTAGCAAAGATACCACTTTTTTTATAGTTTTGTATTTGAAGCATGGTTATAAAACCTTGCTCGGATCATGAGTTTAGCAGGTCAATTAGCGATTCAACCCAAGTTGATCTCAATCAATTCAAAATGATATAATTTAGAAAAATCTTGAAACGACGTCGTTTTAAAAGTATCATAAAAGTCAATATAGGTTGCAAGTTCACCTTATTTGACAAAGTTAACTCCCATCTAGTTCGACATGAAATCCAGTCTAGCCTAGGTCACGAATCAGGGAATCACTAGGTTGATTAGTCAAATTTATTTACTGCTAGGTATTGCTTTTAGCCAGCTTTCATATTTATTTTGCTTATTGTTGTTCATTTTGAATTTCTGATACATCAATAATTTTTTCATTTGTCCATAAAAAGAGAAAAACATGAAAATGGTTTTTGAAACAGGAATGTGTAGCTTGCAAAGTTCAATATGAGGAACAAAGTAATGGCTGGTGGAGAAGAGAATAATAATGAAGGCAAAAATAGTTTCACTGTGCTTGTTGTCGATGATGATACAGTCGTTCGAATGGTCCATAAGATGCTCGTGACAAGTCTTGGGCTAAAAGTTCAAGAAGCCAGAAATGGAAAGGAAGTCGTTGATCTTCATATCAATGGAGCTTCCTTTGATCTTATTTTAATGGATATGGAAATGCCCATCATGAATGGTCCCGCGGTATGTTCTTGTGAAATTGAACTTAACTCACTTTAAGAATGAAAAATTGTTTATATACTATAAAAATATATGTTTCCATCAAAAGAATAACAATTATAGCAATTGTATAATAATGTAATTTATTAAGTCTCTATTCATTATCTGCATTGCGTTTTCATCAATCAAACCCTATTGTTAGGTTAATTTGTTAAAGAAAATATTACCATGAAAATTTTATACTTTAGTTATTTTTACACTTATCTTCTGTGTTTTATAAATTATAGTTTATACCATTGGTGAGTGTAGAATAAACTAAACTACAGAATAGTCTAGGATATAAATTGTTATGTGCATAACAAGATTTAAGATGTAAACTATAATTTTAAAAAACATGGATGGTAAATATAAAAATGACTAAACTAAAAAATGATAAGGATAATTTCTCATTTATTATATTTATAAATACATATTCAATTTCAACAAATTAAATACAATTTAATTATTACAATTAAAAAGGATTTTTCAATGAGAAAAATGGGGTTGGTGACAATAATTCAAGTAGTGAAATATAAGTTTTTAATTTTAATAGTTTGTGATCATTTGACCAAATTGAAAATAGAAAATCAGTTTTTATTAAATAAAAAATGTGCAAATGAGGAGTTTTTAAATCAATTTATTTTGATTATTCATATAAGTAAACTCAATTATGATTATATTATATATGCTTTTTGTTTATTTATTTAGTACGTAGTTTAATGATTTACAAACCACCATGTATAATAGGCGACAAGGGAGCTTCGAGCAATGGGTGTGAAGAGCACAATTATTGGTGTTACATCTTGTACTTTTGAGTTTGTGCATAAAGATTTCATAGAAGCAGGCCTCGATCATTGTGTTGCGAAGCCATTAACTATAGCCCAGATTGTTTCTTTCCTTCCGAAATCCAACAACAACTAATCCACCTACCTTGTGTAGACAAAACCCAGTTGAGCAGTGAAAAGTTACATAGGTAGCATGATCAGTTGTGAGGTCTTGATCTAGTGAGACTTTGTTTCAAACTGTCCTGTCATTAGGTATGTAGAGAAGAATAAACTCTACATAAAAATAAAGTGTTGTAATAGCCATCTATCTATGAAAGAAAATTATGATAGATGAAAGTTTTCTTATTTGCAAATCACATAAATTAAAAATATGAAAAACATGTTAGAGAATAATATAAAATTATTAACGGAGCCAACCTAACAACTTAAACTTTTGGGTTAAGATGATTCTTTAACATGATATTAGAATCTTAATGACTAAACGGTCATGAGTTCGAATTTTACCACTTCTATTCTAATTAATAAAAAAAATTAAGCATAATATAATGATATGTTTGTACAAGTTTTAAATCCATAAGATTTTTACTTCCTGCACCTCACATACCTTAGTTATTCAACAAGCAAGCATTTGCTATTTGCAAAGTCATGTATGCAATGCTTGTAAATAACAAAAAAAATGTTAAGTAATTTAAGATTCAATTTTTTTCCTTAATTTTTTTTATCTCTTTTTAATTGTTATAAGTTAAAATTACACATCATTAATGATTTATTTAAATATTTAGAAGCATAGCTGGAAACAAAAACATGTATAATAATATTAATAGGCATATATAAATTAGTTTTAAAAAAATAAAAAGAGATTTGTATAATATCTTTTGTTATAAGTTAATATTTTTTTTATTTGACATGCTATGATAAATAATATTTTAGTAGCGTTAATAAATTAGATAAAGGTGATGAAAATGAGAGATTCGAATGAATGATAATTTAATTTGAATTTAATGGATATTAAATCTGAATGAATTGTATTTTTTTTAAAAAAAAATAATTACATTACTTGATGCATAATAGATAAGATATAGATGTTATCAAAACTCAACTCAAATCTAACCTGAAATATATATACACACACACACACACACTAGAAAAAACATAGTTATTTTTTTGTCCAATCTCTTTTCTTTTGGGAATTACCTCTTTTCTTCTAGGAATTATCGTTTATATTTGGATCAAAATAATTTTTAAAATTATAATCAACAAAGTTTGGATTATTTACAGGATTTATACCATCTAATACCCAATCTTCTCGCTTTATAAATGTTTTTTTGTCAAAATTTGAAAAAATATTGCTTCAAATTATTGTTTTAGCATTTTTGAATTATTTTGATGTGCTGGTGTCAAAAATAAATTTTAAAAAATAAAAAAAAATTATTTTGATATTTTTCCAAGCAAAAAGTACTTTTAAAAGCCCTTACTATCATGCTCTAAGACATCTTTTAAATTGAATAAAAATTAGTGCAACTTGTAAAAGTAGTAATCTTAATGCTAAAAAGATGAAACCCTTCTTCAATTCTCATCATACTAAGCCATAATTCCTTTGAAAGCAAAACCTCTCATGTTCATTTCATATCTGCTTCTTTCAAGCCCAAAAAAAAGATAGAGAAAGGAGTTATAAAAACAACCCAGAACATTTTAAAACAAAATAAATGTATTATTGATGTAATCTTAAGAGCAGCACTTGGCATATATCTTTCACCATTTGCTTCATTGTAATACACACGAATCCTCTCCAATTAAAGATTTGAATCTCTATTTTATTTCCATGTAATATTAATCTCATGTTTATCATAGATCACCATCATAACTTGCACTTTGTAGGGTTTATATGATGGGTTTTTGATGGGATACAAAGGAGAGAGGGCATTGTGGAGGAAGGAATATATGAGTATATATTAAGTTTTGTGGATTTCCAAACAAACAAGAGAGAAGAGTGCCTATCAAGCTTTAGCGAGCTCGTTTAATTGAGCAAGAGAGCGAAAATCCCTTTGATCTTTATGATCACCGGTCCATGTTTATGAAATGTAGCAAGTCCTCTCAATTTCTATCATCAACTACGTAAAGTTACTAATATATATGTCATCAATGCCAATTTTGATTGTGCTTAAAACCAAACAAACAAAATTAAAGAGAAAATTTTTATTTAACTTGAAGTAATTTGTTAGTGTTTGTGATATAGTAACCAAAGTTTTTCACTTAGTTTACCGTTGATTGCTTTAGTAAAATTAGGTCTTGTTTATTTTTTTGCACTGTAAAAATAATATTTTACCTTTAGAGTCAATAAAATTTAGAGCTATTAACCAAAGTGTTTTTACTTTTTATAAATTTTTAAACAATAAAAATACTTCTTTACCTCGATATCAAAATAGTTTTAGGTTGTTAGATAATGGTTTTTTTCCCATTATTTATTTAATAGTAAAAGTATATTTTTTTGCCTAAGATAATACAAAAAATCATGATTGCATTAGGGGGTATTTTTTTACTTTTACATAAGTTTTTTTTTTTGTAACCACTAGGGTTATGGGGAATGTTATGGTATTTTTCATGTTGAATTTTTAATTTTTTAATCAGGAAAGTTGTTGGCGCATGCTCAACATGCGCTAGGGAATGTGTGGCGTCCGTGTCTTTCAGGTAGTGCGTGTAACGCCACTCGATGGCCAAACTTGACTTTCCATCGTCTATTTGAATACACCACTGTGTCTTCTTTCACATGGTTTGGCACATGATGATGTATGGTGGTCGAAGTGTCACTGACAATCATTTCTTTTTTCCTTCTTCTTTTCTCTCTCTTGCTATGTAAAGTGCATAATTGTCCTTTTTTTTCAATTTTAGTTTTTATTTTTTTTAATTTCTTATTTCCTTCTTATTCCTTTTATAGATTTTTTTTTCTCAATTTAGTCTTTCAATGATAATTTATCATATGTTTCAATTTTCATTTCGGTCTTTATTCTTTTAATTTTTTATTTTTTCTTTGGTCTTTTTGTTAAAGTTTTTTTGGCTTTTAATCAAAGTTTTTGTTGCTTTATTTTTTTCAATTTGACCATCATTATTTTGATTTGTTTTTCTTTTTGTTAAAATGATTTTTCAATTTGATTTAACCCTCCAATTGAAATTTTTTATTTTCCATCTAATTACTTTTTATTTTATTTTATTTCCACCCTTATTTTTTAGGTCCTTTTGTGTGATTAGTCTTTTTTTCCTGATTTCATCCTTTGACATTTGATTTGTTAAGTATTAGACTTTATATGATTTTATTGTTATGCAGTATTTTTCTTTTTTAAAATATTAATTTTGTGATTTTTTTAATTTTTTTTATATGTTTTTATTTCGATCTCATAACCTAAGTCATAGGTTTTGCATGGTTTTTAGAATATAAGTTTTTTTTAATTGTTTTGTTTGTGTTTTATTTTTCAAGATATTATTCCAAATCATTTATATTTTTTATTGTTTTATACAAATGAACTTTATTTTTCAAAATAAAAATATTATTTTTTAAATATTATTTTTAACATGTTTGGCATTGCGTAAATCTTTTTTAGGTTATGGATTTATTCAGTCAGTTTCATTTGTGTTTATCTTTGATGTCACAAGTTTTTGCAGATTTATTTTTTATTGATTTAAATAAGCAATTTTAGTTAACATATCTAGGTGAATATTTTATTTTTTGTGATTGAGTATCTTAATCGACATTCATCTCTCAATTCTTTTTTATTTCTTTTTTGGTTATTATTAAAGACTATTTTTTATTTATTTAAATAGATAATTATCAATTTATTTAATTAGATTCTTACATAGGTTTTTCGATTTATATCGAAGTAACTTACATACCCGATATTTCTTGAAAAAAAATTATTATCCGTAGTAGAGCGCGACTTAGATAGCTAGTTATATATAAAGGTATTTTTTTTGTTTTTTTAATTTAAAAAATAAATTAATCCAGGATATAAATTATAGTTTTCAAAAAAATTAAAACAAATTAAAAAAATATTAATATCTAAATTTTGATCCAATGAATATAAAGAAACTATGTCCGTGTATACTATTTGACATCCCTAGTGTTCAACTAATTAAACTATAAGCCCCTGAGGATCTCTATAGAATGACTTCGGAGGGGGTATATTGAATAATTATACAAAAGGAGCTAAATTAACAAACAATGAAAACTTAGATGACTCCTTCGAGTTAAAGTATTGGAAATGCGCCTATAATTTATGTTACCGTTAACACGTGACATATCACGTGACCATCTTCTCCCTCCTTATCACCTTTGGCTCCCAGCAAACTCTCTCTTAAACCCTTCTTATCCAAAAAAAAATGTTTCTCCTCTCTCTCCAAACTCCACTTCCTTTCAAACCCCGCCACTCCCTCCCCTCTAAAAACGGCGTCGTTTACGCCTCTACCTCAGCAACTGCGCCGAAAAAATCCAGGCGAAAGAAACCACCAAAACAAAAAAACGACAATGGCTCACCGCTCTCCGTCGTCGTTTCCGCAGAGGAGAAAAACCTCCGGTTCGCATTCATGGAAGAGCTCATGCACCGCGCGAGAAATCGCGACTCGAACGGCGTGTCAGATGTCATTTATGATATGATCGCTGCTGGTCTCTCCCCTGGACCCCGCTCCTTTCACGGTCTCATTGTTGCTCATACTCTCAATGGTGATCATGAAGGCGCGGTACCCTCTACCACCTCCCTCTCGGAATTCAATTTTGCCTTCTTTTAACTTGAATTTTGAATATTTAGGTTTTGATTTTGAAGTGAAAGTTTTTTTATTAATTAATTAATTTATTTTGTAAATTAGATGCAATCGTTACGAAGAGAATTGAGCGCAGGACATAGGCCGCTGCACGAAACATGTATAGCGTTAATCCGGTTGTTTGGATCAAAAGGATTTGGTACTAGAGGGTTAGAATTACTAGCGGCAATGGAGAAATTAAATTATGATATTCGGCGCGCATGGATTCTTCTTGTTGGTACAATTTGATAGTGCAATTTATAGAATTGGGATGAGTTGTGCTTATAATTTTATTTGTTTGTTTAGTTATTGTTTTTGTATGTGGTTAGAGGAGCTTGTGAAGGGAAGATTTATGGAGGATGCCAATAGAGTGTTTTTGAAGGGAGCAAATGGCGGATTGAGAGCTACGGATGAGCTTTATGATTTGATGATTGAGGAGGATTGTAAAGTTGGGGATCATTCTAATGCATTGGATATTGCTTATGCGATGGAGGAAGCGGGGAGGATGGCAACGACTTTTCATTTTAATTGTCTTCTTAGTGTGCAGGTGAGTCGTGTTAATTTTGGTATGTGATGGTTCCAGGTTTTTGAATTGGTTTTTGGTTGTTGAATGGAATTGGCTTTTGAAAGTTTAGCTGTTTTGTAACATTTCTGTAGTTGTTTGAAAGGATACTTGGTTATAGTATGTGTTTATGAGATTTAAACAATGTGGTATCAACAGTTGCATGTTGGATGGATGCTTTAAATTGTTTTCTTCTCTCTTTTTTTAGGTTATTGCAGAATACGTGCTATCATGCAGAGTTGGTTTTCTAGAAATTTCGGTCCCAGACTGATATTTGTTGTTTCTTTTTATATAGGCTACTTGTGGAATACCTGAAATATCTTTTGCAACATTTGAGAACATGGAGTACGGAGAAGGTTTACTTTCTTTACTTTGTGGATTGACATTTGGGATTTTAATTGTTTCTTGTTTAATTTATTGAAGCTGCTCATATTATATAAAGCATTATGTTTCAGTCAGAGATTGATCGCATGTTGCATTGATCTTGTAGCAGTGTAATTTTGTTACATCTGTAGAGAAGAGTGATCTTTTTTGAAGGAATCCCCAGGCATATGAATACTGCAATTGCTTTGCTAACTGGTCACCATTTTGGGCCTTGACTAAGTTGAGGTTTCAGGATATGAATAATTTGGTTTCAGTTATTTCATTTTTGATCAAGTTTACCTTTCTTTGATCAATAATCAAAATTTTGTGTTTGTTACATTTACTTGAAATCAGTATTCAATTGAGGTACTATTGTTTGTAGTTTACCAAGCCTTGAGACAACTTTGAGTTTTATTTTTGTTCTAGCTGTACTGACTTCTTTAGGTTTGGATTTGATTTTTCAACAATGCTCATAAGTGTCTTTGATCAGACTATATGAAACCCGATACTGAGTCGTATAATTGGGTGATTCAAGCATATACCAGGGCTGAATCCTATGACAGGTAAATTCTATTGCAAATCGAATGCACTAGCCATGCTCCTTTATTAGAAACTGTCCTTTTTCCTAAACTTGCACTGCTGTTCAATAAAGGTGCTTGGTTAGCTTTTGTAAAAATTCTAGGTTGGTGTTCTGTAAGGGCCACATCATTCTTTGCTTTTAGGAATATGCTCTCCTTATTGATGGGCAATCTCCAACTGAATATTTCTTGCCTAATAGAGTTCTAATCAGCTAGCATACTAAAGTTCTCCATGCATTATGCTTAGTTTCTTCCAAGAATCGTTTGCTTAGTTTGTGCTAGGAAATTTTGAAGATGTAGTCTGAAATTGAAAATTTATACTATTCCAAACTTGTATGTAATTTGTTGTGATTTGTATTAATATACCCACTGATTCTTAACAAGGAAGCATACTAAAGACCCCATGCATTATGTGTAATTTCTTCAAAGAATTTTTTGCTTAGTTTATGCTAGAAAAGCTAGATTATTTCTAAACTTGTTTGTAATTAATTATGTTTTATTTAGTATCCCTATTTTTCATGTTGGGATTTTGACATGAAACACAGGGTGCAAGATGTTGCTGAATTGCTTGGCATGATGGTTGAAGACCACAAGCGTATACAACCTAATGTGAAAACTTATGCGTAAGTTGCAATTTTTCATGACAGAGTGAATACTTCAAGAAAACTTGTCCTAGTTCATCACGTTTCTTTTGATTGTTTTATGCTTATCACTGAATTATTTGATATGATGATCAATTCAGTGTAATTTACTGTTCATGATAAGTTTTCATATTACACGTAAGTATTGTTGTGTAAGACATCCAATTGTAAGTGTTCATATTACACGTAAGTATTGTTGGTTCTTATTGTTAGCAGCATGGTAATATTTGGGTGTTTTGAGTGGTGTCTTGCTGAAATGCAGCAGTTACAAATGGTTTTTGACTTAATGTTAAGGTGTTTACAATTTTCTTTTTCTGGGTTTTTAATGGTGAGATAAGGTGTTTGATTTTGTCAGGTGGCCATTTATTTTTTCCCACTGAAGAAACTTCAAAGGAAAATTGAAAAAATTCCTTATTTGATGGCAAAGCAATTGATTGTACCTTCTCTATGGTTAAATATCTTGGTTAGAGTTCAACTTAAGCAGAGGTGATCCAAGTATCGAACACTTCAGTTTGTTTGGTAACTTTTTGATCGGGCTCAAGCTTCTACATCAGTTCATGAACATAAAAAATTAAGCACATGGAAATTATTTTTTTTTTTTCCAGCCAATAACATAATTTTTTTATGTAAAGAATGTATACTAATATCAAGTTATATGTTAATAACAAATTTACTACATTCCTGTCTGTTTATAATTTTTTATAGAAAATAAAACAATTAAGATTTAATTGCACATTATCTCTTCTTGATAGACCATAGAACTTGCACATCATCATTTTTATGTTGACCTTGGAATGCAGACCTAGATTAGTTGTTCAAACAGGAGTTGTGCGTACATGATAGTAAAAAATTCACATGGTAACTTGCACACATTGTTCCTCAATTTCTTTATCTGTGATAGATAACATCTTATTTGATGTTCAGGCTGTTAGTGGAGTGCTTTTCCAAGTACTGTGTAGTGCGTGAAGCTATTCGGCATTTCCGTGCACTTAGAAAGTTTGAAGGAGGAACAAAAGCTTTGCATAATGAAGGGAAGTTTGGGGACCCACTTTCTTTGTATCTTCGAGCTTTATGTCGAGAAGGTATGCACACACATATTTTGTATGTTTCCAGTCCTTGTTATGCAATAACATTATTGACATTCAAATACATTCAGTGTAACAGTGACATTTTTTTTATCTTTTTATTTCACTAGCCCCCTTATTTCTCAGATTTTTTTCAGTAGAAAGCTTGAAAATTTACCTAGTGTTCAGCTTTTGTTATCATTCTTCACTTGAGTTCTGCCCCTTGTTTGTGCTTTATGGAATTTGACAGTAATAAAGGGCAGAGAGTAAGAGAAAGAGCTTGTGCAATATGATAGAACTTAATGAGCAACTAGTATGCATACGTTATATATAAAATATGCTTAAGGAATTGCATTGTTATGCCGTCTTGGGATCTTGACATTGATACCATATCTGAGGTACCATGTGTCAGTTCCCAAGTGATATGTTTATGAAGAAATGCTAGCTCTCAGTTACAATTTTAAAAAAGGTTAACCAGCTAAACCAATCAATCAAAGTCAGAGGATGGTAATTTTTATGATCTGGCACATGGCCTAGGTTCAATCTTCTCCAACAGACGTGTAATTCCTTTTTTCTCAGTTCTACATCACTCATATACAAATTTTACAATTAACTGTAAAGAGAACATTTATGGGTGGATGATTATGAGAGAAACAAATAAATGCCCATAAATATGAAGCAGTCAGGATATGTGAAGTCCAAGTTCCCAACCTTTTCTTAGATTTCCATTTATTGTAATCTTTTGATGTTTTGATCAAAAGCATTGAAACCTTGGACAACTGGATTGCCAGTTGCTTTAGGTAGAATGATGTTTTAGTAGATCGTATTATGTGATATACAGCAACATGCTTCATCTGTAATTCTACACGTTATAGGTCCTTGTGTACATGTATTGAATTTCCATCTATTGGTTTCTCTGGCAGATGCATATTATTTTTTTTTTCATTTGAATCCTTGAACTATGTTTGGATTGCGTAACCCAAAAATAAGTTGTAGATTGTGTTCTTTTTTGAATCAGGTAGGATTGTTGACTTGCTGGAAGCTTTAGAAGCCATGGCCGAAGATAACCAACCTATTCCACCAAGGGCCATGATATTGAGCAGAAAATATCGGACATTAGTTAGCTCATGGATTGAACCTTTGCAAGAAGAAGCTGAACTTGGATACGAGATTGATTACGTTGCTAGGTGTGCTTATTAATAAACCCAAGGCAGTTGCTGCAAGTCTGTTATGTTTGTTTTATTGTTATTGACACACACAAAGTCCCAAGTCTCCTAAGAAATTTTTTTACGTGCTTTCGTATATTCATAACAACATTTTCCTATCAATTTCCTTATACATATTAATGAATTAGAGATTATAATGCGCATGTCCTGGCTGTCAATCCATTAGGGATGCATTGACCATTGTTGAAAATAATTCAGATACGTTGCTGAGGGCGGGCTTACTGGTGAGCGCAAGCGTTGGGTGCCTCGAAGAGGTAAAACTCCTCTAGATCCCGACTGTGATGGATTTATATACTCAAACCCTATGGAAACCTCCCTTAAGCAAAGGTGTCTTGAGGATTGGAAGGCTCACCATCGAAAGCTTTTGAAGATGTTACGAAATGAAGGACTTGCAGCTCTGGGGGATGCATCTGAATCTGATTACCTTAGAGTAGAGGAGAGATTGAGGAAAATAATCAGAGGTCCAGACCGTAATGTTCTTAAGCCTAAGGCTGCTAGCAAGATGATAGTGTCTGAGTTAAAGGATGAACTAGAAGCGCAAGGTCTACCAATTGATGGAACTAGAAATGTTCTTTATCAGCGTGTGCAAAAGGCAAGGAGAATAAACCGTTCTCGTGGCCGGCCTCTCTGGGTCCCACCTGTGGAGGAGGAGGAGGAAGAGGTTAGTCATTCATTAAAATTATTCTCTCTTTTCCTTTTATTTTTGATAGTATTATCTTGGGCTAGAAATAACAAAAAGAAAGACTACTCTCTTATTCACACTTCTCCAATGCTCATCCAAATTTTTTTTCTGTTGTGTACCTGATATTCTTGGCAGTGCTTTCACTGTCTTGGTTTCATTTGATCAAATCTGCATGTAATTTGTCTGCAGGTTGATGAAGAGGTAGATGAACTAATTTCACGAATCCAGTTGCATGAAGGAGATACAGAATTCTGGAAGCGCAGATTTCTTGGAGAGGGCTTCAATGGCAATCATGTTAAGCCAGTGGACATGGAGACATCTGAACTTCCAGATGAGTTGGACGAGGATGAAGATGATGATGATGATGATGTAGAAGATGTTGCAAAAGAGGTTGAAGACGAGGAGGCTGATGAAGAGGGGGAAGTTGAAGTAGAAGTAGAACAAACTGAGAGCCAAGATGCAGAAAGGATTGTGAAGGCCAAGGAAGCTGAGGCTAAGAAGCCCCTTCAAATGATTGGAGTGCAACTGTTGAAAGACTCTGATCAAACAACTAGAATGTCAAAAAAATCAAGAAGAAGAGCTGCTCGACTAGCTGTGGCGGTACGAGAAACCGTTAGATTTGCTGCCTTTTTTATTTCCTTTCCTTTCCTTACCTTTTTTTCTTTTTTCTTTCATTTTATGCAGTTGATCAAGTTGATTGTCTTATAGCTTTTGTAGTTTCGCTTCTTAAAAAAAGTGACTTAGGTTAGCCCTTTCTATGGGGGATTGAAACGAAGCACTCCTTTTGTGTCGTATTAATGTTTCTTGTCAACAGAAATCTATAAACTTGATCAAAACGTTTTGCTTGATAGATTCAATGTACTGTGTTGTTAAATGTCAAATTAATTTATGCATTAAAAAATAAATATTTATTATTTCCCATGTTAGGACGACGACGACGACGACTGGTTTCCTGAAGATATACTTGAGGCTTTCAAGGAGATGAGAAACAGAAAAGTTTTTGATGTGGAAGACATGTATTTAATAGCTGATGCTTGGGGTTGGACATGGGAGAGAGAAATAAAGAAGAGGCCTCTCCAGAGGTGGTCACAAGAATGGGAAGTCGAGTTGGCAATTCAATTAATGCTGAAGGCAAATTCCTAGTAACCTTTTTCCTTTTTTCTAGTTATCTTTCAGTTAGCCTTATTTAGTTGTGTTACCGTTCTTCATTTCCTCCAGTAAATTGTTCCTTGGTATACTCATGTCTGTGTATTTAGAACGATGATGGACATAAACAAAAAAACAAGGTCTTAAGTAGCACATTAGGGAAATCTATCCACATTTCTATCAAATCATTCAAATTTCTTTGTTCTTCAGATCAGTATTAGTAAGGTTACTAATGTTTTTGGTCGTCTTTGTTGATTTTTATTAGTTTTTTACCATCATCCCATGTGGAATGAAAGCACTGAATAATATTTCAGGTCATAGAATTGGGTGGAACACCCACTATTGGAGATTGTGCCATGATATTGCGGGCGGCTATTAGGGCTCCAATGCCTTCAGCTTTTTTGAAGATCTTGCAGACAACGCACAGCCTAGGCTATCAATTCGGGAGGTAAGATCCGTGCATTGGTACAAGAAAATGAAGATGAACTGGTCTTTTTGCGAGCTAAAAACTTATATATCAATGAAGTGTTCTGATATTCATTTTAGCTACAAACATGAATGTCCTTCCAGCAATTCTTGTTTGAAATCTAATCATATTCTCATCAATTTGCAGTACTCTATACGACGAAATAATCTCCTTGTGTGTTGACCTTGGGGAACTGGATGCAGCGATCGCAATAGTTGCAGATTTGGAGACTGCTGGAATTGCAGTCCCAGACCAGACCCTCGACCGAGTCATTTCCGCTAAACAAGCCCCTGAGAGTGCTGCGGAGGAGACATTATCATAGCTGCAACCGTTTACTCCCTTCTTTATTTGGTGTATAGTCTGCTTGCCAAATTAAATGCAGCACTCACGATGTGCCTTTGCCATCATCATTTTTTGGTGCTGCGAGATTTATGGCGTTGATTTTGACAGCGGAGCACAAAAGTGTAAAATTAACACATAAACTAGGAGTATAAATTATTATTGCATTGAAGGCAAATAACACTAGAAAATCTTTTTGTTCATTCTACTGTCTTGCGAAGTGCATATGAGCATGAACAACTTTGAAAAAAGAGGTGGCTTTTGTGACTCGTTTTGGCCTTGCAACCTTGGCTTGGAATGAAGTGGGGGCCAATAACATTTCCTAATAATAACACTATTAGACGACGTGCACTCAACTAGTGCCGGTGTGCATCAGATTTGCTTAATGAAGACGTTATGAAATCCATGCTTGGCACAGAAGCAAGTGAAATCCATAAGAGGAGTTGTTTTGTCTAAAAGTTAGTCAGGGATGAGAAAAAAAATTGATAAATAGAGAAAACTAGAAGAAAAAAAACTGATTAGAATATTTAAAAAAATATTTGAATCGGTTTAGTTTTGGTTTTATAAATTTAAAATCAAAAAACTTCAATCGAATCAAACCAGTTTAGTTAAAACTAAACTAAATTTAACCGAATCAAAACCAAGTCCATCAGAAAGTAAAACAAAATCCCAATAAACAATATAGTTTTTTGTTTTTAATATAAAATAACCGAACTGTATATAACGGAAACTGGTCAGTTGAGTTTTGGTTTTTAATATAAAATAATCAAACTGAAACAAAACGAAACTAGTTGGTTGGAACCGGTTTTGGTTCGCTTTTGGTTTATTTTTTGTATTTTATAAAATTTCAGTTTGGTTATTTTTATAGGTAAAAATCAAACCAAACAAAAAACAATCACCCCTACTTAAAGCATACAAAAGACGAAACAAAAAAAAAATCACGGTGCTCTCTTCGGTTAAGCACTAGTTTGAATGAGTTGTACCAGGTCAACAGTTTTGCTGGTTTAATTAGCAACTCGCCCTACATCAGGCTTTGAGTTTTGGATTTTTTGAGTCAATTTGTTAGCATAGTTATTAAATCTAATTCAGGGATTGACTCAAGGGAAGACCTAAGTCATGAATCAGGCGAGTTAGTCTATTTCTTTTTAAATATTCAAAACAATATTATTTAAAAAAAATCAAACATCAATGGGATTTTATTCAGGATTTACTTGGATCAACCATGTTGTCCCTAACCTATTTCTTTAGTGTATCTAGATCAACATAGACTCTAAGTTGATCCGCATAGTACGATCCAGGTGAAGTCTTACAATACGATCCTAACCAACCTTTGAATTCAATCCATGTTCACTTTGGATTGTAATAATGATGGAAGTTAATTATGAATTAATCTTTTACCCAAGCACATTTGAATTATATACTTGATAGTTCTATTTATGTAATGATGAACTTGATAGTACATCCTCTTGACCTTTTATCCAAATTTGATTTTTCAGTTTGACTTGATTTTGGTTCAGTTTAGTTTTTTTGATTTTAAACTTATAAAACCGAACTGAACCGGCCAGTTTTTTTAAAATTTTAATCGGTTTAATTGGTTTTTTTCACGGTTCAAACTGACCAGTTTCGATTTGGTTTTTTAGGACAAAAACCGGTTCAAACCGGTTTGGCTTGATTTTTTTCCCTGGTTTTTTACTGGTTTGAGTTCGGTTTGGTTTTTTTGATTTTATGCTTGTAAAACCGAAACCGAACCGATCGGTTTTTTCAAAATTTTAATCGGGTTTTTTCACTGTTCGGTTTTTTCAGTTATTTTTTTCCGGTTTTCTCGATTTTTTGATTTTTTTACTCACCCCTAATATTTATGTATTTCTTTCATTTTCTTTTCCAGAGAATATATTTATTTGATGCCATTTATTTAACATGAACAATATATTAGTTAGGTATAATAATATTACATACATTAAATTAGATATCAACAACAACTTTAAATTTACAAAGTTTGCCTTAATATCGTAATTCTTAATCCAAACTCCACGTAATTTATCTTCAGTTTCTTCACTTTATACAGCATTCACTCAACATTATTAGCATCTTTTTCCTTTCCCATGATTATTTCAATTTTATTTATAAATTTATCAATCAATAAATATATTGACACATGAAATGTCATATCATAGAATAACTTATTTTTAGTAGCTTCTATTTTCAATACCGTGGCAATTACTCTTTTCTTGCATGTGGTATGCCTTTTATTCTAAAACTTGAGTAGTTCATCTCAACTACTCCAGCTTTGCGTACCATTAGCATTTGATGCATATGAGGGCATGTTGATAAAGTGAAATCCATGAAAATTATGTTGTCGGTATGTGTTCTTTTTATGATAGCAATGTGCTATATAATTAGAATATGCTATTTTTGTTTCTTGGGAGGGTGTGTTCTTGTTCTGGTGTTGGCGTGGGCTGTTTAGAAATATGGTGAAAATTATTTTTTAAAATATTTTTTATTTATAAATATATTAAAATAATATATTTTTTAATTTTTTAAAAATTATTTTTGATATTAGTACATCAAAATGATGTGAAAACATAAAAAAATTAATTTAAAATAAAAATATAAAAATTCAATTTAAAAAAATAGCTTTGTTGGAATTGTTTGCATGCTTTTAACAGTGTAGTGGAGGATAAGTGATGGCAACAACTAGGGGTGTGAAAAAAAATTTAAAAAATCGATTAAATCGAGAAAACTGGAAAAACAATAACCGAAAAAATCAAGCCAAACTGAAAAAACTGGTTTTTGTTCTAAAATAACCGAACCGAATCAACATCAGTCGGTTTGAACAAGTTTCGGTTCGATTTTGGTTTTTTTCTAAACCGGTTTGATTATGTTTTTTGATAAAAAACGAACTGAAAATAATCACCCCTAACAACAACCCTAATAACAACGTAGAAGGAAATAAATTTTGGTGGTAGTGAGGAATCCAATGCATAGCAAGTTTGGAAACGTGATCCGTGTTTTTAAAATTTTATTTTTTAAAAAAAATTAAATTTTTATTCATGTTTTGGATTGTTTTAATGTACTAATCTCAAAATTAATTTTTAAAAAATAAAAAAAATATCCCTTTAATATATTTTAAATTAACCACAATCATGTTTGACCATAGCATGTGGGATGCGGTGAATTATGGTTGGTGTGCATTTGTGCTGGTTGCCGTCGACAGCGTGTTGTATCTGCTAAAAATATGGCAGTGGGTAGAGGGAGAGTATGATGGGGAGTTATTGTAAGAAAGAAATCAGACATGATGTTTGCGTATGTTTTAAGCTATAAATGATGGTTGTCGACGGAGTTAACAGTGGCTAGAAATGGTGGTTGGGGGTGAAAGAAGAGAGGATGTAGACGCTGTGATGGTGGCTGGAAATGATATTTATATAAATGGAAAATTTTGTTAAAAAAACTGGTGTGATGTTCAACGACTATTCTTTTTAAAAAAGAGGTAATGGTAACCTCATGAAATTAGCATGAAATGGCTTTTTAGTCTTTATTTAGAATATAATGGCAATTTTATAATTTTTTCAAATTATTTTGTTGATTTTTATTTACAGGCATCAATAAAGATATAAAAGTGTCATGAACAAATATAAAATATGATATTCAAATTTAATTTATAAAACCATAGAGTGCAAACACCTCAAATAATTTTCTCTTTTTTTCAATTTTTTTAGTAACTAAAGAGAAAAGGAAAGAAAGAAAAAAAATAATTGAGTATATATATTGAACTAAAATAATTTGGAAATTCAAACTCCCGACTTAAAAAAAAATAACTAAAAGGATTTAATGTTTTAATATACACACAAAACTTAGTGAATTACTACAATATAAAAATACTTTTGCTTTTAAAATAAAAAATTATTGAGACTTTTGGAAGTAATATAGTATTTCTTAAGGTTCATTAGTTACTATTAAATTGATTAGAAATAAATTATTTTTTTTATTTTAAAAATATAATGAAATGACTAAATCACCATTTAAAGCATAATTTTTAAAACTAGTGTCCATCAGTTTTTTTTGTATTCTCATCATAATTTTTTAGTTATAATAAAATTAATTAAGATATACTATGATATTTTAATAAATATAAAATATTAGTAAAAATCAAAGGTGAATGATACAAGCAACACATGTGCTATCATGTAGAGAGCTTCATCTTTTTCAAACAATGGGTGAGGTGTTGCCCGCACAGCCAAATGTTAGCTTCCACAATGGCATTAGGAGCGACACACCTAGTTCTTCTAGGTGATGGGGCATGTGTCAGTGAAAGACTGACGATGCAACACCACAAGTTATTTTTTTTTATCTTTTTTTTACCTTGTGTTTCGTGCATGCTATTCTAAAAATTAAATATGTGTTGTCAATTTATATTTGTATCAATTTTGATTTTTATTCTTTTTATTGCTATTTTTTTTGCTTTTAATGTTTTTTGAAATTGATTTTGTTTTTCAATTTCATTTCTTAATATTTGATTTCATTTAATTTCTTATCCAATTTGATCCTCGTTTCTTTTTGTAATTTCTTTTGTTTTTATAATTTTTTTGATATTAGATTTGATCGTCATTCTTTTTATTTTCAATTTTATCTCCCGTTATTTTATTTTATTTTATTTTTATACAATATTTGATCGTTATTCTTTTGGTTGATATTGTTGTTTTTTAATCATTTTCTTAATTGATTTTTTTTTCAATTTCATCTCTCGATATTTGGATGATCGGAAATTTTGCTTTGTAATTTTTTTTTTATGTTTACTTTCTATGAGGTAATCTCGGTCTGAAGACCCGGGTCACAAGTTTCAAAGATTAATCTGATTAAACTCTGGTATTTTGTATTATTTTTTTAAAAAATAATTATTTTTTAATTTCATCATTCGACATTAGGTTATTAGGCCTTGAACTTTAAAATTTCTTCTTTGTTTTCATTTCTATGAAGTTTTCCCTATCTCATATCATGGGTCACGAGTTAGTAGAGTTAACTTGGGTTGATTTATTTTTTATATTTTTTTAATTTTACCTTTCATCATTTAGCTTGCTTGAGATCTAACTTTCATTATTTTATTCAACTTTTTTTTATAAGAAATTATCCCGGTCTCATGATTGATCTATACATTTAGTATACTGACTCAAGTTAGGTTTTTCTATTTATTTTTAAAATTAATTTTTCTTTTACAATTCATCATTCAATGTTTAATTTGCTATTAATTGAGTTTGAGATTTTTTATATTTTTTTATAAGATTATTATATTTTCATTTAATTATTATTTTGTTATTAATTAAGATTGTCGAGATATTTTAAGAATATTTAAAAATATCTTTTAATAATATTGACAAGCTTTTTTTTATTAGTCATTTTATATATATATATATATATATGTTATTGTCATAATTTTTTTTAATAATTATATTATTAAATTAATTAAATGTATTTAACCATTCGAAACAATGACTTAAATTCTAAAATTTTCTTGCTCCTTCAAAACAAAAACAAAAAAACCTATCCCGGATCTTTGCCTGATTTTTTTTATTAAAAAACCCTATCCCGGCCTATGATTTACACGGTAATTCACTGTTAATCAAACGAAACGGCAATAACGTAAATAAACCTAACATCGATGTCCAATTCCGAAAAACAGTCTGCAGTGAAGATTAAAGATACAGGCTCAAGCAAGTGCGCGAGTCATGACAGACTCAGTTCGAGACAACAACTAATTTAAAATCCGATCCATCCAACTCACCTTCTGAAAACATCTCTATTTCTCTCTCATTTTCTTCTCAACAAAACACACGTAAAATGGCAATGGCAATGCAGATCTTAGGATTGATTTTCTGAATAATCCAAACAATTAATTACTAGTAAAAAAAAGTAATGGCAGTTCCGGTCGAAGAAGCCATATCAGCTCTCTCTACCTTCTCTCTTGAAGTATCCCCTATCTACCTATTCTACATTTTCTCCTTTTTTTTTTAATTTCATGCAAAATGCTACAATGCATTTCTTTTTTTAATAATTAATCATACTTTTATGATTTAGTGACTTTTTTTTTTAATTTGTGTGAAAGGATGAGCAAGCAGAGGTCCAGGGAGCTGGGGTTTTGGTTTCATCCGAAAGAGGAGCAACCAACAGTCCTATTGGTAATTTTTCTTTTGATCTTCTAATAATTTCTTACTCGTAAAATTCTTGATGGCAATTATTAATATTATTAAGTGGTAAAAAATTGTGTTAATTGATGGTAATGACTGATGAAATTCTTCATTTCTATAGAGTATGGTGATGTTTCTGCGTATCGGTTATCTCTATCGGAAGACACAAAAGCTCTGAATCAGCTGGTATGTGGCTGTGGCCGCCTTTTTTTTTTTCTTTTTTTATGTATGAATGTAATTTCACTGGTCTGGTGGGGATTTTTTTATGGTAATTACTGTTCGGTGTAAATTGCATTTTATTTAATCGAGGAACGTAATTTCATTGGTTTGGTGAATTTTTTATGGTAATTACTGTTCGGTGTAAATTGCGTTTTGTTTCGCTTTATTTTATTGATGAATGTAATTTCATTGGTTTGGCGGGTTTTTTATGGCAATTACTGCGGAATGTGAGAGCAGAATGCACTTATCCAAGAGGGGAAGGAGATGGCATCGGTGCTTTATACGTATAGAAGTTGCGTCAAAGCACTTCCTCAGGTCTATTTTGGTTTCAATTCTAATAAATATGAATATGATTGTTGTCATTGAAATACATCACTGAATAATTTTAGTTTTTTTTCCGGTTCTTTGAAAAATGTATATGATGTGGCAGCTTCCAGAATCCATGAAGCACAGTCAGGCTGACTTGTATCTGGAGACGTATCAAGTTTTGGACTTGGAGATGAGTCGTTTGCGTGAAATCCAGAGATGGCAAGCATCGGCTGCATCGAAAGTATATGATCTCTCACCTTCTTTTATTTATTGTTTACAGTAATGTACCATGTGTGGTTTCTTGCTCTTGCTGAATTTTTAACACCTTTGTGTGTTGTTTGATGATGCAGCTAGCAGCTGATATGCAGCGGTTTTCTAGGCCTGAGCGGCACATTAATGGCCCCACGATAACCCATCTCTGGTACATTGTTGCCTTTTCGTTGTCTATTTTCCTCGTCCGTTGCCTCAATTGCCTTGTTTTCTTGTAGTGCTTATCTCATTTTGAAGTTATTAATGTGCTTTAAAGTTAGCTCCTTGACATCCTCTGAACTTTCTCCTCAGTTTGAGAGATCTTAAAAAAAAATTTCTTGAAAAATTTAATCAGTGATTCTTTTATTAACCTTTTTTTTTTAAAAAATTCCAGGTCCATGTTGAAGTTGCTTGATGTTTTAGTTCAACTTGATCATCTTAAAAATGCCAAGGCAAGCATACCTAATGACTTCTCATGGTACAAGAGGTATGAAAATTAAATACTTTACCTGGGTTACATGCCCTTTTTGATGTTTGATATGGATTCTCCAACTTCCTTTTCATCATTCCCCCCCCTTTCCTTCCACCTGTTAAAGCCACTTGGATGGGAATCGGCAGTCATTTGTTATAGTTTCTCTATAATTGTTGATAGTCTCGTTTGAACTTATCAAGAATATCTTCAGTACTATATGTTTAGCAATTTTAGGATTTGCTGTTGGCTTATTACTTGGATGACCAAAGCCTAATCTATAACCCTTGCAGATCACTTACAGAAATAGGTCACCAATATTTCTCATCTTCAGAAACTTTGATTAATTCCCAAAACACATACATGATAGTATGACAAGTTCCAAGTAAGTTCTCTGTGGTATAGATTAGAAACTGAAAACAAGCATTCGAGACTATGAAAAAGTGGGCCTCCTTTAACTTCAATTTAAAGCATATATTTATACTACTCCTGTCCTCAAATTTTCTAGCTTGAGCATCTTGCAGTCCACCCCTTACTCTCAGCAAATATGTCTAGTAAAACTTCTTGGAATGTGAACTTTATTACTTTGGCAATTTTATTCTATGGATTGGTAAAGCTTAGTGGTGGTGAAATTGTTTTCTATTCAAGTTTTAGCTTGTGTAATATTAACTTTTTATGTTCAAAATTTATGCCTTTTAGTTTTATATATATATATATATATTTTATCAAAACAGTGAATAGAGAATAGTTATTTCCTGCTATTAATTCATCGGAACTGTTCTCTCCTCTTATACATATCAATTAAATAAGTGTAGTTGGCTAAGCTATTAAATCCAACTTTCAAAACACAATGTTTCGTACAATTTCTTTATGGACATTTCCAAGTTTTTTAGTTTCTTTTCACTCAATATTAGAATTATTGACTTGCTGTTTTGCCATGCAGTCTAACATTGTTTCTTTCTGTTACTTGTATCTGATTTTGACAGGACATTCACCCAAGTTAGTGTTCAGTGGCAAGACATTGACTCTATGAGGGAGGAGTTAGATGATTTACAGGTGTGAGAACTTTTCTTGTGTGACCTTATCTGTCTTAAAGGATATTTTACCTCAATTGTTTTTGAAGGGCCTTTTTTTTTGTCCTTTTGGCTGGCCAAGTGCTGATGTGATATCTTCTATTATTCACTGTTAGTCTGATGATATGGTCAATATTAACTGCATTGTTACTCAACTTCTGCAGATATTCTTAAGCACAAGATGGGCAATCTTATTGAACTTGCATGTCGAGATGTTTCGGGTGAACAAGTATCCTTAATAATTATTGAATGCCTTCCAGTGTGACAGGACAGGAAGAAATACTTGATTTCTTTTTTTGACACAAAAATTTACCCTGTCCGACATAAATTCTTTTATGATACCATCATTCTATGTAGATAATCGCCTGTCTGGCTCTTCTTTCTTTAAACTGAAAAGTATAGTTGGTATTACAATGTGGTCCTTGACTCGAAAAAGTGTAGAAGATATTCTTCAAGTTCTGATAGTCTTTGCTGTTGAGTCATTGGAATTGGATTTTGCGCTTTTATTTCCTGAGAGACACATTCTTCTACGTGTTTTACCTGTCCTTGTCGTCTTAGCAACATCATCAGAAAAAGACAGTGAGTCACTGTACAAGAGGGTAAAAATAAACAGGCTGATAAATATTTTCAAGGTATTCTGTTCACATTTCTTGGTGCTCTGGTAATCTAAAATGTCATATTGGGCTGAGCTTGCACAAAAGTTTAGTTTTACATGTCTGAAATCTAATCAATTCATTGATATTTTCTAATTTGTTTGTGATTTGTGGCAGAACGATCCAGTCATTCCTGCATTCCCTGATCTTCATCTTTCTCCTGCTGCAATCTTGAAAGAGTTGTCCATTTACTTTCAAAGGTTTTCTGCACAAACTCGTCTTCTCACCCTTCCAGCGCCTCATGAGCTCCCACCTCGGGACGCACAAGAATATCCTCTACATTTATTTTTTATCATGACTTGCTGCCCCCCCCCCCCCCCCCCCTCTCTCTCTATCATTTGCTTTGACCATTATCTTGACAAAATAGGCATGCACTTCTCATCTTTGTGATTGTTTGGACAATGAGGACTTGATTAGTTACTTGCCCCCATGTCCACACAATAGACCATTAATGCTTTTGCTATATCCATTTTGTAGTTAGACTAATAACTGATCTTTGTTTCGCTCTGTAGAACTTGTATGTGTAATTGTTAAAGCCTTAACATATTGTACTTATCAGAGGCATTATCTCATCATTAATCACATTGGAACTATTCGTGCCGAGCATGATGATTTCACAATTCGTTTTGCTTCATCCTTGAATCAGGTGCTTACCCCCACTTCACCCTGCCATTTCCCCTCCCTATATATGGTTTGAGTAAGCTTTATCATTAGCTTTTTAATGCGTGTTTCCTATCTTTTCAAATTGTGTTCGCAGCTATTATTATTGAAGTCAATAGATGGTGCAGATGTTGATTGGTGCAAAGAAGTCAAGGGAAACATGTATGATATGGTTGTTGAAGGGTTCCAGCTCTTAAGCAGATGGACTGCACGGATTTGGGAACAATGTGCTTGGAAATTTTCTCGCCCATGCAAAGAGGCAATTCCTTCAGAATCAAATGGATCTTCAGAATCGTTTTTTGACTATGAAAAGGTATTATATTCTATATTTTGGTTTTATTATTGGGATGGTCAAACCTCTTCAATCTTGGTTGGTATGTATTTGAATGCTGAAGCTCAGTCAGCAATGCTTACCTGAGAAATCCAACAACTTAGAACTAACTTACAAGGATTTATGTGGGGCCATACTTGTGATAACCAAATCTGATATAAAAATTCAAGAACCACTGCCGTGACTCATTATCATTTTATTGTTTGCTTGACTTAACATATAGTAATGCCGAATTAGCTTGCAGGTGGTACGCTATAATTACAGTGCTGAGGAGAGGAAAGCACTTGTTGAGCTTGTTAGTTACATAAAAAGTGTTGGATCGCTGATGCATCGGCGTGACACATTGGTAGTTGATGCCTTATGGGAAACAATACATGCTGAAGTCCAAGATTTTGTCCAAAACACATTAGCCACCATGTTGAGGACTACCTTTAGAAAGAAGAAGGACCTGTCGAGGTGGGCTTTTTAGTCAGTATTTGTCATTTGAATTTATGGCTAGAGTTTCACAATTCCAAGCTCTCTTCCCTACAAATTAGGGGACTAGGGGTTGAAATTGGTTTGAGTCCTGCACTTGCTTACTTAAGAACAACACTGTTATTTTTCTCATCCATCAAAAAGTAGATGTCCATTATTGTCATTATTATGTACTATGTACCGTTAGCATAGTATTTTGTTTTTCAAATGATAAATGAAGATTTTGTTAATAGACAAAGGAATGGGAAATTACTAGTGGTAAAAAGTAACTTGTTTGAAAAAAATAAGATAAGAATTGCCCAGTTCTGCTGAACGGCTAAAGATACTTCTCAAAAAGCTTCTAAGCAATACACTATGAAATGTCCACGAAACCCAATCTGTCCTATTGTAGTTTCTGGAAAATAGACCGATTCTTGAACCTCTCGCTCTCCACACGCATGCATTGTGTCATTCATGGCACAACATGTCTTTACCTTTGCGATCCTTAACCCTCCTAAGGCACATAAAGTTAACTGGTAATGATTCTGTGACACATCACTGAGATACCATCGCTCACTTAGACATGGGAAAATGTCAATGGCAATGCTATTACATGTGAGACATTACAATCATAAGAAAATCAGGAGCTACATCCAACAACATTCTCTACTTGTTCTTCCTACTTTTATGCCCAGACTGTTGATATGTTTTAACTTGCTAGTAAAGATAAAATCTGCTTCTGAATGGTTTTCACTTAAATGTTTCAACTACTGACTATTGATATGTTTTAACTTGCTAATAAAGATAAAATCTGGTTCTAAATGGTTTTCACTTAAATGTTTCAACTGCTTATTTATTTTATGTAATTGGTAACTTTCAGGATTCTTTCTGACATGCGGACGCTTTCAGCAGACTGGATGGCAAATACAAGCAAGCCTGAATCTGATTTACAGTCACATGGAGGTGATGAAAGCAAAGGGAGCTTCTTTTATCCAAGGCCAGTGGCACCCACAGCCACGCAGGTTTTACTCATCTACTCATCTACTCCACTTATTCATGCTTTTATGTTTCCTGTCAAGATATAGGAATCATAGTTCCTAGTATATAACATTGTCAGATAAGTGGAGCTTCGGAAGACAAACCTTTATGGTTGAGTTCTCAGTCACACCCGTGAAGCTTTGTAATTCAGAGTGACTGAGAAAAGATTTAAGGCATACTATCACTTATGAAAAATTTAGTTAGATACCAACTACCAAGGAAATTAATTATAAAGTTTGTCTTACTCAGATGTTTGATGAAGATTTTGTTTTAAAACATAAAAGTGAACAATAGAAATACAACTATCCAGGGTTGCTATCCATTGACAGAGTGAATGGCTACGTAAAAGACAGATGTCAACCGTGCAACATATGGGCCACATGCGTGAGTTCAAGAAATTATGTCGCATGCCAATGTAATATTGTTTTAATAAAAGAGTCTTTCAAATAGATATAAAAAACCCCTTCTTACCAATGCTTTTTGTTTATTTCATCCACGGGATCCAAAGTATAGCAGAAGCGACCTACAATGTCATTCAACAATCACGCTCTGAACATCTAACTTATCATCAACTAAACTTCTTGTGGCCAATGTTGTTCAACAAGCACACTAAATCCAATTTCTAGCTCATTGGATTTTGAAAGTAAACGATTAATAGGCTCAACAATTGCTTCATAAAAAATACCAAATCACTAGGACCTCTCCTCTTTTTTGGCAATTGCCAGTAGGCCAAAAACAAAAAAACTTGAAGGGAGTTTTAGACTTCTGCATTCCTCTCTAGGGAAGTGGGAAAACCCTGTCCTCTCTTTGTTGTACTAATTCCTTGAGTTTGAGCTCCATAAATTGATCCAAAATTAAGCTTACCAAAGTATGTCATCATATGCCATTCTCATCTTCTCCTGCTTTAACCTTAAAACACTGAACACCAATGAGCTAGTTGTTGATAGGAGTAGTATCTTCAGTGATAGCTAGTTGTTGATAGGAGTAGTATCTTCGACTTAAGTTTCTTCAGCTTGTTTGATTGCTAGAGCCCTCTTTCTATAATCGGATGACTTGTGGCCCGGTTCTCCACATTTGAAGCAATTGTTATTACCTTCTTGGAATTGCTTTTCATCCTTGGATTGAGTGTGTTAGGGCTGTTTAGCTGCTTTATTAGTCACTCGGGTCTATTGCTCACCTCTCGGATTTAGTCATTTTCCAAAGTTGGAGGCATTCCCCACCTTGGACTGACCAAAACCTTGCTGTCCAAATCTGGAAGAACATGTTTGCTGTTGTACAGATATTGAATAACCCTTACTTTGTTGTTGTTCTATGAGCAAAACTTTATTGTATGCCTTTGAAACATTCAACAATCTTTGCAAGACAAGAACATCTTGAATTGAGAGTTTTAATCCACTCAAATAATGAACAACCTTTTGCTGTTCATTTTCATTCACATTAACTCTAGAGATGAGTCGGTAAAACAAATTGGTATACTCTTCCATGCTTTCCACTTGCTTGAGGTGGTGCAAGCTTTTGTAAAGGATTCGAGTGTAGTTGGCAGGGAGAAATTGCTCACACAAATTTTTCTTCATCTTCCCCTAATTATTAATCTCACCCTTACCACTCCTTTGGTGAGAGACTTGCAAATGTTCCCACCAAGATGAAGTACTTCCCTTGAAGTGGATAGCCACAAATCTAACTTTCCTTTCATCTACTACATCATAGTAGTCAAAAAACTCTTTTCATGGTGTTTAACCAATCTACAAAATTATCTGAGTTCAAAGTTCCTTGGAATTCTAGCATTTCAACCATGATGCTTTGTTTAAGTGCTGCTTATTAACATCAGGTCTGCCAAGCTATATTGCATCAAAAGGATTCTTAAACTAAGAATGGAATCCTCAAGTTTGTGATCAACCTCACTAGGAGGGATCATTCGTTGTACAAGTCTTGTAAGAAGCTCAACTTGCTTTTGTAAATTAGCAATCTTGTCAACTCCACCATCATTCTGCTGGTGTCCATCATTCCTCCTAATTGGAGAGTTGGCTTCAACTCCCGCAAACATCCATTTGATCTCCCCTTGCTCCGCCCCTCTATCCTCTATCTCTTCGTGTTATTTTAAGCTAAAAATCTTGAACAAAAATGCGACACAAGTGATTAAATTTGCTGTAGTCACAGCATTACAACACCACTGCAAACTGATAAAATCTCGTGACTGAAGCTATATAGAACAGGTCTTAATTGCACAGGGGGGCTTGATGTGCAGCTGGAAATGTATACTAAATTGATGATTTCCTTGCTGATTTCTGGCAGGATTTGTGTGCTGAATGTGGCTGAATTTATAACTGGATTCTGAGCCATAACTCTTGACTTCAATCTCTTTAGTTTGTTGGTTGTTTATAGCTGTAAGAACATTACAAATTAGGCCTTGGATTGTATTCTTGGTCAGTCTTGAACATCATTTTGTAATCTCAATTGTTAGAGAAGAGTTTCTCTCTGAAGTTTTTGTATTTATTCTCACTTCCTAACAATTCCAGCATTTCTACTTCCTACTTTCCTTTGATCCAAACTAGGATCACATCATCTAAGTGGCACCTATTCCATAGGAGCTGTGGATGTTGTGAAATGAGGACCCGATAGAGAGTTGGATTAAGATAAAATGAGAAGTAAGACTGTAAATTTCAAAGGTTGGGTTGAGGTGGTAGAAGAGGATATATTCAGAAGATTTCAGTGTTTAAGGGAGTGAAATCTCCTTCTAAATTTTTTGTTTTGGTCATGTCACCCAATTCTGTCTATTTATCGGGCATCATCTTCCTGATGACAAAAAGTTTTCCTGCCTTCAAGACTACTAGACTGATGAAGTTCTCAGTTTAAATTCTTTCCATATTTCTATGACAATATTGCATGTATCATCAAACAAGCCATTTTTCATTTTTAACATAAAATTTATTATAATATACGCATCTTATGCTACCACACTATGCATGCCTCATGGTTTCCTTCCTTTCCAATCATGTATTTATGTTTTAAATGAATGAGTTTGGATTAAAATATCATCGCTACATGCAAACATATGTTCATACTAAATTAAGATCATCAGTTTTCTTGGTTCAGGTCCATTGCTTGCAGTTCTTGATATATGAAGTGGTGTCTGGTGGTAATCATCGGAAGCCTGGTGGGCTCTTTGGCAACAGTGGGTCTGAGATTCCTGTGAACGATTTAAAGCAATTGGAGAGCTTCTTTTACAAGCTTAGCTTCTTCCTACATATATTGGACTATTCAGGTATTCTTATTTAATTGTTTGTCTTTTCCAGAAGAAGAGATTAACCTATTTTTAGGAGTGAAGGCAATTAGTCATGCTGGTCCAAGTTTTCAGTTATTTTTATAATTAGCAGTCCCATGTATGGGGTCTATAAAGACTTTCATCCCTGATATTTTTACACTATGTTTAGTTGTGATCTTCTTATGAATTCTAGTATGCAAATCCTTTTCTTGAAAAACTCTAAATGACTACAGAATTTTCTGGACAAATGAGCTTATAGTAAGCATAGGAATAAGAAGATTCTTCACATGGTATGATGTATCCTGAAATTATCCTAAAAGATAAAGGATTTCCTTTACATGGTCCTCAAGATCAAGATGCCAACCCAATTCTTAAATATCATCCGTTTGATATCTTGATTCATTGTCAGTAGATCATGCTAATAGGAGCATTGGCACATAATTGTTCCCTTACAGAACCCTTGTCTAATTAGCCTTGCGGACCCCATAAAAATGAAGAAGAGAGATGGCACTTCTTCAATGGATATTCTTTGCTTTGCACAGTACAGAAAATGCTAATTTGGCATATTAGCAGCACATCCATGTTCACGGTGCTTCTGCTTCTTTGAGGATAATATAACTAATTTTGCTCCTGTTAGTGTTTTTCATTGGTCCAAGCTAGGTGGAAAATAACCTTTTGCTGCACCAAATTTCAAGTGGTATATACTGAAGTTTAACAATTCTGAAAATGTCTGCAGCGACTGTGGCAACTTTGACAGATCTTGGTTTCTTATGGTTTAGAGAATTTTATTTGGAGTCATCTCGAGTTATTCAGGTAAGAAAACAGGATTTCTTGTGGACCTGCTATAGCTAATGAAACTCTTCTAAACATGGAGAGAACTGGTCTACCTTACTAAATTGATGTTAACTCAGAAATTGTTTTCTTGCTTATTTTTGAACTAAATTGATCCGAGGAAGTGATTAACTTGGTATGAGGGGCTTACATGTATATATGAACTCTTAATTAGAAACTTCAGTCATTGTTCTCTGTTGTTTAACTCCTTTTGTTCTATTTCCTTGTTTAAATCATATTGGTTGGGAAAGTTATCAAGTTTCGTTCCAATCCTGATTAGATGAAATTTTATTGCTTTGGTCGTTTACATCTGGTCATGAACTGGTCCTGATTTTCTCTTTTATGGAATTAGCTGAAATGACTTCTGGTGGCTATACATAGATTTAGACATTTATTAGGAAAACAGTATGATAAGGGTGTATCAGAACAGGAGAAGGTTTCCAAATGAAAGAAAGCAGCATGTTCAACTGATAGGTCATTAAAATTTCATAATAGTGAAGTGGTAATTCTTTGTTTTATTTTCCTTTCATCCTCTTTCTTATTCATTATATTACTTTCCTGATTTGTAGAAATTTTTTTGCTATCCATATGCAGTTTCCTATTGAATGCTCTCTTCCTTGGATGCTGGTGGATCATGTGCTTGAGTCCCAGAATGCAGGTCTTCTTGAAAGTGTTCTGATGCCATTTGACATCTACAATGATTCAGCTCAGCAAGCTCTGGCTGCATTAAGGCAGCGATTCCTCTATGATGAAATTGAGGCCGAGGTAATTTATATTTTAGCATTTTCTAGGACTAATTTTTTTGCATCCCTTGTTGGAAATGTATGCATTTTCTTTTTGTCATTTGATAAGCTGGCTGTGGCCTGTTGAATTTTTGCTCTAACTCAGTGGTTGCAAGTTTTTATAGGTGGACCATTGTTTTGATTTATTTGTTTCAAAACTCTCTGAAATTATTTTCACTTGTTACAAGAGTTGGGCAGCAAGGTACACGGCTTTCCTTCTCTCTTTAATAACACATGCTACTGGAAATACAATGTATTAAATCATCTGTCTCGTTGGTTTGCTAAATCCTGTAGTGAAATGCTTGATCCTTCATTCCTCTTTGCTTTGGACAATGGAGAAAAGTATTCTGTACAGCCTATGAGATTCACCGCACTATTTAAGATGACGAGAGTAAAGGTAAAAGTATGATTTTCCTATGTTGTCACTGATTTACTGCACCTGTGGTCGCTGATGTGTTTGGGCCACATTTGTCTTGCGAAGTATTCATTACCTTCTCCCTCTTTGGCAATTGTTAATGACAGTCTGAAATTTTGAAAACATAATATTTTATTTTTTTCAATTTACTCTTTAACTGGGACTGGGTACCTCAACTGTGGGATTATTTCACAGTTATTTCTCAGCTTATGATTGGACCATATATCTCTGCTGTTGTTTTACATGTTTTAATCATCTTTTTCTTTCTTTTTGTCAATCTGAAGAGGAATAGTAATTTAGACCATGCTTCTCTGATACTCTCTCCCTTCATTTGGATTTAATTGTGTACAGTTACTTGGGAGGACCATTGATTTAAGAAGCTTGGTTTCTGAAAGAATGAACAAGGTTTTCAGAGACAATATTGAGTTTCTTTTTGATCGTTTTGAGTCTCAAGATCTATGTGCAGTGGTGGTAAGTAGATTGTTCTTGTGTTTCTTATATTAGTAATACAACTATCATGTTGCTATGTGGTGCTAACTGCTTGGTTCTCACATATTCATAAGTATAATGAGATATGGATGTATGTAATGCATGGCATTTTGACTTACCAGATTGAGCTTTTTGGTTGAATTCTCTAATGATAAAACTAAATCAATAATTTTTCTGATGGAAAAACAAAAACCTTGATTTCGTTGCAGGAATTAGAAAAACTTCTGGAAATATTAAAGCATGCTCATGGACTGCTTTCAAAAGATATTTCAATAGACTCGTTCAGTCTCATGTTGAATGAAATGCAAGAAAACTTATCTCTTGTATCATTTTCTAGTCGACTTGCAACTCAGGTTTGGCAAACTATTTCTGGCTTTAATTTTATGGGTACATCTCTCTGTAATAGTTATGCATGCTATAATTGTTAAATCAAGATGTACAATCAGGGTATTCTGGGCAGTGTTTCACTCTAATCTCTAATATGTATCTGTCTTATAAATTTCAAACTCTAGGAATGCAGATAAACTGCTCGGAGTCTCAATTCTTAAGCCTATACATCCATTAGACATAGAGGGAAGAATTGATACTTTGTTTATATGGATGAGGTGGCATTGTGCATCATTAATCTTATTGTATAATATGCATACTCTCTTGTCTCTCTGATTCTGGGAAGAATTATTTTAAAAATTAGCTTATCTGATGTACTTGTTGAAAATCATTTGGGCTTTCTTATCCTTGTTTTGGCAATGAAAAGATATCTCACATTGGGGACAGCTATACTAAAGCTGGAAGGGCATGTCTCAAGCCAGTTAGTTATCATTTTTGCCTGAGGACCTTTATATCTCGTCATTGTGCATGCATTGTCTAAAGGAGACTTCTCATGCATGTTGTATTATTGGTATGATTGAGCTTGCCAATCCCTATTCTTGTACCTAAAACAAAGCATGATGCATCCTTTCCTATCTTTGAAAAGAAAAATGTAGCGAGAGGATGATATTAATTAAAGGAAAAATCATATCTAGGCCAATTCATTAGCATTTTGGGTTAGAACTTTTATGTTTTGTCATTGTGCATGCATTGTCTAAAGGAGACTTCTCATGTGAGTCATATTAAGTGACCTTGAGGATTCCATGGTCTTGTACGTACATACTAAGAGTGATGCATTTTTTTCTTATCATTAACTTAAAGAAAAGTGTAAGAAAAGGTATGATATTATTAAAGAAAATTCTTAAGTGTGCTGTTTATTTTTATCTTTTGCTTTTCCAAGGAGCTAGTCTCACTCAATCAATTCATTGGTGTATGGTAGATTTGGTCAGAGATGCAAAGTGATTTCCTGCCAAACTTTGTCTTATGCAACACTACTCAGCGTTTTGTCCGGTCATCAAGAGTTCCTCTTGTTCCTGTGCAAAAGCCATCAGTTCCCCATGCAAAGGACAACTTCTATTGTGGTACTCAGGTAACAAACTAGAGCTTAGACACCATCCTTTGATTGGGTTTTACAAATATGATGCTATTTGTTTCTCATAATACCTTTTGACTTTCATTCTCATATAATATTATCTTGGCAGGAGTTGAATTCTGCGCATCAAAGCTTTGCTCGTTTGCACAGTGGGTTCTTTGGAATTCCCCACATGTTTTCTGTTGTTAGACTTCTAGGATCCAGATCGTTGCCTTGGCTTATCCGAGCCCTGTTAGATCATATAACAAATAAGGTATGTGATGCTTTTGAGAATTTAGTCTATGTTCATTTATTAACACTCAATGTCATGAAAAGATGGATCTTGATACGATTTGAATGATTTTATTTGAAGCTGTGTGGATGAACATTAAGATTGAGTTTAATATTTCATGATGTGTTTCAGGTAACTACACTTGAACCAATGATTACTGGATTGCAAGCAGCGTTGCCAAAATCTATTGGACTGCTCCCTTTTGATGGAGGAGTCACAGGTACATGGTGGTGTCATGATTCTGATAGCGTCTTCCTTTTCTTCTTTTTTACGTGCACTGCTGGATGTGTTAAAAAAAGGCTGAAAGAACTTTTATATGATATATTAACATATGCATGTGTACATGCATCACAGTAACAATATGTCGACATATGTTTTATTATGGATCAGTGAATTAAAGCTTATGGGTGTACATTGTACTTTAGGAATTAATGTCTGTTTGGAGAGCTTCAGGAAGAATCTGGTGCAAAGTTTACCACATTCAATTCTAACAACCACCAACCTCTAGGATCTTATGCACTCAATTAGTGTCAGTGAGAGAAAAGTTAAGTGAGTGCCCAGGTGTGATACATGTGGTGAGAGCTTCCTTGAATGTGAGGTGAAAAAAATCTGTTTTGAGTGATTTCTAAGTGCTGTAGCTGTGAGGGCTTGTCTCAACTGTGTTTGATTGTCTTTTTATTCATCAGTGGATTCAATATTTCCATTGCATATGGTATTCACTTACCAAGTGCCTGCTCACATCAATTTTTTTTTTGGTCAAAAGAAAATTTGGAATCTAGTGATATTATGAATGCCTTTTTATTCGGAATTTTATGCGTGCATCTCTTGCTATTCGTGCATGCTTTTGTGTGTGTGTGTACATTTGTGCTCATTTCCCTATTTTGCATCGTTAACTTCCGATACAGGCTGTATGAGGGTTGTCAAAGAAAATCTTAACTGGGGAACTAAATCAGAGCTCAAAGCAAAGGTTCTTCGAGGGATTAAAGAGATTGGCAGTGTGTTATATTGGATGGGGCTTCTTGACATTGTATTGGTCAGTATCCTAGTTTCTTCATTTCATGATATTAGTTTGAGAACATGTCTAGACGTGCTTATGCATGCCTAAACTGTAGCTTTGTGTCTGGTAGATTCATATTTCTACAAGTTTGCCATTCAATCCCTTAGAACAAGAATGCCCAATTATACGAGTACTTTGTAGAGCCTTGGGGCACTTTTAGATCAATAGGGATAGCAGGAGTATCATACTATATCTCATTATAAAGAAATAGTTGTGTAGACGTACTCTACCAACTCATCATAGACAAGGCTAATAAAGACAAGACATATAGACAAAATCACATATCATCATGTGGGACCATTGGACTTTCTAGCTATTTGTCTTGTCTTTATTGGCTGAGTCTATAGCGGAGCTGGTCGACTTTGTCTTCGCTACTTTAAATGTTCAAATCCTAATGGGATAAATGCTGGGTAGACAAAAACAGCAAGCAAATATTGAAGAATTTTGCGTTCTACCAATTAGCTGTGATACTCTGCCATGTTTAGTTAGTGGTGGATCATTGTCATGTGTTAAGAATGCTGAAATTGGTTTTGGTTTCTATTCCTCTTGATAGAGGTCTGACTCTCTTTAAATAGCTAGAATTCTCCCTATTTACAGCCTAATGATTATAATTACATGCGTGATTTTCTCTATCAAATCATTCAAAATCTGTAACATTACTCTACCAACCACAAAGATCCCGTAAATATAAACTATTGCTATATACAGAATATGGCCTAATTTGGTAATATTCCCCCTCAAATTGATGTTGGTCGATCAAGAAGCATCAATTTGTCAATCATGAATTTATGACGGTGACGGGAGATAGCCTTGGTAAAGATGTTAGCTAGTTTGATGTTCGGTGGAAATGCGAGGAAGAGTAATCTCTTGGCATGCAAGTGCTTCATGAATGGAATGACAATCCACTTAAAAATGCTTGGTGCGCTTATAAAAAACTAGATTAATAACAATTTGAATAGCACTAGTGTTATCTGTATAAAAAGGAGCAAGCCGCGGAACACCAAGTTCGCCCAATAGCCCTTAAAGTCATGTGATTTCAGAATAGGCAGATGACGTGGCTCTATATTCAGACTCGGTAGATGAGTTTGAGACACATGCTTGATTTTTACTCATCTGAGAACTAAGAGTGCTGCCAAGAAACATGCACCAACCCGAAACAAAATGACGAGTATTTGGACAACTGACCCAATCAGCATCACTATAGGCCTCCAATTGTAAAGAAGTCCCTGAAGAAAAGAACAAACCACAACCAGGCATCCCTTTGAGATATCGAAGAAGGTGACAGACAACGGCTAAGTGGGTTTGGCAAAAAGCTTGCATAAATTGACTGACCTGTTGTACAACAAACAAGATATTAAGTCGGGTAATTGTCAAATAATTCAAACTTCTGACCAGCTATCGATACATGGAGGGATCAGGCAAGAGATCCCCACTCATGATGTAGTTTCAAGTTGACCTCCATAAGTGTAAGAACTGATTTAGTGTCTGAAAGACCAGCTAAGGAAAGAAGCTTCTGGGTATACTTATGTTGATGCAAAAGTATGCCAGTTGGGCAATGCTGGACCTCAAGACTAATAAAATACTGAAGCGGACCAAGATCTTTCATATGAAATGAAGATTGGAGTCGTTGCTGAAGTTGTTCAATCAACTGGGAATCAGATCCTATAATCACAATATCATCGACATACACAAGAAGTAGAACGATTCCAATATTAGTCTTGCGAAAGGAGAGCAGTCATATTGACTTTATGTGAAGGTGGAATCCAAAAGAGTAGTAAGAAATTTCTCAAACCATGCCCACAATGCTTGCTTCAAACCATACAGAGACCATTTCAAATGACAAACCTCAGTAGAAGAGGAACAAAACATGCTAGGAGGAGTCATATAATTCTTTTCCTTTAGATCACCATGTAGAAAAGCATTCTTCACATCCATCAGACGTAGTGACCATCCTTTCAAGACGAAAATGGCCATAACAGTATGGATAGTAGTCATCTTAGCCACAAGAGAAAATGTTTTCTTATAATCCAGGCCATATTTTTGTTGATTTTTGAGTGCCACTAAACGAGCTTTATATCGGTCAAGAGATCCATCGGTACCTAGCTTGATGGTGTATACCCATTTGTATCCAATAGGTTTTACCCTAGAGGGACAAGGAATGATATCCCAAGTATGATTATGTGAAGAGCTTGAAGTTCGTCTTGCATAGTCTATCGTCAACACTCGAGTAGAGGCCTGAGAATAAGACTTAGGCATATAAATAATATCAATAGTGGCCTGGGCAGCAGAATGTGAGAACCCATACCTATTCGGAGGTTGTAAAACCTGAGTTGACCATCGAGGCTCTTGTAAAACATGATCAGATGTTGGTTCAGGAGTAGAAAGAGGTAGTGGGTGACGTCGTTGATAAACAATTCTTTGTTTAAAACGATCAACAATTGTAGACACATCATTAAAAGAAGGAAGCAACGCAGAAGAAGAAACAAAATTTGCACGAGATGGAAGGAAATATTGATTTTCACAGAAAACCACATTTCGTGAAATGCGAATCTTGTTATTATCCGCACCATAACATACAAATCCTTTATGGGAATTGCTATAGACAAGAAAAGCACGCTAAATAGCCTAGGCAGCAAGCTTGTGATGTTCAATGGTAGGTAAGTGAACAAAGCAAATATAACCAAAAACATGAAGAGAATTATAGTTAGGAGGGACTCCAAACAAAAATAAAATAAAATTAGAGGATCAAGATTCAAGGTTTGAGAAGGTAGATGATTAATCAAATAAACGACTGTAGGTAAAGATTCCACCCAAAATCGAGGAGGTACTAAAGATTCAAGCAATAATATATGGACAACATCTAAAAGATGTTGATTCTTATGCTTAACGACTCTATTTTATTGAGGAGTATAAGGACATATACGTTGAGAGATAATACCTTTCTGTTTTAGGAAGGATTGAAAGTCACAAGACATGCATTCCCCCTCAGAATCAAAGCATAAGATCTTAATATTGGCAAAATATTGTCTCTACAAGAGCAACAAAGGTTTGAAAAATAAAGAACACATCAGCTTTAGAATGAAGGAAATAGACCCATGTGAATCTACTATAGTCATCAATAAATATTACAAAATATCTATATTGTGCATGAGAAAGAATAGGATTCACACCCAAACATCAGTATGAATAATTTCAAAACAGGCAGAAGCCCGACTTCTTTGCATAGGAAATGATAAGGATTTGCTTTTATCAAGTTTATAAGGAGAACAATCAAAAGACAAATGAGAGGAAGAAAACTCATGTATATTATTCAAATAGCCACTTTAACGAGATGCTTCAAAATAACAGAATTAGGATGTCCTAATTTCTTATGCCAAAGATGACTTGTATTGGCAATACCAGAACAACCCAAATATACCAAACAAGTCATAGAAAAAGACTGAAGAGGAAAAATTCGTCCCACTTTAGGTCTCGTCACTACCACTTGGCTCGATGCTTGATCTTGCACACAACAACCACAATGGTCAAATTGAAAGGAATAATCATTTTCTACCAATTGGCCACCAAAGATTAAATTGGCAAGTCAGGATACCCAAAAACATCGGTGAAGGCAGACCCTAGATTGTCAATGGCAGTAATAGGAATAGTACGACCATCAGCTATTTTAATATTCTGCTCACCTTCATACTTACAAACATCCTATAGTGCTTTGAAATTGCCATTCATGTGATTGAAAGCTGCAGAGTCAATTAACAAAGAAGAAGGGAGTAGCTTTGTCTTACCTTGAAGTCCAAGAGCAGAGAGCAAAAACTATCATCTGTTGGACATGCTCCGGTGTAAGAGTAGAAGAAGACCCCGTGACAGCTGGTTGATTTAAAGGTGTAGTCACAAGGTTGGACTGCATAACAATATGCAAGGCATGGGCAGATCGATTTTGAGATCGTATGCGATAGTCCTTAATAATGTGACCTTTTTTTTTGCAGTAATTGCAGAACTTCTTGTTGCAATTCTTTGCTATGTGCCCAAACTCCTTGCAATTGTAGCATTGTGGCAGGGATTTGGATCTACCTTTGCCTTGAGTTGCATAGGCCATGTTGACTATCTTAGTAATGACAGTGTCTTGGGCAATGCCATGTTGTGAGGCAAGATGATGTTCCTCACGCAGAAGCTCTCCCAGGCACTCATCCAAGGTTGGAATAGGTTTGCGGTCAATCAGCCCAGCACGTACACTCTCAAATTTTGGGCGAAGCTTCATTAAGATTTGGTCTTGTTGGCTCTCGGAATGGACCACTTGTTCTGCCCCCAACGCTTCCTTTGGAACCTTAGACTGCACCAACCCAGAATAAGCACCCCACTAGATTAGGAAACCCGGATAATATTGCTCAGTTGACTAGTTCCCTAGGCGATAATTTCCAATGTCCAATTCTAATTTGGAACCTTCGAGCAAAGTTATCTTAATGATACATCCGCCGAAGTGAATCTCACATTTCCTTAGCGGTATTAAAGGAACAAAGATTGTTGACCATAAGAGGTTCAATAGAACTCAACAACCATAAACCAACCTTGCTTTCCCAAGAACCAAGTTCTTTGGGATCAGTTGGAACTGTAGAGGACCCATCCAAATGATTCCATAATTCTTTTCCTTTGACAAACATCTGATACTGAAATTCCCAAGAAGTGTAATTCTTGTCATTCATGCGAACAATGGAAATTCTCTCTTCTAGCATGACTAAGAAAAAACAGCTCCAAAAAAATAGACAAGCCTAATGAAGACACTAATGCCACAAAATAAGATGCTGATACAAATCAGCCCAAGCCAAAGAATATCCCAAGCTAAAAAAAAATGAATTTAATCAGCCCACAAACCAAGATGAGCATTTCTCACAACTCCATAAATTTAAGCTAAGAGCTTTGATACCATGTTAAGAAGGCTGAAATTGGTTTTGGTTTTGATTCCTCTCAATGGAAGTCTGCCTCTCTTTAAATAGTTAGAATTCTACCTATTTACAGCCTAATGATTATAATTACATGCATGATTTCCTTTTTCAAATCATTCAAAATTCATAAAATTGCTCCTCCAACCACATAAATCCCTAGCATTGCTCCACCAACCACAAAGATCCTGTAAATATAAACTATTGCCATATACAGAATATGGCCTAATCTGGTAACATCATGTTCATCTTAGATCAGAGCTCTGAATGTGTGCTTGATCTACTCTACTTAAAAGTCATTGAACCGATCACTCAATGCCAGATGCCCAAATCTCTTTTCACCATCTGTCTTCATTATTGGTCATATTTGTTTCTCTTGTTATATTGTTGGGAATGATGTCCTAGTGGGTGTTAATATTTATGTCCTGTTTTGTTGTTGTAAATGAAGTGCAAGCGGATCCAATTCTTATTTGTTGAACCAATGTAGTAATCAACGTTGTTGTATGTTTAGATCTTAGATCAATCTTATCAATGGAGTAAAACAATTATTGTTCATGCATTTAGTCACATGAAACATTTTCTTATAATAATACATCACAGGGCTTGTAATCTATCTCTATTTTATCTGTAAAATCACATATGGAATGTAACATTTGGTTGAGTAAATGACTGTTAATGAAAATAAAGATGAGCATTAGAAAATAATGAAAAAAAAAATCTGAACTAGGTTTTCCATTTACATTAATTTGGTAAGGCAAAAGGCTTGCCTGGCAGGCTAATTAACCTGATTCTGTATGCCACAATATATTGTTTAGTCTGCAAAACATTAACATGGCTCATCTAGTTGACTTCTGTTATGATTGGGAACCAATGTTTCATACTGCCTCTTATAGTTGTTTTACATGATTGACAGAGGGAAGTTGATACCATGCATTTCATGCAAACTGCCCCTTGGTTGGGCTTGTTTCCTGGCGCAGATGGCCAAATATTGCATTCACAGGATGGTGGGGATAGTCCTGTTGTCAATCTTTTCAAATCAGCCACTGCTGCAATAGTGTCTAACCCTGGTTGTCCAAATCCAACATCTTTTTATACCATGTCAAAACAGGCAGAAGCTGCAGGTGCATAATTCATTTCTCTTCAGATGGCTTTTTGCTGTTTGGTTGACCACCTTTATAGAAGCAAAAACATATGCCAGTTCTTTTGTAATAACAGTAGTTAGTCACCCTATTTTGATGCCTGTTATTATATTCAAGTTTTGTTCCCTTGGTTTCCTTAATTTTTAATTTTATGGTCTGGTGCCTTCATTTTGTTGCAGATCTTCTTTACAAAGCTAGCATGAATACTGGAAGTGTGCTGGAATATGCCCTTGCTTTTACCAGTGCTGCATTGGATAAATATTGCAGTAAATGGAGTGCTGCTCCCAAGACAGGGTTCATTGACATAACAACCTCAAAGGACTTTTACCGTATATATAGTGGCCTTCAAATTGTAAGGAATGACCTTCTACAGTTTATTTTTATAATAACTTCACACTTGGGTAATATATCTGAACAATAATCATCTTCAGTTTTATCAGTTGAGGTATTAGTTCATATTCTAGACTAAGAATAAATCTATCTGTTAGTTGATACATAACTTTTCTCAACAGCCATCTCCATAGTGCTGCGGGTTGTACTTCTCATTAACATGTGTTTTTTGGGCCAAAAATTTCACACATGAACTATTTTATTTTATTACTAAAATCTAGACAACTATTGTCATTCTCAGATTCTGCAAAATGACAATCATAATGACAAGCTTTTTACCATTCTGAAATTAATAATGTCTTTTAAAATGTTTATTCATGCTGTTTTTCATTATTGTATTGTTAACTCATGTTTCATAGCCTGATTTAATCAGAAAATAATCTTTCTGATTTTTCATTTAAATCTTGATTTGACAACCATGCTGATGAGGTACTAATTCCCAGACATGTGATACCTCCTGATGAGCAGCCACAATGATGTTGTGGTATGGGGTGGTGCTGTGGTCTAGGGGCGGGTGTTACAATCCAGGTCAAGGCTAAGAACTGCACACATCATAGTACTCATTCAATCCCGTGGGATTAAGAGAACCATTTTGAGTGGAACATTCTCCTTGCCAGTAATAGCCGTATATTTGCAGCCTTGATATCTGGAGGTTACTACAGTTGTGATAAAAAACTGTTAGTTGGGCATGTGGACCAATGGTTCAATTAAGAAATCATTTAATAGTAAATTGTGATCATTATGTATAAATTCTTGCATTAACATAATTGACTACTCTGGAAGAATGATGAACCTTTAGGTTTACCTCTTGTTTAGCCACAGAAGTGATATCTTTTCTTTCTGCTAATTTGTTTTAATACTTGAATTGTAGGGACACCTGGAGGATTCTGTTCAAGTATCATCGAATAATTTTGAAGTCTTGGGTGACTCAGTTGCATGGGGTGGTTGTACCATAATCTACTTGCTTGGACAGCAGATGCATTTTGAACTCTTTGATTTTTCATATCAAGTCCTCAATATTGCAGAAGTGGAGGCAGGATTGCTTAGCCAAGCACATAAGAATCCTCATGCTGCCCAGGTATTGAAATTTACGTCCATACTTGAAATTGTCTGCGTTCATGAGTAACATGCCTGTCTATAGAAAATCATTGCTATATATTTAAAATATTTTCTTCTGCTGGACTTGAACACAAATTCCTCAATTGATGGATTACCATCTGCCAGTTGTGCTATAACTGATTCTGTGTATAAAAATTGTTCATTTAGTTCTTTCTTTTCTTTCTGCTCATACTCATTATCATGTAAGATTTTACTCATTATGTAGGATTAAAACAAATGATTCCAGTTCATCATGTTTTACCATTTATTTTGCTGTGCTCTAGGTCATTATGGTGCTTTTCTCAAAGAACTGGACATTTTCTAAATGGCGTCAATTTCTTCTCTCTGCTTTTCATTAAGTGTAATTTGGGACGTGCAGTCCTGTTGAGCCTTGAGTCCCACATACCAACTTTGCTTGCTAGCATTTACACGGCTCAGAATCTGGGTTGCAATTCATGTTTTAGGGTTTTGCCCAGCTAATCTGACCATCAGTCGACCCATGCCCTTTTGCAGTTTGAATTTGTTAGCCATCCAATTGTTCTGGCGTACATGATTTGCCTAATCACTAGCATGATGTTCTCACCTGGACTTTGCTTGCTAGCATTTACACGGCTCAGAATCTGGGTTGCAATTCATGTTTTAGGGTTTTGCCCAGCTAATCTGACCATCAGTCGACCCATGCCCTTTTGCAGTTTGAATTTGTTAGCCATCCAATTGTTCTGGCGTACATGATTTGCCTAATCACTAGCATGATGTTCTCACCTGGACAATCTTAGTCATTGTGATATTCACATTCAACGAGTCATAATTCTTGATCGCATTGAGTGGACTAATACCCTGAATCAAAACTGAGCTCTATATCAATAAATCTATTACAAAGTACAGAAAATATGATGCTTCATAATCTGTAACCATAGAACTAGTATATACAATTACTCTTATGTTTTCTTCACTCCAAAGAAAGAACTGTAACTTGTAAAATCAATTTAAAGCTTTGACTGCACTTACAACCAAGTACAACGGAAACAGTGGGTTGCTTCACATGCTTTTAGCCTGTTAACATTTTTCATGTTTTGATTGATTAGCCCTTGCTTTTAGCCTGTTGACATTCTTCTTTTGCTAAGGGATGGGAAACCCTATTAGAAGCCATGAAGAAAGCAAGAAGGTTGAACAATCATGTTTTCTCGATGCTGAAAGCCCGGTGCCCCCTTGAAGACAAGATAGCGTGTGCTATCAAGCAAAGTGGTGCCCCTCTGCATCGGATTAAGTTCGAGAACACTGTTTCAGCATTTGAAACATTGCCTCAAAAAGGTGCCTGAATGAGTCCTGCAATCCCCCTTCCACTTCTATTGTTTTTTGTCTCATCTGGTAATATCTATGCATTTAGTGTCGTCAAGTTGTAGTTTTATTACCATTATCATTATTGATTGTCAAATTGTAGTTGGTAATGTGTTCCCTGACATGAACTCTGAGAGACTGGATTCAATTTGTATATTTTCTACGAACATACAGGGGATTTATCTCCCTTTTTGTTTTTTAATGGACATCAGTCTTGGATGCAAATGAGAAATCATTGACCTTTCATTCTTGAGGTTTATTGGGTTTTTTTTTAAAAAAAAAACAATTTTGCTACAAAAAAATAATAACCATTTTTTTTTTCTTGACCACAAAAAAACCCAACAAGATAGCGACTTGGAGACCTTTTGATATTGTTGATAGTTTTTGTTTTCTGTCTAATAAAAAAAATCATTTAGTTAGTTTAATAGTATTTGTTTTTTGCACTAGATTTTATATATAATTGCGGTTTTAAATCTGGTTTTGTAAAAGATAAAATCTATGGCATAATAGTTTTATCTAAATATATATTTTTTAAATCACAATTAAAAATATTTTTTAAAATTTTATGTTTCTTAAATTATAAATATAAAAACTACTATAATATCAAAAACATTTATTATTATTATTAGTATTAGAGAACCCTAACTAATATCACTACTACGGCTGGCAAATAGTAAAGAAAAAATCAACTTGGAATTATATTCTGAAAATTGACTTGTGTTTCAACAACTTTGCCACCTTGAGTCCATTAAAAAAACTAAGGAAAATAAAATAATGCAAGTTTGCAATTATTGATTTTCAAGTAGCTCATACACGCAAGGGATGTTCAGATGGCTCGACCTGGTCTTATTTTCGTAATCCTTTCAAGAGGAATAATGCTAAACATTAAGATAATGTGATGGAATAAATATGAACCATTCGATTAGTAATATCTACAAGTTGGTTTCACTTTCAAATCATAATTCTATAGTTCTTGTGTATTCTCGGAGTGTTTTTTTTTTTTCTTGTCATGTTTTCTAGATATTTAATGTACTCTTTTGTGTGTATGCTTATAATGATAAAAACTTTGTTTCTTAAAGTTAAAAGAGAGGATTAACGAGGCTGGTGGAAGCTAATATTAGAATAGTAACACAAAAAATACAAATTTTAATGAATAAAAAGGATTACATATTTAAATATTAAATTTATCATTTTATTCTCTAAAAAATAAATATATGTGGTTGTCTCATCAAGACATTTACAATATCTTTAAATGAGACATAAAACTCTACATCTACTAGTAAACAACTTAAAATCTGAAAAGCACAAAGGAAATTAAAACAAAATCTAAAATAAGATATAAATCCAAAAAATCATAGGAAAAATAACAAAATTGGCCAAAAAAACTTCTCAATCTAATTTTAGGAGATATAATGGTATGATAAACAACATAGTTGCTTTCCATATGAAAACTACATGTAGAGTCACCTGAAAAAAATTGAGCTTAATTTAACGGTCAGATTTTGTATTATCATAATTTTAAGTTGCTAACCTAGTACCTTCAATTAGATTTAGACATTAGACCTCCTCTTGGTTCTAGACATGTCCTAGTAATCTATAAAAGCATCTGTTAGGTTAGGCCATCCACATAGTCTGTTTAGATCAAATCCATATCTAGTTATGTAAAATCTTCACCTAAATGCTTATAACTTTTTATTTCTACAAGTTCGACTACATCATTAAGAAAGTTTCGTACCATCATAAACTTCAATGTTTATTATTCACAAAGTCACAAGTTCTTGCCTCTACATAAATTGAAAGAAGTCTGGAAAAAAAAAGGTTTTTTTTCTAAGATAGAGGAGAAGAAAAGAGTTGGTTCGATAGAGCAAGATGAGAGCTTACTTTCTATGATTTACATCATAATTAACTAATAACACTCCTAAAAAGAGGTAAGAAAAATGAGAAACTTTATACTTATTATATTGCCTTAACGAGTAGTCAAAGGAACGTATAAAATATCTCCTTCAAAGAGTCATTAAAGAGTTAAGAGTTTTACTGCTTGAAAACTCTATCATTAGTAGAATGATAATCAGGAACTCTTATTAGAATATGAGTTTTGACATGTCTATAGATATATGTTTATGATTACCATTAAGTCACAATGTAAAGGCAAAAAAACTAGATAAAAAAATCTATTCCTATTTCTCTCTATTATTAAGAGAAAATAGTTTTCTCAATTTTGCACAGAGAGCAACAACATAATTATTGCTTAAAGACAAGAAATGCTACCATTATGAATTCAAGCATGTTTTTCTTAATCAATTGCTTCTTTGAAAAGCATGATAGTTAAGGATATAGAATTACATATTAAACTAAATTAAATTTTACATTGTGGTATCAAAGTCAGGTTGAAACTTTCATGTTTGTCTATTCAAATATTTTTGTAATCTTAATTTTATGAATTAAAATTTTATTTTAGTTATTTTATTTGATTATTAAGTTTATCATTATAATAATAATAAAATAAATAGTAGTGCTTGAATTTATATGTCTCTTTGTCGTAATAGTTCAAGATGAAAATTTTAATTGCAAAGCTTTTCTTAAACTCGCGCACATTGATTTGGTAAATTAAATAAGAGAATTGAGATTCAATGATTGAGAAGTGAAATTTGAAAATTAAAATAAAAAATAAAAAAAAATTTAAGGAGGCAAAGATTCAAACTTGGGTGTGTAAGTTTTAATTGAAATGTGTTAAGATATGTCCTTACTAGTAAGCTGCTTCCTAGTTTTTATCAAAGAATTTATGTATATATCATAAAACCACTTGAAAGTTAATTAAAGGGCTTTTGAAATTTGAACTTATAACCTTTAAAGTTTATGCATGCATTATAACATTGCTTGAAGTTGTTAAGACTTGAACCTATGACTTTTTCATGAACAGGTAAATGACTCACCACTTGATTACAACTTGAATATTGAATGAATCTGCAGGTATAACAATATCATATGCTAGTATTATAATAATAATAATAATAATAATAATAATAATAATAATTTTTATTTTTTAAAAAAGAAAAATTTGCCAATAATTATTATTATTATTATTATTATTATTGGCAAATTTTTCTTTAAAAAAAAATAATCTAAGATGATGATTTTAACAATTTTTCTATGATGTGGTGTCTCATAATTCAAGCTATAAGTTAATTTTTCATTTATTTTTTTAGGAATATTGCATATGTGGTTGTCATATTATTTCTGCAAATTCTTTATTGATCAGAGAAATTTTATGTTTATGGTTGCTGATGGCAATTTTTAGGAATTCTAGAATTAAGTTTATCTGTGAGTTATGATAATTGTGCTTATTGTTTTATGATTTCATTACAACTTTCTGGAATTTTAATTAAACATAATGAATACATATTTAGAAATTTCTTTGGAATTGACTTCTAGTATTCTAGGCATATTAGGTATAAAGGAATAGAAAGCATAAGGGCCAAAGAAAAAAAATTTATTTGGGTTGGTTTTAATTTTGAGCCAGAATAAATTAATTAGATTTGGGCTTATTTTAAGGTTGTATGATTTATACACTTGGGCCAAATTAAAATTTGTTTGGGCTTGGATAGAAACTCAATTGGTTAATTGAAATTTTGGTTAGGCTAATCTTTTATATAAGTTATTATGCTTAAGGTTTAGGGCTAATAATAATTAGTGAATGGGCCTAATAAAATTAAATTGGGCTATAATTAAAAACCATACAAAAATGAGTTTTTTTAAAAATAATCAATCTTATTACATTTTGGGCAAACTCAAATTAATTAGGTTTTAGCTTGGTTAAAACCTGTAGAATTTAGATTGGACTAAGAAAAACCTAATACGGTTAATTTTGGGTCTAATTATTAAATCCAATCAATACATAGATTTAGGCTGGTATAAGATAAATAAATAGATTTAAATTGTAATAATACATTTAAGAAAACATCATTGTTATTAAGAATAGCCATAACATCTTAATGACATTAGATGTTTAATAAAGTTTTAAAATAATCACAATTAACAATTTTATACAATAACGCACCTCTACCCACAAAAAAGTTTAGATTTAACTATTAGATATATGTGATTAAAGATGCAAATCTTATGCATAGAATACACCTCTACCTACAAAAAGGTTTAGATTTTGCTTTTAATATGATTATGGTTTTTCATATTATTATGTTATCTCTAAATGTTATTTAAATTCTTGTTTATTGCAGTTGATGTTAATAATTTTATGAACAATGATTCTCGTATTCCTTTTCTGAATGGGGAGAATTTTTTAGAATGGAAAGTCAATCTTTTTAATATTAGGGTGATCGATCTAGACCTTATTTCATGTAAATGAACCACATGTGACAACGAAATCAAGTTCCACTATAAATAGAATGACATATGAAAGGTAGGAATGATCTAACTATTTAAGTACGATGCTCATAAAGATCTATATTGACAAGATTATTAGAGGCTTAAATCCCGAATGTAATAAGGTTAAGGACTACATAATGGCTATTGAAAAGCAATTTGTTAGTTCTGATAAAGCATTGGCTAACACCCTTATGGATAAATTGTCTATGATAAAACATCACAAATCAAGAAATGTGTATGGACACATAATGAAAGTGAGAGATGTTGTTGCTCAACTTAAGTCTCTAAAAGTTGACATTTTTGAATCCTTCCTTATCTATTTGATACTCAACACTTTTTTCTTCGGAGTATGGACCATTCAAGATTTCTTATAACATACATTAAGAGAAATTGTATGTTAATGATCTTTTAACCATGTATGTACAAGAGTAAGAGATGATGAAACATGAAAATCATGAGAGTGCTAACCATGTCACTCATAAAATGAAGAAAAGATAAAATACAGAAAAACAAGTTAACAATGCACAATGAAAGAAGAAGGGAAAAGTGATTTTCAAATGACCTAAACATATTGGATTAAGCAATTTAGTGGCTTGCTTCTTCTGTAAGAAAAAAGAGACACATGATAAAAGATTACCTAAAATACAAACAATGGCTTAAAAAAAGGTGATTATACTATCCTTATGTGTTATGAATCTAATTTCATAGACTTTAAAAAAATACACTTGTTGATTGATCCATATACTACAATTGACGCTATCAATATTATACAGGGCTTTCTAAATCTAAAGAGCCCGACAGGAAATGAAGAAGGCTTTAGAAATGGGATGCATTTACATATTAAGGTTATGGGGACTTGTAAACTTATTTTAGAAAATGGCTATGTTTTGGATTTAGAAAACACTTTTTATTATTTCTCATAACAAAGTTAGCATAGGTTTTGGGTATTTTTTTAATGGATTATATAAACTTAAATTAAATCCAACCTATGACTTTTAACTTTGTATTAAGGAATTGATACTAAATATACCATTGTTGATGAGTCCTTCTCTACCTTATGACATAAAAGATTAGGACATATCTTTATTAAGAGAATTAAAAGATTAGTCAATGAAGAATTCCTTGAAACTCTTGACCTTTGTAACTTTGTTACTTATATGGATTACATAAAAGGAAAGCAAACCAACAAGACCAATAAATGTGCCAAAAAAAAGTAGCAAAGTTCTTAAGATCACACACATTGATATTTGTGGTCCATTTAGTGTTTATTATCTAAATTATTATAGATATTTTATTTCATTCATTGATAATCATACTAGATACATGTATCTTTACCTTTTATTTAGTAAAAGTAGGACATTAGATGTCATTAAAACCTATAAAAAAGAAATAAAGAGACAACTTAAAAAAAGATAAATATATTAAGATCTTATAAAGATAGTGATACATAGAATTTGAAAAAAGAAAAGGGTTTATTTGCAAACTACTTGGAAGAAAAGGGTATCATTTCATAAAATACCATGCCAGGAATACCTCACTAGAATGGTGTTGCTGAAAGAAAAAACCATACCTTTATGAATATGATTACGAGTATGTTAGGAAGCAATGAACTACCCTTATTTTTGTGGAGTAAAACCTTAAAGACAATAATAAATATACATGCATAGAAGAATCATTACTATTGGATGAAAAAAAAATATTTATTCTTCATAATTGTAGTCGTTGTTTTCTATATGAATATTTATTTATATATTCATATGATTAAATAAAAACATATTATAAAAAATTCTTTATGGCAGTGCGCATGCAATATACTATTTGGATAAATTTGAAATGAGTAGAATTAAAGAAACATACCAAAGAAAATCATGGGAAGAAGTGATGCATCCCTATTATTAAAATTATTTGGTATTGTAATGTATAATATTTTTGTTTGAAAAAATATCAAAATAATTATTTTTATATATTTTTTTTAATATTTAACATAACATATAAAAATCACAAAAAAACATTAAAAAACAAAAATTACAAAACCCTAAAACACCAAAAACTTTAGAATATCATGGCCTTCAAAGGTATACAACACATCTATATCAAAGATAACATTTGAAATACTTTCATGATTGTTTACTCAAAAAGTCATGACATTTGATTAAAAAAACAAAACTATAGTAAAATTCGAATATAAGATACAAGACTCAATAATATTCTTTGATTTTTCAGACCTGTTTGGGAGTATGGTTGCTTTTCAAAGTGTTTTTCATATCTAAATGCATCAAAATGATGTTTTTTTATTTTTTTAAAATTATTTTTTAAATTAACACATCAAAACAATTTAAAATATTAAAAAAATAATTTTTAGAAAAAAAAAGGTTTCTAAACGCTCTCTTCATATCATCTGCAATCAAATATTTATTTGATAAAAACTTATAAATAATAGGGATGCTTAAACACAAAAATTATACCTAAAAATCTTACCAATACATATGGGATTTAATACAATGATTTATCTCAGCTACTAGATATTCTTATACATAACTTTTTTTTTTTGTAAAGGGATTTCTTTCAATTTAAAATTTAGATTTTTGTTAATCAAGTGCTAATTTGTGTTTGAGTTAATTTTAATTTTGTTCCAAATGCAAGGCATTGAATACATCCAATCAAAACGAAATTCTGTGTGAAGTCACAGTAGCAAAATGGGTGGCGGCAGCACAATGTCTAGGGTGGGCACATTATTCACAAAAGCCAACGTCTAACTTCAAAAGCATAATGATTAGCGTAGTTTACAACTCATATAATTTTAAAAGTTATTTGATTTTTATTATTTAAATTTGTTTTTTATTTTAACTTATTTAATTTTTATTATTTAAGCCCACGTCTAACTTCAAAAGCATAATGATTAGGTTAGTTTACAACTCATATAATTTTAAAAGTTATTTGATTTTTATTATTTAAATTTGTTTTTTATTTTAACTTATTTAATTTTTATTATTTACATTTATTTTTCATCTTAAATTATAGTAAAAAATTATTTTTTTTAAATTACAATTTATATTTTTTAAACCACACCAACATAAATATTATAATGTGAAACACACTTATTTTTCTCCCTTTTCTTTACTAAGAGAGTGTGAACATACGGTAGTTATTGTTTTTTAAAATATTTTTCATTTAAAAATACATCAAAATAAATATTTTTTATTTTTTAAAAATTAGTTTTACATCAGCACGTCAAAATAATCTAAAAACACAAAAAAATATTAATTTAAAATAAATAAAATTTAATTTTTTTAAAAAAATACTTTTAAAACACCAAAAACAAATAATACCTGCAACCTCTCTCGACAAACTTCTTTCTCAATTCTTCTTCGTTGATAAACCTTAATAGTGCAAAAAATATCAACTTTCTTTTTGGGTATTAGCACAAGACTTTTCTTAAGTGTTTATAGGGTACCAGCAGCACCCTTGACGAGGGAATAGGCCAGATCAGCATGACTATAGACTATTAATTTTTTTTTTTAGTTTAATATTGATATCTATATCAGCTTACATGTATTTTAATTAATCTCATGAGCTCTGAAGTTAATGATTATATAAACTTACAGTGATCATCATATAAGTAACTATATGACTTGAACCTGAAACCACAAAAAAAGCAAATCTCTTGATCCCAAACTCTTTCTATATATATATATATATATATATGATAAAATAATTATGTGAGAATGTTAAAGGCATGATAACACTGTTAATCTATTTTTTTTTTTTTTTATGGTGTGGCGTGTTATTTATTTTGTTTTAAAAATAATTATTCTTATCTAGTTTCATACACATAAGAATTCCTAGGCTTTCCCCCTTAATTTCTAATGTCAAAAGAGAGTAAGAGAATGTGGGTGGCTCTTCACTATTAGAACCACTTTGAGAGGACACGGTTAGCCATGCTATGATAGCCTATGAATTAAGAAGCTTGGAGGAAATATTCATAAAGCATAAAATTATTAGGATTGCCACAAAGTACCATGACTCATGATGTCAGGGAAGACATCAGCAATGACATATCCTACATGGTTATCAAGAAAAAAAAGAAAAGAAAAACATGAGAGATGGAATTCAGGTCCTCAGTTTTTTTTTTTTAAAGAGATGATTAATTTGATTTTTATAAATTTCAAAATTATTGAAAGTGTATATAATTATTAAGTTTAAAGTATGTGAAATTAGTTGATATATATGCAAACTAGCTAGAACATCAACATTAATAATAAAAAAATAAAAAGAAAACTCATTCAATATACATATAAAATTGTGGGATTTTTTTTCTTGGATCATAGTTGTGAATGTCATGTAGAGCTATCATGCATGATCTTATATTGAGGGTGATAGTTTTTGTTTTTGAGTGTATTTTAAAAGTACATTTCACTTAAAAAAAATATTAAGCTGATGATTTTTTTTAATGTTTTTTAATGATTTTAAAGTATTAATATTAAAAATTAAAAAAATATAAAAATATTATTTTAATATATTTATAAATAAAAAACATTTTTAAAATATACTATAAAGAAATGGTAGGTAAAGAAACACCAATTAGAGAGTTGGCTGTTGAAGTGAAAATCTGCATAGATGCCTACTAAATGAAGAACTTGGAGACAAAAGTAGTGGCTTGTAGAAAATTGACAATGGATTTGAGATTATTGGGCATCTAAGGTCAATGTAATAGAAGGAAAACAACTTATGTAGGCAGAGAGCTAAAAACAAGTAAAAAGAATGTTCAAAGTTTAAAATAAGAGAGAAGAGACAAAAATAATAAAAAATTATAGCAAATATATATTTTTTATTTTTTATTTTGAAAATATAAAAATCCATTTAAAATTATTTTTAAAACCAATTTATTTTTTTTAATCTATACTCGGAAACTAACTAAAATTCCAGTGCTATAGAATTGGTTATTTTTGCATCCCAACCAATACCAACTAGCGAATAATCCATGTGTATATATATACATATATACTAACTAGCAGACACGTGTACACGACATCAAAAAATTTAAGCTAAAAAAGGCTAAGAGAGTGTTTATAAACACAGACTAACCTTGATTTTTTTAAAAAATAATTGTTTTATATTAGAAATTATTATTTTTATGTTTTAGATCTTTTTAATGTGTTAATTTCAAAAATAATTTTAAAAAAAAATAAAAAAAAATTATTTTAATACATTTCAAAATAAAAATCACCATAAAACAAAATCACGAACACAGTTTTATACATGCAAAAAAGCTTGAAAGCAAACAAGGAAGAAAGTCAATTTAGCTTTTTGAACCACTAAAAAAATGTACAGGTGGAGTAAGATGAAGAAAGGATCCTCTCATGCCTTGTCGGCCACCTGTCTGGCATATACATAACACACGGGTGTATTATTTGCACTTAAAATAAATATAAACATGAAAATGGTCTATCTATGAAACCATGTAGGAAATATTTTGTTAATCATTGCATAGGAGACTAAATAAATTCTGAACTTTCTGCTATTATTCATGATAATAAAAAGAAGTTGACAATTTGCCAAACAATTCATTGCACTTCGAAGACTCCCAACTCAGACTTCAAAAAGAAAGAAGAAACTTAACTGGGATCATTTATTTTATGCTCTCTATTCTTTACGCGCAAAACTGGAGATCTTCCTTGTAGGAAACTCTCTGCGAAGTTCAAAAACTCTTCTTCCAGTCCCTATAAGGTAGAGCTTCTTTTTCTGGGTTTGGTTCCTTCTTCTTGCAGGCCGTTGAACTTAGAGGTATGTGGCTCTAGAGTCATTGCTTTCCATTGACTTTGTTCCTCTTGTGGAGCTTGTATCTGGGCAGAGCTAATGTTTTGGTCTTGTCCTCACTATTTTTTCTTCATGTGAATGCGACTCATTTCTGTTTGGTAGGCATGGAGAGAATATCATATAGGCTGCTCCCTGTGTTTGTTCTTGTTGTTTCCCTCTTGTTTCATCAGTCCATGGGGCTTAATGCTGAGGGGCAATACCTCCTAGATATAAAGAGTAGAATTGGTGACACCTATAACCATCTTGGCAACTGGAATCCTAATGATTCCATTCCTTGTGGGTGGAAAGGTGTGAATTGCACCAGTGATTACAATCCAGTGGTTTGGCGTCTTGATTTGAGTTCAATGAATCTTTCTGGCTCTTTATCGCCAAGTATAGGTGGATTGGTTCATTTGACACTTCTTAATCTTTCTTTTAATGCTTTGTCTCAAAATATACCTAGTGAAATCGGAAATTGTTCGAGTTTGGAGTCTCTTTATCTGAACAATAACCTTTTTGAAAGCCAGCTCCCTGTAGAATTAGCTAAGCTTTCTTGTTTGACGGCTTTGAATGTAGCCAACAATAGAATATCAGGTCCTTTTCCTGATCAGATTGGAAACCTTTCCTCTCTGTCACTATTGATTGCATACAGTAATAACATCACCGGATCATTGCCTGCTTCTCTTGGAAACCTTAAGCATTTGAGGACTTTTAGGGCAGGGCAGAATTTGATATCCGGAAGCTTACCTTCGGAGATAGGTGGATGTGAGAGTTTGGAGTATCTTGGTCTTGCACAAAATCAGTTAAGTGGTGAAATACCAAAAGAAATTGGAATGCTCCAGAACTTGACAGCTCTGATCCTTTGGTCTAATCAGCTTTCTGGGCCTATTCCAATGGAGCTGAGCAATTGCACCTATTTGGAGACCCTTGCTCTCTATGACAACAAACTTGTAGGGCCTATACCCAAGGAGCTTGGTAATCTTGTATATCTGAAGAGGTTTTACCTCTACAGAAATAAATTGAACGGGACAATTCCAAGAGAGATTGGAAATCTGTCTTCTGCATTAGAGATCGACTTCTCGGAGAATGAGTTGACTGGAGAGATACCGATTGAGCTGAAGAACATAGCCGGGCTGTCGTTGCTTTATATTTTTGAGAACATGCTTACCGGTTTCATACCAGATGAGCTCACAACTTTGGAAAACCTGACAAAGCTTGACCTATCAATCAATAATCTCACTGGTACTCTTCCTGTGGGTTTCCAGCATATGAAGCAGCTGATCATGTTACAGCTCTTCGATAACTCATTGAGCGGTGTCATTCCTCGAGGACTTGGAGTCTACGGCAAACTTTGGGTGGTTGACCTGTCAGATAACCACTTAACAGGAAGAATACCGCGCCATCTTTGCAGAAATGAAAACCTGATTTTGCTGAACATGGGGTCAAACAATCTCACGGGTTATATCCCAACAGGGGTGACAAAATGCAGGCCGCTGGTTCAACTTCATCTTGCAGAAAATGGCCTTGTGGGAAGTTTCCCATCTGATTTGTGCAAGTTGGCGAACCTCTCTAGTCTTGAATTGGATCAGAACATGTTCACAGGGCCAATTCCTCCAGAGATTGGTCAATGCCATGTTCTGCAAAGGCTGCATCTCTCTGGTAACCATTTTACTGGTGAATTGCCAAAAGAGATTGGCAAACTGTCCCGGCTGGTGTTTTTTAACGTCTCAACAAATTTTCTCACCGGAGTGATACCGGCAGAGATTTTTAACTGCAAGATGCTTCAACGGCTTGATCTCACCAGGAATAATTTTGTGGGTGCTTTACCAAGTGAGATAGGAGCCCTTTCCCAACTGGAGATTCTCAAGCTTTCAGAGAATCAACTTTCCGAGCACATACCTGTGGAAGTAGGAAATTTGTCACGCCTAACTGACTTACAAATGGGAGGCAACTCATTTTCTGGTGAGATACCGGCTGAGTTGGGTGGCATTTCAAGCTTGCAGATTGCCCTGAATCTTAGTTACAACAATCTCACCGGCGCAATCCCCGCAGAGCTTGGGAATCTTGTATTGCTGGAATTCCTGCTTCTCAACGACAATCATCTGAGTGGTGAAATCCCAGACGCCTTTGATAAATTATCTAGCTTACTTGGATGCAACTTCTCAAACAATGACTTGACAGGGCCTTTACCTTCCCTGCCATTATTCCAAAAGACAGGCATCGGCAGCTTTCTTGGGAACAAAGGGCTTTGTGGTGGACCTCTTGGAACTTGTAATGAATTTCCACATTTGTCATCTCATCCCCCAGATACTGAAGGGACAAATGTTCGTATAGGAAAAATAATTGCTATTATTTCTGCAGTCATTGGTGGGAGTTCTCTCATTTTAATTATAGTGATTATATACTTCATGAGACGTCCGGTCGCCATAATTGCTTCTTTGCCAGATAAACCATCCTCTTCTCCAGTTTCAGACATTTACTTTTCCCCCAAGGATGGGTTCACTTTCCAGGACTTAGTTGTGGCAACTGACAATTTCGATGATAGCTTCGTTTTAGGGAGGGGAGCCTGTGGAACTGTATACAAGGCAGTCTTGCGATGTGGTCGTATCATTGCAGTTAAAAGGCTGGCGTCTAACAGGGAGGGAAACAATATTGATAATAGCTTCCGTGCTGAGATTCTGACTTTGGGAAATATCAGGCATCGGAATATTGTGAAGCTGTATGGTTTCTGCAATCACCAGGACTCCAACCTCCTTCTTTATGAATACTTGGCAAGGGGAAGCTTGGGAGAATTGCTCCATGGATCATCATGCGGTCTTGATTGGCGGACAAGATTCAAGATTGCACTTGGAGCTGCTCAAGGTCTTGCTTATTTGCATCATGATTGCAAGCCTCGGATATTTCATCGTGACATTAAGTCCAATAACATTCTGCTTGATGAGAAGTTTGAAGCTCATGTCGGGGACTTTGGGCTCGCAAAGGTGATTGATATGCCACAATGGAAATCAATGTCTGCTGTTGCCGGTTCTTATGGCTACATTGCCCCTGGTAAGATATCCAAGGTTTTTGTACTCATGATGCTTCTGCATTTTCCAACATAAATCTAACTGTTACTTAGCTTTTGCTTGATAATCCGTTTCAACCTGTTTTTTAAAATGTTTTTCAAACTGATTTTATCTTAAAAAACATTAAATTAATGCATGATTGCCTTTTTTGTCAACAAATCAAAAGCTTGAGATCCTACAGATATTGAACTTATGAGTTTCAGGAAATTTATGATCTCCACTAGAACTTTTTTGCTCTCCGAATAACTTTTCCTTGATATTGTTGATGAATAATTTTGATCTCAATGACAGAATATGCATACACCATGAAAGTCACCGAAAAATGTGACATTTATAGCTACGGAGTAGTCTTACTAGAACTGCTGACCGGCAGAACACCTGTGCAACCACTAGATCAAGGCGGCGATCTTGTGTCCTGGGTAAGAAACTACATTCAAGTTCATTCCTTATCACCTGGAATGCTTGATGATCGAATCAATCTGCAAGATCAGAATACAATCCCTCACATGATTACTGTCATGAAAATTGCTCTAGTCTGCACAAGCATGTCTCCTCTGGACAGACCAACAATGCGAGAGGTTGTTTTGATGCTCTTGGAGTCGAATAAACTTGAAGGACAATTCGATTCCTCCTCCTCTTTCTCCTCGTCTTCGCCGAGTCATCATTCTAATTCTAGCGATGAACTTATCATACATGTGTAATAAACTATAGTGTTTTGATTTTCTTAGTAGCCAATTTATCCTTAGTGTAAGTAGCACAAACCGCATTGTATATTCCCAACACCATGATTTTGCTCATCTCCATTTTGGTTGTCTAGCTAATGAGCTGTGCCTTCAAAGGCAAAGTAACTTTTGTAGTTCTCATTTGAAAAATTAAGTTCAAGAAAGAGTTTTCAGTGAGATAATATATATAAAAAAGTGTATATTAATTAATTAATTAATTAATTAAATATTTTTAAACTTATGATTGAGATAACATTAAATAATAAGCTAAAGAGTGTGGATGATTCATTGTTCATTCACTTCCAATACATTGTGGATTACAACAGTTGTTCACAGTGTATTTGTTTTGTTTATTTTTTAAAAAAAAATTATCTTTGTTGATTTTACCTTTTTAATATTGAGTTGGTTAAAACTTTCGCTTTGTAATTTTTTTCCTTTAAAATACTGTGGATTACTACGGTGTTTTCCCAGATGGTTTTTCTATTTTATTTTTTTATTTTTTAAAATTATTTTTGTTTATTTTATTTTTTTAATATTGAGTTGATTGAGAATTTAGTTTTGTAATTTTTTAAAAAAACTTTGTTGATTGCTACAGTGTTTCTCCGCATGGTTTTTTTTTGTTTTTTGATAATTTTCTCTGAAATTATCTTTTTTTATTTTATTTTTTAATATTGAGTTGATTAAAAATTATAGTTACAATATGTGAGAAAAACACTGTAACTTTCATCGCAAATTACTGTGAATTGTCATAATATTTTTTCCTACATGGTTTTTTTCCAGTTTCTTTTGTATTTTTTTTTGTAATATTATTTTTTTAAAATTATCTTTGTCGATTTTATTTTTTTAATATTAAGTTGGTTAGAATTTAACTTTGTAATAAAGCTTAATCATGTGGGGAAAGCATTGTAGCTTTCCTAATAAAACATTGTGGGTTGCTAGAGTGTCTCTCAACATGGTTTTTTTTCTTATGACTTTTTTAAAATTATCTTTGTCAATTTTATTTTTTTAATATTGAACTAGTTGAGAATTATAATTACAAGTCATTACAAATAAGGCTAAATCATGTGGGGAAGCACTGTAACTTTCATTACAAAACAATGTGAATTGCTACAATATTTCCAACATGTTTCTTTTTTCATGTTTTTTTTTTGTTATTTTTTCTAAAATTGTCTCTATCAATTTTTTTAATATTGAGTTTATTGATAATTTAGTTTTGTAATTTTATTTTCTTTCAAACACTGTGAATTATTGCAGTGTTTTCTCATATGATTTTAAAAAAAATTATCTTTGTCGAATTTTTTTTTGAATATTGAGTTGGTTAAAAATTATAATTAAAATAAAGCTAAATCATATGGGGAAAGCGTTGTAACTTTTCTCACAAAATACTGTGAACTGCTACAGTATTTATCTAAATGGTTTATTTTTATGATTTTTTCTAAAATTGTCCTTGTCGATTTTATTGGAGAAAGCACTGTAGTTTTCCTTACAAAACATTGTCAATTGCTACAACGTTTTTCCTCATGGGTTTTTTTCCTTCCAAAATTATCTTTGTTGGTTTTTTTAAAAATATTAAGTTGGTAGAGAATTTAGTTTTCCAATTTTTTTTGTTTTTATTAACAGAAAAGCTAAATCATGTGGCGAAAACACTGTATCTTTCCTCACAAAACACTATGGATTGCTACAAATTATTTTGTTTAATCTCTAAGTTTTTAATCATCAACACAACTTTTTTTTCTGTCATGAAATATTGGCTCCATCATACCTTTAGTTTTTATTACTTATCTAACACTGGTTCACAATTATAACATTATCAAGTGCATTTGTTTTATAAACTCGTGGCAGTGCGCGGGCATGTCATCTCGTGTAGAGCATATTAAATCGCATAACAAAAATAAGCAGAGCCTAGGAAATGTTGAGTACAATCCCTCACCTATTTATTGCTTATATTATTTGAACCCAATTCTTGATAGAGGTAGTTTGGTATTTCACGCAGCATACAGGAAAGATAAAACTATGATTATAGGCCCTAAAGCTACAGACCAAGCTGTAAAGAAATCTAAAGAAAATTATTTGGTATTTTATTGAATCTAAATGATATTCTTCATCTCTATAAAATAAATTAGATATCCTTATTTATATTAGTATTAAAATCCTTTATAGGAAATGATTCCTAATTAAAATTTTCTTAACTAACGGAATCTATCTACCATTAGAATTTCTAAATAAATAAATACTAGTTAAACTAAAAGTCTTAAGTTAAGTAGAAAACAAATAATTAAAATTCAAAAATTAACTAGGAAAATAATTTAAACAAGAAAATAATAACTTCATGCTTCATATGAGATGTTTTCGAGTTTCTTTGTGGATTTATATTTTCAAGTCTGGCTTTGTCAATTTGATTCATAAACTATTAGGATAATTATTCTACGTTAGTCTCCCTCACTTGAAAAAAACTCGTCCTTGAGTTAACTATTAGAAATTAAACTCTTTCACCCTAAAAAAAAATACTTTGAATTTAATATTGTAGCTAACTTATTCTATAAATAACATGGCTTTGACTTCTGAAATTTAATTTTTAATTGAAGGTGCATGTGTAATAAGGAAAAATCCATATTTGATGTTATCATTTTTGTTCATATAAAGTCTACTTGTAGTTCCTTCCTACATCTTTCTACTTCAAACTTAAGTTCATCATCATCTATATCCTCCAATACTTCAACCATTATAGTTAAAGGAACACAAAAATAATCTTTCATGATATCTTTAGAAAACTTGTCAAACATTATTGGGTCCTCTATGTTCTTGTTTGCAAGATCTTCATCATCATATAAATCTTCATCATCATCTTTATCAGGTTTGCATAGAACATCCTTATCATTGAAAGGCTCTTGCTTATACTAATATTCAATGACGTTGATCAAGTTCTATCTTTTAGGTCCTTCACAAATATAAGTAATTGTTTAGATGAAGTTTTTATAAATAGATCTAAGGTAAGGTTAGCCTTAAGAAAAGTCTTTAAACATGTATATCTCCTCTTTGCAATTCTTGTCTATACCTCTCATCAACTAAAATAGATATTCTTTATCACATGAATACCTATAGTCATACTGACCCATGAGGATTTGCATGAATTAGTTCAATGGCAGGTTGGTCGTTGGCGTCATCCCTCGTACGTACCTCTCTTCTTCACTAGTTCTTGTTTGCGCGTAACCCTGGTGCTTTAAGCTTGGTTGTAAGGTCATCAAATCTGGCATTGATGTTGTGCAAACCTAGTTTGCATTTTCCCCTCTAAAGATGCTATCGCTATTGAATAACGATATAGATAATCCCAAACAATCTGCATCCCTTGATCACCGTTACAAAGATAAATATTACCAACTACCCCACGATTCTCTTTATAATTCGTCATTGACTAGGATGTTAACTTGCTCTAATACAACCTGACACTGTGTATAGTGAAGATAAAACTAGGATTTTCAAATCCTAAAGTTACAGACCAAGTTGTAGAGAAATCTAGAAAAAATTCATTGGTATTTTATTAAATTTGAATAATAGCCTTCATCTCTATAAAATAAATTAGACGTTCATATTTATATTATTCCAAAAATCCTTTTAAGGAAAATATTTCTAATTAAAACTTTCCCCATTAATATAATACATCTAATGTTAGGATTTATAAATAGTAAATTATTAATCAAATTAAAAGTTCTAAACTAATTAGAAAATAAATAATTAAAATACAAAATTATCCGAAAAGAATAATTATAACAGAAAAATAATAACTTTATATTTCATATTTCATATGAGATACTTACAAGGTTTTTTTGCTAACTTTTTTTCAAGTTTTACCTTGTATATATGTTCCATAAACTTTTAAAATAATTATTCTACGTCAGTATTCCTTGTGTTTTGCCCGGGAAGTGGAGTCTTCCTTTGGCACAACAGCCTGCAAAACATTTAAGAAGAAATTCACTTTAACATTTAATTAAGGGTATTGAAAGAAAATATTTAATTTCCAAAAAAGCATATAAAGGAATATTCAAACAAAGCTATAATTAAAAATGAAATTTGTACAATAGCTTTTGAGGATGTTTAAAGTTGGTTTTTAAAATGTTATTTATTTATAAATATATTAAAATAATATATTTTTAATTTTTTTAAAATTATTTTTAACATTAGTATATCAAAACAATCCGAAAATATAAAAAAATTAATTTAAAAAAATTTAAATTTTTATGAAACTAAATTTTAAATTACAAATAACTTTTTTATTTTATATTACGATACAACTACAAGTTACACCATAACAAAAATATGATTTTCATGCTTTTTATTATGGTGTAATATGACGTGCACCGCAACAATAAACCATCACTTAGTCAAGATTTAGGGTTTATTTGAGATTGTTATAGCGATGACGGTTTAAAATATTTTTCGTTTAAAACTATTTTAAAATAAATTTTATTTTAATTTTTTAAAAATATTTTTAGTATCAGTACATCAAAATGATCTGAAAATATAATTTTTTTATTTTAAATAAAAAAAGTTTAAAATTTCTAGAAACACAAAACACACCCTCAAAACTATCTCTTCGTACTATGGCTTTCAAGGAGTAGTCCAGTTAAAAAAAAACAAAAAAAAATAGTGTTAGAAAAAAATGTTGCACAATTATGATAAAATTAAAAAAATTTCAGCTGTAGGAACTAAATTGAAACTATCTACATAATTGGGGCACCGAATTGTATGTTCTCCAAGGAAATAACTTTACACATCACCTAATAAAATAAAATTGCTATAAATATTTATTTTATTTTAGGCAAAACAATTAAAAAGAAAAGAAAATATAAATATATAGAAACTTTGAGCCATTTTAGCGTATAAGGACAAAAGCCAGCTCAGCGAAAAGAAGCTACATAGATACGTGTCAGAACTAACCGAATCTCCTTTAACGTTACTCCAATGTAATGGAATCGTCACCGTACAGTTCAACGGCTCTGATCTCTCCTCACCACCCTCCACCCGCACTATATAATCCGCCACCCCACTCTCTCTCCTCTCCAGAAAATTCCAGAAGAAGCGAAAAATCGGAGGAGCAAAAAGCTCGAAAAAAATGATTTTCTAATCTTTAATCAGCTGCTTAAGGTTTTTTTATTTGTAAATAGAGTTCTTCAGAATTTTCGTGTGGGTTTTTATCAGTTGTTTGATCTGATCTGGAGAATTGACTGTTTCATTTCATGACTGGAGTTTGATCTGGTGAGAAGAGAGATCGAGATCGAAATGATTTCGTTGCAGAGTGTTGGTCGCCCGGCTGCTTTTGGTTCGGCTCGCGATGACGCCGTCGGTGGCTTCCAGCTGAATCTGGAGCCGTCGGCTTCTTCTTCGGCTCCGTTGAGTTTGTTGCCTTTTAAAGGCCGCGATTCTCATCATGAAGGTTAGTCAGTTGCCTTTTAAAGGCCGTGATTCTCATCATGATTCTCTCTCTCTCTCTCTCTCTCTTATTAATTCTTATCTTTTTTTTTTTTGCATTTAAGAAGTTTTTGATTTAGGATTGTATTTTTTCAGATCGGTTAATTTTGAAAATTTGGTTCTTTTGGACGCAGTTGTTGATGAAGAAGCACACTTGGAGCAGGCGCATAAGCTGTACAAATCTGGGAATTACAAACAAGCGTTAGAGCATAGCAGTGCTGTTTACGAGAGAAGTCCACAGCGGACTGATAATCTTCTTCTTTTGGGTGCTATTTATTATCAGGTTGTTTTCCATTTTCATTTATTTGTTAGGGTTTGTTATTATTATTTTTTCTGTTTTAGCCAAAATTGTAAATTGTTTGCCTTTTTGCTTGCAGTTGCAAGATTATGATATGTGCATTGCAAAAAACGAGGAAGCTCTTAGACTTCAGCCGCGTTTTGCGGAGTGCTATGGAAACATGGCAAATGCTTGGAAGGTAATTAATATCACGTGGGTTTGTGTGGAATTATGGATGTGTTTGATCCCCTTAATTAATGATAGGGATTGATTACTGATGAAGGTGATATTTTGTTTGATAATTTTCCAGGAAAAGGGTGATATTGATCGTGCAATTCGATACTATTTGGTTTCCATTGAGGTTAGTCTGCAGATATTAAACTTTTTCTCCCCTAACTAGATTTTTTTTCTTATTATTTACACTGGAAATGAGTTGTTTAGGAAGTTTAGAAATGCACACAGGGTTTGTTAGCTGATTTAAACTCCATGAATGCTTACTTTAAACAGGCATGTGATAGTATTAAGTTCATATGAGCGTCTCTTGCTTAATCTTGAGTATTAGGGTATAATTAGTATTGGGACACGCTGGCAGAAGCCTCCAAAGGTCCTTACAAGGTGCCTTTAAGAATGATTGCAATGTATTTGGCACATGGCTGATGATGGGAAACTTAGCTGGGAACTTGAGCTGTTTATAAGGGTATTTTGGTTACTTCAGATATCTTGGAAAATCTGGACAATTATAGTCTAGGTTTATTTTTGTTTAGTATTTATTTTATTAGTTTCAAAGGTATTAGGTTTTACTATTCTAACTTCTAAGTAGGAATAGTTATGTTGGAGGTTTAGTCATCCATGTCCTTGTTGGATTTGGAATACTAAAATTCTATAAATATGCAAGTAATCTTTTGATGTTTCAATTGGAGTAATAGTAAATAATTTCCATCTATTTTTTTTATTGTATGACTCAATCTCCTCTTGGATGTGAAGATGTGACTCTTAGAAATCTGTCTTCCACCAATCAATCCTTAAAAAGCCCCTGTAACTCAGATACAGAACAGCTCCCAAAGCACTGCATCATTAGCATTATATCTTAATCTTTGTTTTCTCCCCATTCTCGTATTTGAGGCTTTGAGGATCTTTTCAGTTGGGGTTTGACCCCATCCTTCTGTGGTTTTTGGATACTGTGTTAGTCCTGGTTGAGTTAGGATCCCAGACCAGACCTGACAATGAATCTGGTTGTGAATTGTGAACTCAATTCCAACTTTAGAAAATCTGTTGATTTTTGCTGGACTGCTAGTTAGTCACATGACATCTTGTGCGGTTTCTAATAACAAGAAGCCCATAGAAGAAGTTATATTGTGACATTGATTGCTGCTGAAATTAGAGGACTGAGATTCTAATCAGTTGGTGAAATAAATAAGAACCAGTTTCTCATGCAACAGAAGGCTTGAGAATTGCTGTTACTGTTTGTGGGTAAATCAAATGACTGAGTCTTGGGGACAGAAACATCCATAGTTGCATACATGCATGTGTTTCTACATCCATAAGGAAAGTACATATATATAAATATTTACAGAGAGAGAGAGAAGGCCCCATCATGTGAAGCACAATCAGGTGGTATAGAGCTGAATTTTCAGCAGTCAGCTTTCCATTTCTTATCATGGGAATTTACGTATTGTGAATCCTTGCATACAAAATATAATGTCTGGTGGGGATTCACCATCAAATTCGCCCATGGATGTTGTAAGATTTGTACATGATCTTAACTGACTAGTTGGACAATAACCTTCTAATTTTCTTCTATAACTGCACCACCTTAATATGCTAGCTTCTTGTGTATGATAGTAATGATGGTTGTGTTTGCAATCTTGGTTGCAGCTTCGACCCAGCTTTGCTGATGCTTGGTCAAATTTGGCTAGTGCATACATGCGAAAGGGAAGACTTAATGAGGCGTCACAATGTTGTCGTCAGGCCCTGGCATTGAATCCTCTTCTGGTAATTTTTGCCTAACATGGTTTTATGATGATCTGGATGACTGTCAATTAGATGGGCCAGAGGAAAAGAAAATTTATGATTTCAGTATTCTTTATGGCTCTATGCTAGCAACCAGGTGTGGATGGTATTACAATTGTGGTGAGGGTTCCTTGCTTGATTTCATCAATTGTCTTGCAGGTTGATGCTCATAGCAATCTTGGGAATTTAATGAAGGCTCAGGGATTAGTGCAAGAAGTAAGTGTCAATGAATGAGTACTGCAACTATGTTTAGTTTCTTAGTCCTTATTGCTTTTAGTGATTAGCCCAGACGTAAAGTATTTGGGCCATGGTATATGGTCTACCAAACTCTGTTGATACCCTCATTGGCTGCCATGCCATATAGCTAGGAGTGGGATACCAGTGGATCTTTTAGCATCCGAATCAGTCCATTGGAAATTTGGCACTCCAGTTTGAATGAATGAGTGAAAGCTCTACTAGATTCACCTGGCCCAACTTCTCTATCTCACTTGTGGGAGGGAGGAGGTCATTGTTTCCATGAATATGTTTGTGTAGTATGCATCTGTCCTTTCCGGCAAAGTTACTGATCATTATAATTCCTGTGTGGGACTGTGTCTTAATTCACAGTTCAATACAGATATCAAGTTGTTACCACAGGCCAGGGCTCAGATGATGGTTGATCTAGTTGTAACTTCCATGTGAAGACACCAAATTGTCAGAATCTAACATTTTGTGCAGGCATACAGTTGCTACCTTGAGGCTCTACGGATACAACCAAGTTTTGCTATTGCATGGTCAAATCTTGCTGGTCTCTTTATGGAGTCTGGTGACCTTAACAGAGCACTTCAATATTATAAGGTATAGCTGATCTTTACTTCAATTTTTCAGCTCTTTTTTTTCAGTTGAGTTTTGGTTGTTTTCCCCTTTCTCTAGAGTTTGCTTTGACTATCTGCTTCAACTGCCATCACTTTCTAAACTTTTCATTTTTTGCTGGAATATTGCATCAAATATGGTTTGTAGTCATCATGTTTAAACATTGACAAAAATTCTTCTTTGATTGCTTTTGGTAATCAATTTCAGTCAATACTTTCCTTTTGGAGCTAGATTTTGACTGTCGCTTGTGAGCTATGAATGTCACCAGTATCAATCTGAATCTGAATTTATTTGGTCACCATATATCATATTAAAGTTTGTGAATGATCTCCATTTGTAAATTTCCTGGTTCTGTTTCTTTCGCAACTGTTATAATGCTTGCTGATTGCGTTTTGTAATACTAAAATTGCAGGAAGCTGTAAAACTTAAACCTAAATTTCCTGATGCCTACTTAAATCTTGGAAATGTTTACAAGGTAAGCTGTGATGTCTTGTGTGCTTAAAATGGAGCAGTTGCTTCTGCCTGGTCTGGCATTGGTCTATGTAGGAAACTACAGTTTTTCTTTGCCCTTTTCAGGCCCTGGGAATGCCTCAAGAGGCTATTATGTGTTATCAGCGAGCAGTTCAGACACGACCAAACTATGCGATGGCTTTTGGTGAGCCTCCTTTGCCTTGCTGCCATAATTGTTCTGAACATTCCAAATTTTTCTCAGCACTAGACAATTAAATGCTGACTGGATATTTGTATTGCTTAACTTGTATTTTTTCCATGTCCTTTGGGGCTTCTCATCTGCTTTCATGTAATTCTGGTTGAAGAACTTTTATTTTCCTCAAACTTTTGTGTGACTGTTTGGCCTGTAATACGGTGCAGGAAATTTGGCTAGTACATGTTATGAGCGAGGCCAAGTGGAGTTGGCGATTCTTCATTATAAGCAAGCCATTGCTTGTGATCAGAGATTTTTAGAGGCTTACAATAACTTGGTTGGTCTTGCTTTATGCTAGCAGCCTTTTATTAGTCTTGAGTTCTTTCAATTTTGAATCTCAATTTTCATTTTCTTTTATATTCACTAACCTGACTTTTGGATTTATTCTCTAACGGAAGGGCAATGCATTGAAAGATGTTGGTAGAGTGGATGAAGCACTGCAATGCTATAATGTAGGTGACATTTCTTTTTTTCACCTTCTGCAATTTGCTTGTTTAAGTAATTTCTAACCTTCATCTCTTGTTGGCTTAAGCAATGTCTTTCAATACAACCACGCCATCCTCAAGCACTTACCAACCTTGGGAATATATATATGGAATGGTATATGATCTTGAAATCTTGATATTTTATTTTTAATTAATGATTTTATTATGTCAAATATATATAGGATTTGAAGTAAATTGGGTCTTTATGAGAGTTGTTTGAACATGCAGGAATATGTCTGCAGCTGCTGCTTCATGTTACAAGGCGACTTTGGCTGTCACGACGGGGCTGTCTGCTCCTTTCAATAATCTTGCTGTAATCTATAAACAACAGGTAAATACAGCTGAATTGCTTCCAGTGAGCACTTCTCTGATGAACTTTCCTTGAACTGAAAGGACATTGCACAATAGTTGTTTTTCCCTCTTAATACTGTGCTTTGATGACAGTGGATTTCCATTGCTCCTTGGATGTTCCTTCTACATTCCTTTCTTTGCTTGACAGGGAAATTACTCGGATGCTATATCTTGCTATAATGAGGTTCTTCGAATTGAACCCATGGCAGCTGATGGACTTGTAAATAGGGGCAACACTTACAAGGAGATTGGTAGAGTAAGCGAGGCAATTCAAGACTACATTCATGCTATCAATATCCGGCCAACCATGGCGGAAGCACATGCAAATTTGGCTTCAGCTTATAAAGACAGGTACATGCTAGTTACTAGTTTGAGAATCCAACGCAATTAGAATAGCTGTTGGTGGTGCTTGGTGGGTGGAGAGAAAAGGAATCACTTAGTCGAGTGAGTCTTGGTTAGTTTCCCTAGTTTGATCTTGTAATGGGAGAACTGTTATTCATAAGGTTTTTCAGAGAACTGTTTATTTAGCTCCTGATTCATCAAGCTACCAGGTTATGTTATATTTGATTTGCTGCAATTGTGCTTAGAGCTTTCCCGAATGTTTCTTTAATTGCACTTGAGTGGAGAAATATATTTGGCTAGAAATCAACTATTGAGTTTGAATGCATAAAAGGTTATGGTATTGAAAATCTTCGTGTTGGCTATGAAAACTAGCTAACTGCTGTTAAATTTGGATTTGTATTGCATGCAGCGGACATGTGGAGGCTGCTATAAAGAGCTATAGGCAGGCACTGCTTCTGCGACCAGACTTTCCAGAAGCAACATGCAACCTTTTACATACATTGCAGGTATTCTTTAAAATTGATGCTCATACTGCACTGTCCTTCTGGGGGGTTTAACCTGGATTGGTATCGATTCAATGTGTTAGATTTATAGTGTAAAAGCCACACTGTTTGACTTGTTGAACTGAGGTGCTCATTTCCTTTTATTAGTTACCTTGTCCTGATCAATACTGGTTGTCTTCTGCATGCATCAAATATGTGATTGATTTATGCATAACATTCTCTGTCCACAATGCAATGTTTGGCGTTGATTCTGATGAATTTACTGACAAATATGCTGCATCTCTATCTCCCTCCTCTCTCCTTTCGTGTGTATGTATTTGTTCATAAAATTTTCCATTTCAACTTGTTTAAGCTAATTAGTTGGATGTTGAAGCACTTTGTTTACTACAAGAAAAGTTTTGAACTGATTTCTTCCTTATTTCCCATTTCCCATTTTACAGTGTGTCTGCTGTTGGGAGGATCGCGATAAAATGTTCGATGAAGTCGAAGGGATTATTCGGAGACAGATTTCGGTAAGAATTTATGATGTTTGTTAATGTTCTTTTTAAGTTTCTTTCTTCATTTTGTTTAGCTTTTGAATGTTGTTACATGGAGTTACAAACTTTTCTAACTGCCCTATTAATTTCAGATGTCAGTTCTTCCTAGTGTGCAGCCTTTTCATGCTATAGCATATCCTATTGATCCCGTGCTTGCGCTTGAAATCAGGTCTGATTATTGTTTTGGACTGGGCCGTACTTGATCTCTATGATCTAAGCCTTATTGTTTTATTTTTACACCTATTTTACAGTCACAAGTATGCAGCTCATTGCTCCATAATTGCATCTCGTTTTGCACTTTCTCCCTTCAAGCATCCTGCCCCTCTTCCTGTTAAGCATGAACGTGGAAGTGGGAGACTTAGAATTGGATATGTGAGCAGTGACTTTGGCAACCATCCGTTGTCACACCTTATGGGCTCTGTATTTGGTATGCACAACAGAGAAAATATTGAGGTTTGTAAATTCAATTTGCCACTGCAAGGGCTATCTAGCTTCTTTTTTTCTACATTTTTTTGCTACAGGTGCATGTTATGACTAACAAGATGTGCAGGTTTTCTGCTATGCTTTGAGTCCAAATGATGGTACTGAGTGGAGGCAGCGTACCCAGTTTGAAGCTGAGCATTTCATAGATGTATCTGCCATGTCATCAGATATGATTGCCAAACTAATTAATGAGGACCAGATACAGATCCTTATCAACCTTAATGGGTATACCAAGGTACACTAAATTCAGAATTTTCCTAAAAATTTCACCAGATGTGGGGATGAAAAAAGACAATAGAGGGAATTGGTCTTTGATTATTTTTAAGTTTAGTGCTGCATGATTATTTTATATTTTTGGTGTTGTTTTGAAATATTAGTATTTATTATTCAGTAGTTAGAGTAGAATTTTAGTTTCCTTATTGAATTAGGACTACTCAGTGGGTTTTTCCTTATTTTATTTTTATGTTTCTATAAATACACACTTATCTAGACATTATGTTATTGTTTATGTTATTTGTCAAATACATCGAGTTTCTCTTAAATAATTGGCAATCTTTATTTTGTGCTCTTGTTGGTGGTTCCACACCTTCAACTTTCTGAGGTTTTTTACAATTGTAATCATCATTAGAATTTGAAGTCTGTTATTTTTATAGATTGCTTGGCATTGTGTCACTTGTTTTTATTTATTTTGCTGGTGTAAACTTTTGAGTGGATCAGTCTTTAAACATTCTTGGTTTTGGTAAATGTTCATATTGACTTCATACCTGAAGCCTGCTGGTACTGTTACTAATGGTTTTATCCACTCTAAATTTGGAAATCATTGAGTTCCAGCTTTTAACTTGCGTTCTGTGTATCATGTCCATCCAGGGGGCCAGAAATGAAATATTTGCTATGCAACCTGCACCCATACAGGTTTCATACATGGGATTCCCTGGGACTACAGGAGCAACATACATTGATTACTTGGTCACTGATGAGGTTGGCAGGGAACAAGAATCTAAATTTGCATCACTATCTGCTGTGCTGTGTTATTGTTTGTCTTTGTTGTCTAAATTCTGATGCACCTGCTCCTTCCAGTTTGTTTCACCCACCCGTTTCTCGCATATTTATTCTGAAAAGCTGGTTCACCTGCCACATTGCTACTTTGTGAATGATTATAAACAGGTTGGTCCCAGACTATCTATTTTGCTTGCTTCGTTGTGGAACATGAATATTTAAAACTACCACTGTTGCTTTCAGAAAAACCTGGATGTGTTGGATCCAATGTGCCAGCACAAGCGATTGGATTATGGTCTCCCTGAAGATAAATTCATATTTGCATGCTTCAATCAGTTGTACAAAATGGATCCTGAAATCTTTAATACTTGGTAATCCAAAGTCTAAGGACAGCCCTTACATTTAATTCATTTTTATGACTGCAGGATTGTAATACATGGTATCTTACAATTCATGTTTATTTTTAATAATGCAGGTGCAACATTCTTAAACGTGTACCCAACAGTGCACTTTGGCTCCTTAGGTTCCCTGCTGCAGGGGAAATGAGACTGCGAGCATGTAAGTGAAATTTTTCCTCACCTCTCACAAGGATCACAATAACTCTTAGCATCCGGCACGTGGCCTTATGTTAATGACCATTGGACTTTGTTCAGATGCTGTTGCACAGGGGGTGCATCCAGACCAAATTATTTTCACAGATGTTGCCATGAAACAAGAGCATATCAGACGCAGTGCTTTGGCAGATTTATTTCTCGACACGTAATTATTACTCTCTTACATTCACTACTGAATGCTGTCATTTGTTGCCTGGGGGCTTCTTTGATGTTGATGGTTGGATTTTTCTTTTAGGCCATTATGCAATGCCCATACCACGGGGACAGATATTCTGTGGGCAGGTTTGCCAATGGTGACCATGCCCCTTGAGAAAATGGCTACAAGAGTTGCTGGATCGCTTTGCCTTGCCACCGGACTTGGGGACGAGATGATTGTTAGCAGGTGGGGTACAAAGATGAATTGAGTTGGCATGTTCCTATATCATACGCTTTGATTGCTTGCTTGTGAGATTTATCTTCTCATTGTTTTGCCCATGTTTACAGTATGAAAGAATATGAAGAGAGGGCTGTGTCTCTTGCATTAAATAAGCCAAAGCTTCAGTCCCTGACAAACAGATTGAAGGCATTCCGAATGACTTGCCCTCTGTTTGACACAAAACGCTGGGTAAGCTTAAACAGAAGCTTTATTTTCGCAACTACCGTGCTTTTGTTTTGAGGGACAAATGCTCAATCTCTCTTTGCCTTTGCAAATGCAGGTTAGAAACCTGGAGAGGGCATATTTCAAAATGTGGAATATTCATTGCTCAGGCCAGCAACCCCATCACTTTAAAGTTGCTGAAAATGATTTTGACTGCCCTTACGATAGATGAGAACAGATTGGATAGACGGGATTGTAGATAAGAGCAAGAGAAAATAATCAAGAATATTTAGGTAAAAGAAGGTTGGTCAATTATTCAGATGAAATTGTGATGTGTTTACCATGTCCATGGATGAAGTCAGTTATCTAAACACACGCTAGTCAAGAAATGAAATGATAAAATTTGTGCTTGCTGATCTCATACTGATTCTTTCGTTAATCATACATGCATATGGATGACAATGTTAAGTATGCGTGTGCTTTTGAAGAGAGATTCAAGCCCAGGTCTGAAATTGATTGCATCCATCCTGCATATTTTGAAGTTATCAAGAATCTCATATCATATAAGCCATAAAGGACCTGAAGCACATGTTAATCTCTAAAGAACCCAAAATAATTGTTTTTTTTATATAATTATTATTATTGTTTAAAATATAAGAGTTCAACATATATAAAAATATATCATATGAATAATGTTGTACAAAAGTTCATATATGATTATATTTCAAACATGCGTCTACCATTCATATATCGACATGTTAGTCTAAGAGAAATGAGTGAAAAATTTGTTAATCTTTTTTTATGAGCATGAAAGTTAACATATAAATATGGAAATAATATATATTGCCATGTACACAAAATAAGAAGTAAAATTACAAATAAAGAAGGAAAAAAAATACTTTAGGTTTGTAAAGGAGAAAAAAAAGTTATTCATTTACTGGTAATATTTGCCCGTGCTTAATAAGAATTTTTTGATGGTTAGATAATAAATTTAATCAAGAGTTTTTGGTAATTGATTAATTTTTTATAGTTAAAGGAAGGTGATAGCTTAATATAGAAATTCTAATATGTGCAAAATATTTCTCTTAAATATTTTAGTTAGTATCTTTTGTAAAGTAAAAGTGTAATAAATATATAAAATAACATTAAATCTTGGGTGTTTGTTCTTGTTTAGGTACGAAATCAATTTTTTTTAAATGATTTATGTTTATACATTGAGAATGAAATAATTGTAAAATACATAATATTTATAGAAAGAAAGAGGTTAAATGCCTTTCGTATATGTAAAAAAGTAAATTCTTCATTTCCTCTCTTAAACCACTTGAATCATGTTTTTCTCTCTTAAATCAACCCAATCTTTCTTAAACTAATCATTTTCATTTATTTCTCTCTTTTTTTTTTTAAAAAAAGAGAATAGATGAAAAAAAAGAAGCTCTCATGACTTCTGGAAAATTCATCCAGAACAGGTACTCTTTTTTTTTTTCAAAAAAAAAAAAAATAGGATTTTGTTCTATTTTACTAATTTACCTTTATTATTATTATTATCTCCCAACACATGTGAACCTAAATTGCAAGGTTTTTTTAAAATTTGATTGACCCGTAATTTTATCCTAAGGTATTATTATATGTTTGACGATTCCTTGTAATATTTTATCTGGATTAAGAGATATGATTGATACTATAAAATTAGACAGTATGTAATATTACATCAAAAATCTGAATTTATTTACTTAAATCATCATGAATTTTAGACCAATCAATTGATGATTTCCATCCATAACCATTATAAATATTTGCTCATATCTTTCACCACTTTCAGTAAAAAAATACCATGATTGTATACGGGGCTTATACTGATAATCAATGTTTTTTGCGTGAAAAATTATACATCATTTTATTTAAAATTCTACTCTATTGTTGTTGTTGTATTAACTATTTTCATCCTAGTTCATAAAGATTTCTCTTTACATAATTATTTTACCTAATTGAGAAATTTAGGTAATTCATTATTGGTTTATATTTCACATACTGATTGTTATTTTATTTCATCCAAGATTTAAGATAAATTTATAAAAGTTTTTATGCCCATCTATATAAAAAAATCCTTCTTAATTATCATTTCTCAATCAAAAAGTTATCATTTCTATCACTGATTTACCGGTTTTAGGTTGGGGGTTTAAATTATTATTTTTAATATTACTATAACTATTATTATTATTGAAAAAGTTATACCATGAATTTAATTTGAAGGATATAATTGAAAATTATAAAAACTTTGATAAAAAGATCAAGAAAAGCAATAAAAAATCAAAAGAAAAAGGACAAATTAAAATAACTATCATTATCATTGAAAAAAAAAATAAACTTGATTTGAAAAATAAAAATGAAAGCTATAAAAACTTTTTTAAAAGAAAATATGAGCAAAAATACGAAATTAAAATAAAAATGACCAAATTGAAAATCATTATATATACAAATTAGAAATCAATGGTTAAATTAAAAATATATTAAACTTTAACCAAAGAGAAAATGATAAAAATATAGCAATCAAAACTAAAATGATTAAATCTGAAATACTAATAATTATTTTGAATGATTAAATTATTCAAAATAATTAAATTACTCTTATATATACTAAATTAGAAAATCAATAAATTACAGAATAATCTTCTCTTTTTGAGTGACAATTCTCTCTCATTAAGAAACCATCTTCTCTCTCTTTTTGAACCAAATATTAAAGCAACATAATCATTGTCTTCTCTTCAATAATAGAAGCAACAAACATTGGCTTCCATTAAATAATAAAAGCAACATGATCATTAGTTTTTCATTAACCCTTTTTCAATATACTTTTGTCATCTTTACCAATGTTTATCAAGTGTAAGTTGTAAGATTAATATACAAAATTAAAAAGATTAAGGTGCAAAAAAACATACATGGTGTTTGATCTTTAGATGCAATATCTGTTACTGTCATATTACTGTAACCTCTCTTGTACTAATAGAGACAAATATCACCGACAAGTTCCATGAATAACAAAAGTGTCATTTCAATTCTCATCCAATCCAAATTTTAACTCATTAAATAGGAAAAATCCTTAAAGTTTCACATATGTACATAATGTTTCATTTGTCATAATTTATATAGTGCCAAATTCTAAGCAAAGGTTGACAATTAATTATTTTCGTCACTTCAGTCTAAGCTCCTCAGAATACTGTTTCATGTTTCAATCATAACTGAAGTTGTAGGATTCGGTTTTAAGAGCGGTCTGTTTCATTAGAAAGCTAAGACATAAAGCTATAACTTTTATGAAGGGTGATGAACCCAGATCTTCCATTTATATATAATTTTTTTTTCATGACAATAACATATGGGACTGTCTAGTAGGTTCTAAGATAAACCTTATGTTAGTTTTTAGCCCATATCTGGAGTTTCATAGCTTCAAATTACACAAAAACAGTTTTATTTGAAAGATAACACCTATACCTACAACTTTAATGAGATATGTATTTTAAATTAAAGTCAAATTATAGTTGGAAGTTTGATAATAAATCTGTCCTATTTTTAGCTTCACTTTAACAAGCAACTAAGTACTGTTTTAATGCATCTCTTCATCATTCAAGACACCTATTCCATTTCAATATCCTTTCTAATACCATTAAACACGAATCATACTTTAATCAAACTAATTAAATCTACCGTCCATAAACAAAAACTTTCTTAATCAAATCATGATTCAATGACTACACATAATAAACAACATAATTTCACCATAATAACATTAAAACACAAAACTAAGGTTCATAATCTCAATTTCACATACACTAACACATCTTATATCACATATTTATTCAATCTAATTAACTTGGATGGAGTTCTTACCATTGATGGGTGATGAATCAAGAGACAAATGTAAGGAAATACTAAGGCTATGTTTGTTTCCTGTAATTCACTTTCTAGAAAACCACTTTCCAAACTTTCGTTTGTTTGCCATTAGAAAAGTTGGTCAACAGAAAACACTTTCCAGTCAAAGGAAAATTTGGCTTGGTTTTCAGGAAAGTGTTTTCTTGGAAAATTTGGACGGAAAACACTTTCCGGAAGTTGTGAAAAATTTAGAAATGTCATATTATTTACTGATTATATCAAATTTGGTCCTCAAACTTTTAATTGCTATATATATATTTTGTTTTGAATATTTATTTTTCAATTTCATCTCTTAAAATTTAATTTTTATATTAACTTTGGTCCTCATTTTTATAATTGTTATTTGCTTTTTCCTTATTATTTTTTTATTGAAATTTTTTATCTATCAAATTTGGTCCTCATTCTTTTGATTGTTACTTATTTTATTTGAAATAATTTATGAAATGTTAATTATTATTATTTCAATTTCTTCATCTTTTATTTTTTTTAGATTTGATCTCTATTATTTTAATTATTATTTATTTTATTTGAGATAATTTATGAAATTATATATTTTTTCAATTTCATTCTCATTCAACCTTTTAATTTATAAGATTTGTTCCTCATTATTTTAATAAACTTGAGAAAAATAAAACATTAATAAGTTATTTTCCAGCTCATTTTCCATGATATAACCAAATACTGGAAAATGTTTTTCAACTTATTTTTCATTACACTACTAAACATCATAAAATAATTTACTTTTCTGAAATTCACTTTCCAAAAAGAAATTACTTTCCAGCAAACAAACAGATAAATTATCTTCACTTTCTCTTTTCTCTTTTCACTTCCTCTAAAACTATCACTTACAACTTATACTCTCTTCCATTCCTTGAATTTTTGTGGTGGTTTTGATCTCAAAAATCCCTTAAATCTATGTTTATGTGTTTACCAAAAAAATTGTAAGAAATTTGCAAGGCTTCCTCTTCTTTCCTGAGCAATCTAGGCCAGCTGCATCTTGGCTTCCTTCTTTTTTCTTCTATAAATCCTTTATTTGTATATTAGACCCTTATAGTTTTTTTAATTACACATTCATCCTTTATCTTTTTTGTTATTTACACATTAACCCTATGTTTTCCTTTTATTTTCCCTTTCACCCCAACTATAATATTTTTTTCCCTTACATTAGCCTCAATATTTTTTTATTCTTACATTGGCCCAATAAACTCTTCCTTTCTAATAATTTAATGCTACACCTTTTTTCTCATTCTTTTTTTTTATTCTTTTCTTTTAATTAAAGTTTTCTTTAGATTTAATCATTTATTTCAAAGGTTAAATTGTCATAGATCCACCACTAGTTTATTCTAAATTGAGGCTAAGTTATTGCAAATTTTCATTGAATATATATCAGTATATTTTTTGCAATTAAATATTTTATTACTAATTCTCAAAGCTATTATATTCCATACACAACAAATTTTCTTTTATTAATTTAATATATTAGATTTCTTATTATCTATGTATATTTTATCTAGGAGTTTATATTTTTTGACATATAAATGTCCATTGTCATGCTATAGAAGTGTTTATAAAAATAAAAATAAAAATAAATTAGATCAAAGATTAAATTAAGCCGGGACTGTTAACTATGCTTTTCACCCGAACAGCCACCGAGACTGCATAACGCCATAACCCCAGCCTCAGCTTCCACTACTCTACCAACTGAACCACAAAACACATAAAAATGCTTCTCCGCTCTACAAAACCTCTCCATCACCACCTCTCCGCCACCAAACTCCTCCTTCTCCGCCACCTCAAAACCCTCCCCTCCACCATCACCACCAACAACAAAGACGCCTACTTCTCCTTAATACACAACATAACAAACATAATCCGCAAAGAAGTCTACCCAGAACGCACCCTCAACAAACTAAACCTTCCCATCACTTCAGAACTCGTTTTTCGTGTCCTTCGAGCTTGTTCTAACTCTCCTTCCGAATCCCTCCGTTTCTTCAACTGGGCTCGCTCTTATTACTCTCCTACAACTATTGAATACGAAGAACTCATCATAACCCTTGTACGTAACAAGAAATACGCCTCAATGTGGAAACTCATAGCCCAAGTTAAGGACAACCTCGGCGACAAATTTTCTGTTTCTTCTGACACTGTTTGTTCTATCATCGAAGAGTATGGTAAACATGGTTTGATAGATCAAGCGGTTGAGGTTTTTAATAAATGCAGTCGTAGTTTAAATTGTCAACAAAATGTTTGTGTTTATAACTCCTTGCTTTTCGCTTTGTGTGAGGTTAAAATGTTTCATGGTGCTTATGCTTTGGTTAGGAGAATGATTAGAAAGGGGATAGTGCCGGATAAAAGGACTTATGGGGTTCTTGTAAATGGGTGGTGTTCGAGTGGGAAGTTACGAGAGGCGAAAGGGTTTTTGGAGGAAATGAGTAAGAAGGGGTTTAATCCACCGGTGAGAGGGAGGGATTTGTTGATTGAAGGGTTGTTAAATGCAGGCTATTTGGAGTCGGCGAAGGATATGGTGAGGAGGATGATGAAGGAAGGGCTTGTGCCTGATGTTAATACATTTAATTCAATGCTTGAGGCGATTTGTAATGCGGGGGAAGTTGATTTTTGTGTTGATATGTATCATAGTGTGTGTAAGTTGGGGTTTTGTCCGGATATAAATAGTTACAAGATTTTGATTCCAGCTGTTTCAAAGGTGGGTAGGATTGATGAGGCTTTCAGGTTGTTGCATAATTTGATTGAGGATGGGCATAAACCATTTCCTAGCTTGTATGCGCCAATAATTAAGGGGATGTTTAGGAGAGGGCAGTTTGATGATGCGTTTTGTTTCTTTAGTGAGATGAAGGTCAAGGGACATCCTCCGAATAGGCCGGTGTATACAATGATGATAACAATGTGTGGACGTGGAGGGAAGCATGTGGAAGCGGCGAATTATTTGGTGGAGATGACTGAGATAGGTTTGGTGCCAATTTCTAGGTGCTTTGATATGGTTACCGATGGGTTGAAGAATTGTGGGAAGCATGATCTTGCTAAAAGGATAGAGCAGTTGGAAGTGTCTCTTCGTGGTACTTGAATTGACAGCTGCAAGACATTACCAATTGCTTCATTGAATATGGATATTGGTATTGTTTAACAGCATGAAACTGAAGGCTGATATGATTGCTGCTTAAATACAAAAAAGCTGGCTAGTTTCGAAAAGGTATATTTCAATCATGCTGTTCTTAATTCAGTAATTATGGTTATGAATTCTCAAGAATTGGCAACATTTTCAATTTTCACAAGCTGGTATCTGCTGACAGGCACCTTTTGGCCCTAGACATTGAAATTGAGATGTTTTTTCTCCAGAATAATTAGAGACTGATCACATAAGCTTTATTCCATTTTATTTTAATGCTCTATTTCTTTGCTAGCAAACACAGTGCGTGGGCATTTGTGAATTTCGTTGTTTTTTTTTACTGCCTCACGTAATTATTAATTCCTTATCCAAGTGTCTGTTTGATAGAGGCTGTTGTTTGATGTGATGATTACCAGTCATTCTCAGCATCTTCAGTAGCTAAATTCATTAGTTATGCTAATATGTTAATAATGCTTGCATACTTCCACTTACTTGAATTGTCTCCAGTCAGTTAAAAAAATGTGTCAAGGATTGCCATTTGCAAATGTGGGATTTACAGTTGGTTGTATTTTCTGAACAGACTGGATGTCATTGAAGCATCATTGAGGTTCTGTTCTCTGTCAAGAACTAATTTCATGAGAGATGAACTAGCAAGGGGAAGAGCGTAGGTCAACTTTCAAGACCTGCACTGGTTTTCTGATCTCACAATTCCTTGCAGTACCACCTTAGGTTTCATGGCACGTTCCATTTCAGGTTTTTCTTCTATTACTTGGCCAGATATCATTTTGTAGCTACAGGAAATATGCTCTAATGTCTGGATATTCTAGATAGCTCACAGGACTGATCAAGCATATGCCAAAGGGATATGAATGTGCTACATTTCTCATCTATATTATTTTCCTAGATATCAATGGCTTGCATTCAGCCCTTTTGGTACACAGAATTTCTGATTCATGGCATCATCTTTTAGCATTGTATAGGCAGTAGATGAAGTGTTGAGATGAGAGTACAGAGCAATTTCACAGCTTGTCTTTTGAATGTTGATGCATCAATCTTCAAAATTGAGTATGATATATCTAATCTAAAACAAGTTATTGTCTACACAAGTATTTTGCCAATTGACAGTTCGTGATCTTTGAATTTATATGCCTTATTCATAGTCTTCACAAGTCGATGTTTGGAACTTGCTATTAATTAATGGTTTGCTAATTGGACTGACTTGCTTCAGTTGTGTGATAAACAAAGCAAGAATAAACTAGAGGTGTACGTAAAAATAAACTGGTTTGTTAAAAGATTGGTAGTTGATAATGACATTAAATACACAAAAACAAGACAATTGTTATGGATTTCCGTGTGGTTGGTGATAATGAAATGAAGGCTGTTTGTTTTTGCTTTTCAAAGTATTTTTTTTAAATGATTTTTCTTAAATTTTTTTCTTTGCCTCAAATTAATTAATTTTTTTTTTTGTATTTTCAGATTGTTTTCATGTATTGATATCAAAAATAAATTTTAAAAAATAAAAAAAATATTATTTCGATGTATTTCCAAGCGAAAAATACTTTGAAAAGATATCGCTATTACAAAACCGAACGGGCTTGAAATTCCATGGAAATTTCTGTTATTGCAGTGATCCCAGAGACTAGGTTTTAAAAGCTTTACCTTATTTTTGTGTCTCCCTAATAGCGACTTGTCAAAAGTTGCTTATAATTGCCAATGCATTTACTAGTTTTGGGCATCTGTACCCAATCTTGTTTTTAAAATAACATAATTGGAGGCTGAGGTCAACTGAAATAATATCTTAATATCACTCCAAACAAATATTGATCGCACCATATCTTTCCAACTTCCAAGTTGCCAGCACTGAAAATTTTAATGAACTTGTCTTGCTTGATGAATATCTTTTGTCTAAATAACCACAAGTCTCACACTTGAAGCTGGACTACCGAAGTAAAAATCACCAGGTTTTAGTTGTATGGTGGAATATAACAAAAGTATCTATTTTCAAATTGTAGCTTTATTGCATATCAGTGGAGTTGATTGGATGTCTGCTTCGAAATATTATGCTCCAATCTAAAATGTCTTAGTTTTATGGTTCTAGTCTTAAACAGTTGGGACTATGCAGAAACGAGGAGCAGATGGCTTCATGTTGCTCTTCCAACTATACCTAGGAAAACTGAGGCGTATTAGGAAACTATTTTTATGGCCAAGACTAGAATTTACCGCATTCTTCTTCATATTTCTCCGGGCATCCCATTCTTGATAGATCATTGTGTGAAAAGACTAGGATAGAAAACAGCAACAGCAACAGTTTTGTATCGCATTTGGATACGAAACTTTGGTGTGTGTTACTCTATGTATATATATACACGTATGTTGTATGGCCTGTGTTCAAGCATTTCTGGTGTTTACATGTGCTTCTTAACCTTCAGAGTGCAATCAAAATTTGGAAACGAGAATCAGCACAGAAAAGCACATGAGAAGCCAGATTATGTATTAGGGGTATATATGACATAATGAGGAAACATTGCCAAGCATAATCAAATCAAGCTGCCAGTTTATGGAAGTCCTACATGTGTCCCTACTTGTTTCCTCCAAACTGTTTTTGGAGAGTACTCACTACATTCTTTCCCAATTGGAACGCCTTGGTGAGAACATCAGGGTTAATAGGTGGATTAGACCCAAAGACTGCATTTGCAATGGTGATGACGCCAGGATTTTGGCTACTCAAAGCAGCAATAGCAACTGCATTAGTCTTTGCAACATGAAATTGAAAATGAACGAGGCCAGTTGGATACACGAAAACATCTCCTGGGCTCAAGACTTCCGTGATAAGATGATTATCTTATCACCGACATGGAGGGTGCCCTCCAAAACTAGCAGAATCTCTGTTGCTCGACGGTGAATGTGGGGTGGGTTCAAGCCGCCATTTGGTGGCATAGTCGTCTATGCGAGCCACAGATAAGCCCCAGGTATTTGACCAACATTTAAGAGTTACATTTGATCCAACTCGATTCCTAGTGTTTCTAGGAATGTTGAGCCCCGAAAAGAAATCATTTGCCGTGGCAAGCTTTGGGTCTTTGCGGAACATCCCATTCAGAAACGCTGTAAAAAATGTTAAAAGCAATCTGTTAATTCAAAGAACACTGAAAAAACTGAAAATAAACATTGACGGTAAAAAAAAAGGAAAGGTAGTTTTCCCTTGATTTTTTTTTTCTAGTTGTATGGGGTTCGCTCAAATGATTGGAATTTTCTAGTTGTTTGGACAAGCCTAAATGATTAGAATTTTCAGCTCAAAACCCATCCCAAACCCAGCAGACCTACTGTTAATCTAGTTTGTTCAAATCTGCTCAGCATATTTCTTTAGATTTTTATGAGTCATCCACGCAAACTTTTCATGCACAAATAGTTTTTTCTAAGCAGAAAAAATAGCATCTTTTACCCTAATAGTAAACAATCACTAGTAATTTTTACCAAGTGTGACATAACAATCATGACAGAACACATCAACTAAGAGCCACCCATACTAATATCGACATCGATTTTTTCACCAATGATACAATCTTTTCTTTATGAAGAAATTCCAAGGCTTTGTGTATAAATACACTTAGTCACCAAGCATGAAAGCCAGAACACAACCAGGCCTACAAGCTAGAGAGCAATTTTTAGCAAGACAAGTCCTAGCCAAAGCTAGCTAAATGTTACAAAAGATAGCAAAAGGTTATGGAAGCCAGACCAAACTAGGTTATAGGCCATTCAATTTCTAGACCAGATATGCTCTCCCTAACTTTCACTTTATTTTTCCCTTTACATACACATAGTGGCTTTAGTATTGTAAAGTTCTTGTTCATTAGGGGATTTTTTTTAGATAGCCACTAGCCAAACCTATCAACATAACCATGAAAAGCTAACCTCTATATGAAGAAGTTTTGTTCTGACTCCAACCTTCCGGTAGACTTTTCTGAACAAAGATAACAAAGAAACTATAGATATAATGCAAATGTATAGGAACTTTCAACAATTTGATACTGTGAAAGACTTTTCTGATCATCACTATAGAGGCACCAGAGTCTCCGACCTTCTAGTAGGTAAAGTTAATTGCTTTTCCCTTACCCTCCCTTCATTCCACTCTCTTACACTCACTTATAGATACATAGATACGTGCGAGAGAGAGAGAGAGAGAGAGAGAGAGAGAGAGAGAGAGAGAGAGAGAGAGAGAGAGAGAGAGAGAGAGAGAGAGAGGCACCAGAGATACATAGATACTGTGGAAGACTTATAGATACATAGATACTGTGGAAGACTTTTCTGATCATCACTATAGAGGCACCAGAGTCTCCGACCTTCTAGTAGGTAAAGTTAATTGCTTTTCCCTTACCCTCCCTTCATTCCACTCTCTTACACTCACTTATAGATACATAGATACGTGCGAGAGAGAGAGAGAGAGAGAGAGAGAGAGAGAGAGAGAGAGAGAGAGAGAGAGAGAGAGAGAGAGAGAGAGAGAGAGGCACCAGAGATACATAGATACTGTGGAAGACTTATAGATACATAGATACTGTGGAAGACTTTTCTGATCATCACTATAGAGGCACCAGAGTCTCCGACCTTCTAGTAGGTAAAGTTAATTGCTTTTCCCTTACCCTCCCTTCATTCCACTCTCTTACACTCACTTATAGATACATAGATACGTGCGAGAGAGAGAGAGAGAGAGAGAGAGAGAGAGAGAGAGAGAGAGAGAGAGAGAGAGAGAGAGAGCTAACCCCTAAAATATGTAAATTCTCATTCTAGTCCTTTAAAATTAGTTATGTTTCATATTGATCCTCATAAGTTTCTAATTTGGACCCTCTATTTTTTTTAATGGATGTCATATTAGTATAACTGCCCCTGGATGTTTTTGTCACCTTAAACTATTAGCTCCTAAAAATGAACACCATTTCTTCAAGGTGGGGGACTCGACTTTCCATTTCATCACAAAACATTACACATTGATGTCCCCAAAGACCATGTCATCATAAAGGATAATGTAGACAATTACAAAGACTTTATAAATCATAGAAAGCACATAATAATAATAATAATAATAATAATAATAATAATAATAAAAAATACTAGAAGCATCCTATAACTTATAACATATAAGAGTGATGCTATAGGTAAAATTCTTTCCATAACCTTTCGTGGATTTGCTAGGGAGTGATATTATAGCCTTGAACCTGACTCCATCCTTAGGATTCACAATCTCTGTATGAAGGTCATCTCTCATTTCAACACTAACATTCCAGCTAAAAAACAGCATGACTAAGCTTTTTGCCATGAACAAATAAAAGATGAAAACACTAAAGCTTATCTTTAGAGATTCAATGAGAAAATGCTAAACGTGAAAAATCTACTCGAACTAGTTGTCACTTAGACTCTGATTAGTGTTTATAACTACTCATTGTGAGAACACCTATATATACTTTCTAACAAGACTCTCCTCATTGCAAAACAAGCAATGAAGAATCATATTATAGTAAAAGAAAGTGTCACTAAATAAGAACACCCTAGTTTCTAAAGAGTAAAATATCCATAACACCATTAGTCTCCCACTAGAGTATAAAATATAAACACCAAGGGGCATATTTGTGATTGTCTGATATTCTTTGAACTCTTGACTATATCTTTCACCATCACACATGTTGAGGTGTTAGGGAAAAGATTTTGTGCAATACCTACCTCCTATAAAAAGTGGATCAAACATAAGGAACCCTAACAAGTTCTATCTCTTGACCATGATCATGGGTACAACATATAAGAATGTCATGCACTAAAAAAAGAGAGAAAGATTAATCTATAAAGGATACCCTAACAATTTATAAAGAAGGAGATGCAACTGAACAAACATGAAAAAAAATCCTTATGATGGGCTGCCTGAGATAAGATAAATCTTAGAAATTGTATCTCAACTCTTTTTGATTTTTTCAAATAAAAAACAATAGTGTTTCTCCATGTTTCCATGAAAATCTCCATGTCCCTATGAGGCCTAACACGATCAAAAGATTGATATATTCTTCCAAGTGCATGAGTGTCGAAGTAATAAATAATCCGACAAAATCGGGGTCGAACCACAGAGAGGTTAACTGTATAAACTACAAGTAAAGAAATAGATAATAATAGAATAAAAGTTTAAGAGAGCTTTGGGATGTGATATTGATGTAAGGATTTAAAAAAATATAAAACAATTATCAAGGTTAGAGGATCCAGTAATAGTATTTCAAATAAGTATAATATAAACTCTTTTTATTATTCCAGTAGAAACCACACACAAAGGAGGTTCCAATCGAATTATAATTTATTAACATGATTATATTAATTATCTTATTTGAGTAATGCCAATACTTGTAAATGTTGTTAGGTATTCATGGTGATAACTTATGTTAACAACAAATCAAGTTCCTTTCATAGCACAAGTGTCAGTTATACCATACAATTAGGCTATGAAAGTGTCAAGTATTTGTTGTACCAAGGGTTGTTCAACACAAATCCAGATTAACCATTTAACAAATAAGGTATTAAGAGTGAGTAAGATAATAAATACAAAACATGTTAGTATCAAACATTAAAGTTCATGTTGAGTTTATACTATATTTATTCTTACACCATTTGTGTAACCTTTTTACCTTGACATAATAAACTTAGTTGAACATTATGAATAAGAGAAACATAGATAAACAAGAGGAGAACATGATTACATAAGTATAATAAAGGAAATGAAAGGTATAAATAAGAGATTAATGAAAGCAAAACTTAAGCATCACAAAAATATAAAGAGAGAGAGCAAGAACATGATCTTGATCTGAAAACTAAGATACCTAAATGCATGGAAAATGCCTCCTTTTATAGGCCTAAATTCGGAACTATTGATTTGATGACTAATTGTTGAGTGGGTGACCACATCTTGACTTGGTGACAATCCTTATCTTCTTGTCTGAACAAAACATTATTGCTAACATCAGAATTTGAACAGATCCATGAAAGTTCTAGGAAATTGTCTCAGCTTTCCAACAAAACAAGAATCGACACATTTGGACTTCTAGAACTCGAGATATGGACTGAACACTGAACAGTGTCTGGGCTCCATAACAAATTCTGACTTCTTTGTTGTTGTTACAATTTGAACTTGAAAACGGTCTCTTTGAATCTTGGACTCCCCATGAAAGTTTTAGGCCTATGTCTTAGCTTTCCATACATATAAACCAGACCTAAATCCAAGTTCTATAGCTCTAGTTATGATCTAATAACAGAATGGTGTTCCAGTTTGGACTGAACCAACATATCTTTTCCAAGCTTAGCCCTCTCCCTGTCTTCTCAATTTTAGTAGTTAAACTCATCAATTAATTATTTGATTTATGTGATAAGCCTGTATTTAAGATGAACATTTATAATAAATTAAAGGTATTTTATATTATTAGATATGTTATTATAAAACATGCTCTAGTTAAAGAGTTATTGATACTTCAAGTGCAAAATAATGATATAAAACCTTGATAAAAATATACTTTTAAGTACTAATCAATGCCTTAATTTCTCCATATGTATCCATTAAAATTCTATTAGTTTCCACGACTACTTGTCTGCAAAAATATCAATGATCATTTTCAAGGTTTTTATAACCATTTATCTCCAAAAAAGGATTATAGATCCTTATTCAAGTCTTTATAACTATTTGTCTTCGAAAACGATTGGGATCTTTCTTCAATTTTCATAACTACTCATGAAACATTTTCGTCTAAAATACATTCTTGAAACACATGTAAACTATATTACTTTTACACTTATTTCTTGTTATTATACTGCTTAACTTCACAAGCATCACAATTAAATTCTTCTTTCCAAAAATGTTAATAAAAATTTGTACGAAGAAATTTGTTATAGAAAACATTAACAAAAGAGGCCTAGCTAAGATAACATTTTCACGTAAGCATGACAAAAAAAGAATAATATTTATGCAATAAGTATTTCCCGGGGGTGTATTTTTTTTTCTAGCCGTTTGGGCTAGCCTTTGGCTATAATTTTTAGCCGCAAAACCACCTAGATCCAAACCCAATTTATCCAATCTTGTCTGGTATGCTTTTTTATGCCTTTTTTTTTAGATCCCTATTAGCCACTCACACAAACTTCTCATGCACTCAATTTTTATATAAAAACATGACTTTTTCTATGCTATTTCTTTGTAGAGCAGGTAACGTTTTCTATCCTAATGAAAGACCTTCACTAATATTTTTCATCAAGAGTAGGACACAATAATCATGACATGACACATCAATCAATGGCGACCATGGCTAGCCAAACCATAATGCTGACGAGGGCTGGGGTCATTTATTAGCCAAACCACCACCAATGCACCAGCAAACTTGGTGTCATTTATTGCTGCAAAGAAATCCTGAAGAGGGCTGGGGTCGTAGGCACATGCAAATTAGGAAGCCAGAACCCATAATGCACAACATTGGTAATTATTCAATGTGGACTTGGACTTGTAATCCTATTAAAATTCAAATCACACTTTTTTAGTATTTGAAAGGACTAGAACACTGGTTCTTGTTGATGAAACATTTGATCCTTAATTAACCTAGGAAATATGATGTTTGCTGCTTCTGTATAAGCTTTTCCAGCAGTTTGTTTTTAGAATAATAAAAACACATCTCCCCAACTTTGGCATCCATTTTTCATGTCACCACGTATATGACCATGGCTGGCCTCTTCATCAAACAATAGTTTCAAATCTTTCTTGATGAAATGGTTCCAAAACTCAGACTGAAGCACACTGTAGTTGTTTAAGAATGGAGTGGTGCCATGAATGGATTTCCTTAAAAATAAAATAAAATCTGTGGTCAGACTTGGTGATTTAATGGGTTTCAGAGGATTTTGATGGAGTGGAAATGGCAAAAAAATATAAAAAAAATAAAAAAAAATAATGGGTTCTCGAGTCTGTATTTGGATGTGTAGAGCAGTCGGATTCAGGAGAGAAAGTTCATACGGAATTGGATCAATTCAAATGGATAGCATCACTGAGAGTAAAGAATGTACAAAATACTGAGTGGGATTGAGTGCTCCCATAGTGTACGTAATTTACTGGAAAGTCTCCATTGATCCTATCCACAGATATCTTGAAAAATTACTGAAATCTGCATGTCCTTATCTTCTTGCCAATATTTCTAGCACTTATAGATAACCATCCCTGAACAAATTACGGAGAGCCATTATAAATTCCTAGCGATTGTTGTTTGAGTAATTATTGTTTAATCCCTTTGTTTTTAGAATCATAATTAGCCAGACCCTTTCGTTTAAAAAATTGGCAATTGATGAAAGTAAATGACTTTGAATCCTAGGTAGTTTGCTGCAAATATAATTAAAATCTTGTAAAACCATAGCTTCAAGATGATGAAGAATTTGTAAGAACTATTAAACCATAGCTCAAACTCTCAGGCCTCCCCGATAACTAAGAAGTTGCGCCATCGCACCTTTTCAAGTGCGTTTGGTAATCTGGTGGATGCTTTTTTAAAATATTATTTTTTTAGATTCACAAGTAACACAATTAAATTCTTCTCTCTTTAAAAAATATTGATAAAAATTTATATGAAGAGTTTCATACAGAAACATTAACAAAAAAGACCTAACCATGATAATATTTTTATGCAAGCATGACCAAAAAAAGATAATATTCATGCAATAAGTATTTCCCTTCATTTTTGTTGGTTAAAGTCTTCGAAACATGCATGTTTAAAAGATTTGAGGAATAATGATGGTAAAAAAAAGAAAAAAGAAAAAGAAAAGGAAGTTTTTCCAATTTTTTTTCAGCAGTTTAGGCTAGCTTTTCGCTAGAATTTTTACTCGAAAAACCATCCTAGACCCGGTGTTGACCCGATCTATCCAATCTTGTCCAACTTGCTTTATTATGCCTTTTTAAAAAATAAAAACTATATATCACAACGCCAAAAGCAGAGAGAAATAAGTATAAGATAATTCAATGTAAATAACCTACTTGACCACCTCGTCCAGCATTAGTGCTGGAAAGTCTTAAACCATGGTTTTTAAGATTTCTATATATATGTATAACTAACCCAACTACTCTTTTGTCTATGATATGATCCAATGGAGTTAAGATGGAGGCGGCTCTGCTTACTTCTGTGTCTGAAGGCCTCCTTTACTGGCCTTGTCATTGACTAACAAAAATATGGATGATTAGACATTAGGTATATATGCTTTCAAAACTGGTCTGCGTTAACAATGTGCTAAACATACATTTCTCTAGTTTATTTGGTGTGGTTTCAGTTGGTAATCCACTTTAAGCTATGATCCAATCTTAGACGAGTTTAGTAGGCAGTACACTGCATCGTTTCAACTTGTACACCAACATAATTCAAAGGGGGTGAAGTGGACCTTATTGTTCAGGCAAATCATACATCTACAATGAAAATTATTTCTCCACCTAATTCTTTTTTTTTCCTCCTTCAAATTCCGGTAGTTAGATTATATAGAGACAACCTTTTTTACATAATGTCTTCCCTAGAATAATGCATAGGCTATGTACTGACCTTTTTCTTTCTTTTTTGGTCTTAAAAGTCGACATATATAGTCGAATAGGCTGGTGTATTTACAGTATATTTTTCTCATATCCTTCCATCCACCGGATTCTAATTTCTGATTGAAATTGTTGAAAATAAAATTATTACTCAAACTTCACTTACAAGTTTAAAATTTTAAAATCGATATAGTTCACATATAAAAACTTAAAGATGAAGAGATTAGAAGTTTGAATCTAGCCAACTTCATTCTCTTTAGTAAAATCAAGCACAAAATATTAGTTGGCAGCGCAATTTTTAACCTTAAAAAGCTTTTACTGTATTAGAGTGTAATATGAGTATCATAAAACCATTCTTCTTTGTCAATGACATATATTCTTGAAAGAAATTGTGCTCTTACTCTTACATCATTCTATTCCCCTGGGCCATGAAATGTGCTTGACAGAAGAAAAGAAATTAGACTGTCTCCCTTCCCACGTTTACGTGGTGTTTGTTTTTGTAGTTAAAATCATATTTCATAATATTTTAAATTTTATTTTACTTGAAATTAATTGTTTTTAATATTTTTGAATCATTTTGATATATTGATATCAAAAATAATTTTTTAAAAATAAAAAAAATATTATTTTTATATATTTTTTAAAAAAAAACAATTATTATCACATTCGCAAACATTCCTGGTTATAGTTTTTAATAGTTTTAACTGTGCTTGTTATTTTTGAAGCTATTGCTCTTCCAGAGTTAATAAACAAGGATACTCCGCTTCTGTCCAAAACCATTTGTTGCATTTAATTGCAGGGATTGGACATCAAAGACACAAAATTTTATGAATTGTGGTTATGACAAAGGATGCGAGGATGTTTCCTGATATTCAAGAATTTATAGTCAAAAAACTGCAGAAGCCCTGTTGAAATTTGGTCCCTTTATAGACCCAAGAAGTAATTGTGTGTATGTTTAGACTTGAAACATAGAGAGGGCTAATTAACGAACTTAAACATTATATATGTCATCCAAGATAAGACAGGAACACATTGAGATTTATAGGAAACCATTTTATTGTACTTAATTTAGTATTATAACATAACAAAGAAGGTTGCCAGACATTGTAAAATCAGGCTACTAGTCCATGTTACACGTCTTAATCACTCACTGTTCCCTCCAAACAGTTTCTGAAGATAGTTCACTATCTTGATGTCCAAATGGAAGGCCTTGGCAAGAACATCAGGATTGATGAGAGGATCGGACCCGAACACTGCATTTGCTATTGTAATAGTACCAGGATTTTGGCTGCTTAAACCAGCAAAGACAACTGCAGGGGTTTTGGCAATATTGAGTTGGAAGTGAATGAGGCCAAATGGAAACACAAAAACATCTCCAGGGTATAAGACTTTGCTGATGAAACGATTTTCTGGGTTTGATGTGACAAATCCAACATAGAGTGTGCCTTCGACGACTACTAGAATCTCTGTGGCACGAGGGTGAGTATGGGGTGGGTTTAAGCCACCATTTGGTGCATAGTCAATGCGAGCCAAAGATATGCCGAGCGTGTTAAGCCCTGGTATTTGATCTACATTTAAGAGAGTAACATTTGATCCAACTCGGTTCCCTGTGTCTCTGGGAATGTTGAGTCCTGAAAAGGAGAAATCATTTGCTGTCGCCAACTTAGGGTCCTTGCAGAATTTCCCATTTACAAACACTGCACAAAACAAATGCTGGTCAATTCATGCATGAGCAAACAAGGGAACAATTTTCATGTGTAGCCAATAACAAGCCGTAAGAGGCTGCAGCTTCTTATGAAATGTAAATGATAGATGTAAGAAGAATGCATTACCAGCAGCCTTGGGATCATTGATGGCTACACAGAAGTCCTGAAGGGGACTCGGGTCAGAGGCAGAGGCAATTGAGGATGCCAGAGTCAAGAGAACAAAAGCTAGTAGGAAATGAACACTTCTCATTGTAGTGAAGCTCTATAACTTAACACTCTTTTAGCTGTTATTTGCTTGAGTTGATGGGGTGAGAATTCTTGCATTTGAAAGGAGTCTATTTATAGACTGGAGTAGTGAACCGATCTTGTTAAAAAGTCTTCCGGATATTGTTATCTATTTTTTATTTCTGCGATAAGAATCTTCCTTCAACCACTACATGCATTTGTCATCCTTCGAATATATATTCTATCTTCTTATGCTTGCATCATTAGACTCTTGGGTACGCAAGATGTCTTGTTACAAATTTAGATGTACTTTTTTCCTATTTTCTATGACCAATTATACCTGGGAAAAAGCCATAAAAACAACACAGAAAATGCCAAACGCAATTGATAGTGGTAAACCTAACACAATTGATAGTTTAAATAAAATTGATAGTTTAAAGAACTTAAATTGAAAGACAACCACTACCACAATCTTTATATTTACTGATGGAATTTTTTATCGGTATTTGTATTATCAGTCCGTTGGTAATTAATTTACCAATAAAATCACTGACGGAAATGCTCCGTCGATGAATCTTTCGTCACTAATTTTTTATCCGTTGGTAAGTCTGTTGGTAATAAAAAAATAATATTATTACCGATGGATTTACTGAAGGAAAAAGCGCTCAAAAAAAATAAAATTATCCGCTTTATTCCATTGGTATTTTCCTCAGAAAAATACCGTATGTAATTCAATCGATAATTATTTAAAAATATTTTTTTAAAAATTCATTTTATAAAACTATAAAATAATTAAATTAATATAAATCAACACTCTATAATACTCGAAATGCTTGAAAAAAGAAGAAGAAGAAAATCAACTCAAACAAATTTACAACAAATAAATAACATGAAAAAATAAATTTATTTAAAAAAATTCATAAGAAAAAAATAAAGTTGTGATTGAAGTATTAAATAAAATTAAATGAAGTGGTAAACCTAACGCAGATTTAACACCAATTTATTAATTGAAGTATTAAATAGAATTGATAGTTTAAAAAACTTAAATTGAAAGACAACATAACTTTATAAATGAAAATTTTAGAAGCATAAGAGTATCAACATCCAGAGCTTACATATGATATTAGACATTTAAGAGAGATTAAATGAAAACAAATAATTATAGTTGAAGGGAACTTGGATGCTCCGAACCTTTATAAATTTATAGATATTGATAATGGACCTCCAATTGTGCTCGTTCTTCACTTTCCATCTTTCGAGTGTAGCAAATCTTGGGAGGGGGGACCTACGTTTCAACTTGGCGATATGTATGATAAATGTATGAGTATGTTTTTTTTTTTTTTAGAAGCTCGCCCTTCCAGAGTTGACACATGGTCGTAACCCTAAGAATTTTTATTTTTGCTCCACAACAAAAATTTTCTAAGTACGACCATTGTGTCAACTACAAGTCTTGAGTTCAAGATGCTTCAGGAAGAGTTTACTTTGATGCAAAACTAAAGGTAAAACACACAACTTAAGGACATGTTCTATTCATTAAATGAGACAAAAGGTAGGTTGACTATCTAGTCTCAAAAGGGTCTCATATCTGCCCAGTAACGATCTTCGTAAAGACAGTGTGGGGGCGTTGCAAGGAACAGTTAAGGCACATATGCCCACTATTACCGAGCAGGCACTCAGATATGAGTTGGTTTTTTCACGTATCTGAACCCTGACCAATAGTCATAGGGCAAATCACTAATCCCCCACCTAACTTAGAAGCTTGTGTGTGCTTTAAAAAAAAAAATAAATTTAAAGCATATGATGCATGAAGCAGTTTTATACAATGCATGAACATATATGTACAGAAATTAAAGAATGTAAAAAAATAAAATAAGCTTATTAACAGAAAACACTCAAACCAAACAAAACAAAATTATCAGACAAAAACAAAGCTTAGTCCACAAGGTCCCCAGTGGAGTTGCCATTTTGTCGCACACGTGCGGCGTCACAGCGAAAACATCCACCCTCGAAATCTATTCTAATGCGTGGCAAATGTGGGGAGACAAGGAATTCTTGTATTTTATTAGTGGAAAAATAGAATGAGAGTCGCCACCTAGTATTTTGGTCACTAGGAACCCTAACTGGTGTCAGAGATCGGATACGGGGACTGGTTGCGTAAAGGGAAGGTATTAGCACCCCAAATATGCCCTACCTAAGGTAAGCTGCATTATTTTATTGTCTGATAAAATCTAAAGTCTTGTCATGTTTTCTAGTTGTTATTCCGTCCATGGTTTAAGAAAAGTCCTCCTCGGTAAGGAGATCCTTATCTTATCGGGTAATTCTGCCGTCAACAAAAAAATTTAATATCCGGAATACGTCTTATGTATAAGTTCATAACCCCAGATATTAAAAGAAAACAAAATAATTTTTTTGAAAATTTTGAAATATTGGTCAGTTCTCGTGACTTTAATAAACTAGTTATTAAAGCCAAAATGCATGCTAAAACTTTTTTTTTTTTTTATATGAAGATACAATATGATTTTTTATTATATATTTTTTTAGAGAGACTTGGCCGTATGCATGAAAACAAAACATTTTATTTTATTATTTTATTTTTTTTGATAAAAACCATGTATTTAATACCGGATTTGTATCTTTACAGTATAAAAATACAAACCAATATTGATCAAAATGCAGTAAAATATTTGCGGAAAATCACATATTTTTGAAAAGAATTTTTTTGAATTTTTTTGAATTTTTTTGGGCTGGGCCCAACCCGGCCCGCGTGGCTGGGCTGGGCCCAGCTGGTTTAGATCCGCAAGCGTGCGTGAACAATTCACGCACGCCTGCTACAGTGACGATGTAATTAATCTTCAAGTGCACAGTGTTTGTGCATTATCTGCAAAGTTGGGGGCGTTTACCTGGAAGCAAGACGAAAGCAACAGCATGCTTTGGACTTCTCTCCTCTCCTTTCGTTTGTTTTTCTTCTGGTTCCTCTAGTTCTTCCTTTTTTCTGTTTCTGTTTGCGGTTCTTCTTGCGGTCCCTTCCCTTTCGTCTCTGTCCTCTCCCTCCCCCTCTGTTCTTTTTCCTTCGTCCTCCCGGCTACTCTCTGTTTTTTATCTTTTTTTCACGTTCTCTCCTCCTCTGTTCTCCGCGTGTTCTTTCTGCCCATGCTCTCCCTTACTCTTCTTCTTTATCCTCTCTCGATCTCCTCACTGTCTCGTTAATTTATTTTTTTCCCTTCTCTCCCTCTGTTTCCTGTCTCTTTCGTTCCCTCTCCTTTCTGTTTTTTTCCCCTCTTTACGTTTCACCTTCTCTGTTTTCTTTCTCCTCTGTCTCGTTCCCTCTCCAGTGTTTCTGCCCCTTTGCGTTCGGTTTTTCTTCTGGCTTTTATAGCCGGAGGATGAGAATGTTTTTGGTAAGCCGGCGTGCATCACGGTGGTGAGGGTTGTCAGCCGTGATACGCTCCCTTCTTGATTTGGAAAAGGCTCCATTATCGCTGCCAACGTCTCCTTCCTTAATTATCAAAGAACACCAGCCACCAGCTGTTGCAGACGATGACATGGTGAAACGACGCCGCTTGGTTTCTTTTGATTCAGCCATTGAATTTCTTGCAGCTTTGTAATCAAATCCTTGCCAAAATTTTAATTGTGTCCCTTAATTTTAGCGCCTTTTCTGGTTTGGTCATTGGTTTCGGATTGTTTCAATTAAGTCCCTAATTGGCCATCAAACTTCAATAATTATGCAATTAAGTCCCTGATTTAACCAAATCAACTTTTCAAAATTGTAATTGGACCTCAAAACTTTAATTTCTTCTAGAAAAAGCCTAAATTGACTTAAGAAATCAATTTTCTTGCAATCAAACCCTACATAAATTCAATTAAACCTTGGATAAAATTTAATTGAGTCCATAAACATCTGATTTTGGACTTTTCTTCTTCAAATTGAATTTTTCTTATCAACATGGCTCTTACTGTCAAATTTCAACCTTTTTCATTTTTGAATCTCCTCAACCAATTTTGATATTTTTTCAGCATTCCAGCATTCTTTTCTCGCTCCTATTTTTTTTGGATTTTTTTATTCATTCTTAAAATATTTCTTTTTTATGTGTATATTTTTTTTCATTTTTTATGGGGATCCCAAAAATGGGTAACAACAGATATAGTTATCATTAATTTTTAAAATTCTGAAAGAAATATAATACTACTAAAAATTTAAAATAAGTAATGAATTAAGTAAATTTATTAGCCTAGATGAATTACAAAAGATATTTGATAAAAAATGAAAAATCTTCAAACAAAATAATAAGTGCTATTGTATACACTAAGGATACTGTATCTAGGTAGTGAGAACTAATAATATATATATTAGAAAAAGAAATTATCAATAAATAGGATTATTGAAACTAGAGGAATTGAACACCATATATTTTGATATCAATGCCTAGGATTAAAAGTAAAAGTAAAAGACAAAAGAAGCTAAAAAAAAAAAAACATTCTAATGATCAGATTTATTGTGACATGAGACTCATTAAAGACATCAATTTTGGACAAGACATAACTATATCTCTCATTTTCAGCATGCCGATGACACTTTTATTTTCAGTCCTGATAATCTCTCTTCTCTTCAATGTACATTAAGAGAATTCTAAGATGTTTTGAATCAAGTTTGTTAAAATCACATTTTGACTCGTAAAATCATACGATTTTAGAGTCAAAATATGCTTTGCATGCCGAATCGTTCGAAAAAATAAAAAAAGAGTGAAATCAAGTTGAAATCAGGTGAAATCGTTGAAATCATGTGAAATCGTAAAAAATCATGAGTTCAAGACTGATTTTGCGATTTTACCAAAACACATAAACTGAAGAAAAATGTTCTCCCATGCTCCAACTGTCCGGCGCCTATTGGCTGTGTAAATGCATAGTCACGCCAATTCTTCAAAGTCTTCACTCTAGTCATCGCGCGGAATAAATCCCTTTCTTCCTTTTCACCGAATACAAATCCCTAATCTCCTTCTCTATTAACCAACCGGCAACCACAAAAGCGGCGACGCTCACGGTCACGGTCTAGTCTTCACTCCTTCTCTTTCTTCAGTCCAGTCTTCACTCTAGTCATTAGTGCTCACGGTCGCGGATTCCTTTTAATCAACAACGGTGACGATCTCCTCAATAGCACACGGCTTCCTTTTCATCAACAGTGATAAGCTGACAACGATCTCCTTTCTTTTCCATCATCAACAGCTCATGGCTTCTTTTTCATCAACAGTAGCAGGCGACATCGCTCTCCTCTTCAGCCTTCATGATCAACGACTTCCTCTTCACCGTAAGTTGTTCTCCTGTAATTGTATCTTCAGCCTTCAAAATGTAAAACTGTAATAATGTAATGTTCCCCTCATCCCCTCTACAGATTTTGAATGTTGATTTTGCCGGTCCTGATAATGATTTGGAATAACAATTTGTCCATTTATAATGTTTTTCTATCCCTTGAATTGAATTGATGGAATGATTTTAATGATTTTAGGGTGGTATGAACTGTGGAATGTGGAAATTGTGTCTGCCTGATTGAATGGTTTTAGCATGGTGTGGACTGTGGAAATCATGTCTCTGGAATGTGGCCACTGTCTCTATTCGTGTCTTGTATTAATTAGTTGCTATTGCTCTGTGTCTGTGTGGTGTGGACTGTGGAGTCTGTGGAATGTGGAATGATTTTAGGATGCCATTTTAGTATATATACTAAAGTAGATTGAAAGTATTATTTTAGGATGCCATTTTATTAATGGAATGATGGAATGATTTTACAAAAAAATTTAGTATATGTACTGAAGCACATTGAAAGTATTATATTGTGGAGTTTGTGAAAGTATTTTTAGGTGCTTGAACTATGTATGAATTTTTATTTGAAGCATGAATTTTTAGTTAATGTATTTTAAAATTTCTTATGATTTTATGATTTTACGATTTATTTTTATGATATAAGTTTGTTTTGTATTTTCCGTGCCGTGTCAAAATCGTGATTTTAACAACCTTGCTTTGAATTGATCTCAGGTTTGAAGGTAAGCTTTCATAAAGATTTATCATTGGTGTTGGAATTGAGGATCCATTTCTGTTTTTTCCATGGAAGTTGGGAGTTCAAGAAGCTCTACTCATACTGCAAATAGCCTTATGTGTCGGAAGGAGGGGTTGTCTTCCAAGTATTTAGGCTTGCTTATTGGTGTTTTGTAGCCTATTATTAGCAAAATAAAATTTAGATTAGCTAATTGGAAAGGGCGTCATCTATTTATTAGTGGAAGGGTTTGCTTGATTAAATTGGTGCTGAACAATCTGCCAATTTATTATCTTTCCATGTTCCCTATTCCAGCTAGTGTTGCTGCAAATATTGAAAGAATGATTAGATCTTTTCTCTGGTTTGGCGAGGAGGGTGGAAAGAAACCGTGTAATGTTAAATGGGCCTCAGTTGTTATTCCAAAAAAACCATGGGGGGCTTGGTATTGGATTTGAAAGATTTAAATTTAATTCAAGTTCAAGTTAGTTTAAATTTAATCTAAGTTAATCTAGGTATATAAAAAAAAATTATAAGAGAATTGTTTTATCTCTTTTAATTTTTATAGCTGTCGTGACCCTCCTCTCATTAAACCAAAGATTTATAGCAATCAAAACTAAAAGGACTAAATCTAAAATATCAATAACATTAAGGACTACAATGTTATTTAATCATGTTAAATTAACATTCCAATAAATGAATAATCAATTTAATAAACTTCAAATTCAAAATAAACTAATTAAAAATATGATTAACAGTTTAATAATTATATATACACCAATGGAAAATAAAAATATCATAAAGGATCGCCCTCGTCAGGAAGTTAAAAGTCGACTTGTCTTTATATTTTCAGTACTTTATGTTACTCAAATGGTCGAATTTGATCCCTAACGTTAAAAGTATTATAATTCGACTCAATTATTCATAATTAACTAAAGAAATATTATGTTGGATGTAAGCATATAGTAACCTGCAGACTTGTTGGATTACATTTCTATTCGTTTGAAAAATCGTTTTTCTACCAGGAAATTTGTATAGGCAATTTATCCAATATATAGGAAAAAGCAATGGGCACATTCTTAGGGTTTCTAATCCACCATTCATTCATATATATATATATATATTTTTTTTTTTCTATTAAATTTCTCTTAATTAGTTTCGATATATTTTGGAGTGCCTCTGCAATAGTTAACTTCCATACATATCTAATAAAATTTAAACAAACTAATAAGGATTATAAACATAAATCGAGTTTGAATTCTACTAAAATTAAAACAAGGCATGATTTGGTTCCGTTAAGATAAAAAATAATCCAATTGAAACTCAATTAACAATTGGTTCAAATTGTATGCTTCCATTTAATTTGGTTCAACTTTCCATTAAAAAAAAAATAGTCTATGGGCATTTTAGTTGGGTTTATTTTTAGCCTTTTGGACATGCTTTGGTATATGGGCCTAAACTATTTATTTTATTAAAAAAATCTTTGTTTGTTTTATTTTGGTTTGATTTTTTTTAATTTTCTTAAACATCAAAATGCTTCAATAACTGTGATTAGACAGTTAGATTCAAAGAAGTTAAGAGTTGAAGATCTCGTGGAAAAATGACTAAAAAAAAGCCATTTGTAGTTTGAATATTTTAGTTGGATATTGATAACATTTGGAAATCAATTTCTTGGATTTTTGATCGTGAGAGGATTCTTTTATTTTTTTAAGGAAATTTAAGATTTAAAATTAAAATTTAAGCCTAACATTAAAATCAATTAAAAAAAAAAAATTTTAAATTGGTCCGAATAAAAAAATAATCTTTTATTACCCCTCCATATATCCATATATGTGAGGCAATGCCTACACCTTCTCTACCTACCTTTTGCTTATTTACAATTTGTTTCTATTTATCTTTAATTAAAACTACTATTTTTTTTTTAACTCTCCTTTAACTATACGGTCGTGAGTAAGATTATTTCATTAAAAATATAAGATATAAGACTCTTATTTATCAACGGAAGCTATAAAAGCTATAAACATATTAGCTTCCATTCAATAATAAAAGCTATAAACATAGATTTCTATCCAATTATAAAAGTAACATAACAATGATTTTCATTGATCAATAAAAGTAAGCAATATATCATTGGTTTCTATTCAATAATGGAAACTATAAATATTGGTTTTTATCCAACAATAAAAGCAACATAACAATGACTTCTTCATTTTTTTTTTCTATAAGAAAACAACACACACTGTCTTCATTCAATATTAAAGCAACATGATCATTGTCTTCTCTTCAATAATGAAAGCAAGATAATCATTGGTTTTTCATAAACCTTTTTTCAATATACTTTTGTCATCTTTACCAACGTTTATTAAGTGTAAGTTGTAAGACTAATATACAAAATTAAAAAGACTATGTTGCAAAAAGACCTACAAGACAATATCACCGACAAGATCCAAAAATAACAAAAATATCATTTCAATTCTCGTCCAATCCAAATTTTAACTCACTGAGTAGGAAAAATCCTTAAAGTTTCACACATGTATATAATGTTTCATTTGTCATAATTTCATTCTAAGTAAAGGTTGATAATTAATTATTTTCATCACTTCAGTCTAAGTCCCTCAGAACACTGTTTCATGTTTAAATCATAACTGGAGTTGTTGAACTTGATTTTAAGAGCAGTTTGTTTTGTTAGAAAGTTAAGATATAAGGCTATAACTTTTATGAAGAGTGATGAACCAAGATCTTCCATTTACATATAAAAAATGTCTCATGACAGTAAAATGTGAGACTGTCCAATAGGTTCTAAGATAAACATTTTGTTAGTTTTTAGTCTATATCTGGAGTTTCATAGCTTTAAATTACACAAAAACAATTGTATTTAAAATATAACATCCATACCTACAACTTTAATAAGTTATGTATTTCAAATTTTATCTTTTTTAGAGTCAAATTATAGTTAGAAGTTTGGTGATAAATTTGTCCTATTTTTAGCTTCACTTTAACAAGCTACTAAGTGTTTTAATGCATCTCTTTATCATTTAGACACCCATTTCATTTCAATATCCTTTCTAATACCATTAAATATTAATCTTACATTAATCAAACTAATTAAATCTACCATCTATAGACAAAAACTTTCTCAATCAAATCATGATTCAATGACTACATATAGGAAATAATATAATTCTACCATAACAACATCTAAACAAACAACTAAGGTTCATAATCTCAATTTCACATACACTAACAATTTTAACACATCTTATATCATATATTTATTCAGTCTAATTAACTTGGATGAAGTTCTTATCATATTGATGGTTGATGAATCAAGAGACAAATGTAAGGAAATATTAAGTTATCTTCACTTTTTCTTTTTTCCTTTTACTTTTTCTAAAACTCTCACCTACAACTTATACTCTCTTCTATCCCTTGAATTGTTTTGGGTGGTTTTAATCTCCCAAAACCCTTAGATCTATGTTTTGATGTTTACCAAAAAAATTATAAGCCTCTTCTCTCCCTAACATGCAAGGCCAGCTGCAATTTGACTTTCTTTAAAAGCGAAGTCTTTTATTTATACTTATTTATATATTAGATGCTCATAGTTTTTTTAGTTGCACATTCACCTTTTACTGTTTTTTTACACATTAACCCTATATTTTCCCCTCATTTTCACTTTGATCCCAATTATAATATTTTTTTCCTTACATTAGCCCTAATATTTTCTTTATTCTTACATTGACCCAATAAACTCTTCCTTTCTAATAATTTAATGCTACACCTTTTTTCTTATTTTTTTATTCTTTTCTTTTAATTAGAGTTTTTTTTTAATTTAATCATTTATTTCAAGGTTAAATTATACCACATCCACCACTACTTTATTTTAAACTGAGGTTAAGTTATTGTGAATTTTCATTGAATACAGATCAGTATATTTTTCTCAGATAAATATTTTATTACTAATTCTCAAAGCTATTATATTCCATACACCATAAATTTTCTTCTATTAATTTAATATATTAGATTTCTTATTATCTATGTATATTTTATACAGGAGTTTATAATTTTTTACATATAAATGTTCATGGACATGCTATATAAGTATTTAAAAAAAAAACAAAAAAATAAATTAGATCAAAGATTAAATTAAGCCGGGTCTAACCTTGCTTTTAACCCGAACAGCCAACTAGACTGCATAACGCCATAACCCCAGCCTCAGCTTCCACTACTCTACCAACTGAACCACAAAACACATAAAAATGCTTCTCCGCTCCACAAAACCTCTCCATCACCACCTCTCCGCCACCAAACTCCTTTTTCTCCGCCACCTCAAAACCCTCCCCTCCACCACCGCCAACAACAAAGACGCCTACTTCTCCTTAATCCACAACATAACAAACATAATCCGCAAAGAAGTCTACCCAGAACGCACCCTCAAGTGTCTGTTTGAAAGAGGCTGTTGTTTCATGTGATGATTACCAGTCATTCTCAGCATCTTCAGTAGATAAATTCATTAATTATGCTAATAGGTTAATAATGCTTGCATACTTCCACTTACTTGAATTGTCTCCAGTCAGTTAAAAAAAATGAGTCATGGATTGCCATTTGCAAATGTGGGATTTACAGTTGGTTGTATTTTCTGAACAGACTGTAGATGTCATAGAAGCATCATTGAGGTTCTGTTCTCTGTCAAGAACTAATTTCATGAGAGATGAACTAGCAAGGGGGAGAGGGTCGGTCAACTTTCAAGACCTGCACTGGTTTTCTGATCTCACAATTCCTTGCAGTACCATCTTAGGTTTCATGGCATGTTCTCATTTCAGGTTTTTCTTCTATTACTTGGCCAGATATCATTTTGCAGCTACAAAAAATATGCTCTAATGTCTGGATATTCTAGATAGCTCACATGACTGATATTCAAGCATATGCCAAAGGGATATGAATGGGCTACATTTCTCATCGATATTATTTTCCTAGATATCAATGGCTTGCATTCAGCCTTTTTGGTACACAGAATTTCTGATTCATGGCATCATCTTTTAGCATTGTATAGGCAGTAGATGAAGTGTTGAGATGAGAGTACAGAGCAATTTCACAGCTTGTCTTTTGAATGTTGATGCATCAATCTTCAAAATTGAGTATGATATATCTAACCTAAAACAAGTTATTGTCTACACAAGTATTTTGCCAATTGACAGTTCGTGATCTTTCATTGAATTTATATGCCTTATTCATAGCCTTCACAAGTCGATGTTTGGAACCTGCTATTAATTAATGGTTTGCTAATCGGACTGACTTCTTCAGTTGTGTGATAAACAAAGCAAGAATAAACTAGAGGTGTATGTCAAAGAACCATCTCAACCCAAAAGCTTAAGCTGTTAGGTGAGGTCCCAGGATATGATTTATATTATTCTCTAACACACCCCCTCAAGTGAAAGTCCTTTGGGCTTGAAACTTGCACATGCCCACTTTACCTTGTGTTTAATTTTTATCAAATAAATGGGGATGGTGAGATTCGAACTCGTGACCACTTGGTCATCAAGGCTCTGATACCATGTCAAAGAACCATCTCAACCCAAAAGCTTAAGCTGTTAGGTGAGGTCCCAGGATATGATTTATATTATTCTCTAACAGTGTACGTAAAAATAAATTGGTTTGTTAAGAGATTGGTAGTTGATAATGATATTGAATACACAAAAACAAGACAGTTGTTACGGATTTCTGTGTTGTCGGGGATAATGAAATGATGTTTGTTTGTTTTTGTCTTTTAAAAAAATTTCTGTCTCAAATTAATTTTTATTTTGTGTTTTCAGATTATTTTTATATATTGATATCAAAAATAAATTTAAAAAAATAAAAAAAAATATTATTTCAATATATTTTCAAACTAAAAATACTTTAAAAAATAATTGCTGCTACAAAACCAAACAGAAATCCCATGGAAATTTCTGTTATTGCAGTGATCCCAGAGACTAGGTTTTAAAAGCTTTACCTTATTTTTGTGTCTCCCTAATAGCGACTTGTCAAAAGTTGCTTATAATTGCCAATGCATTTCCTAGTTTTGGGCATCTGTACCCAATCTTGTTTTTAAAATAACATAATTGGAGGCTGAGGTCAACTGAAATAATATCTTAATATCACTCCAAACAAATATTGATCGCACCATATCTTTCCAACTTCCAAGTTGCCAGCACTGAAAATTTTAATGAACTTGTCTTGCTTGATGAATATCTTTTGTCTAAATAACCACAAGTCTCACACTTGAAGCTGGACTACCGAAGTAAAAATCACCAGGTTTTAGTTGTATGGTGGAATATAACAAAAGTATCTATTTTCAAATTGTAGCTTTATTGCATATCAGTGGAGTTGATTGGATGTCTGCTTCGAAATATTATGCTCCAATCTAAAATGTCTTAGTTTTATGGTTCTAGTCTTAAACAGTTGGGACTATGAAGAAACGAGGAGCAGATGGCTTCATGTTGCTCTTCCAACTATACCTAGGAAAACTGAGGCATTAGAAAACTATTTTTATGGCCAAGAATAGAATTTACCACATTCTTCTTCATATTTCTCCGGGCATCCCATTCTTGATAGATCATTGTGTGAAAAGACTAGGATACAAAACAGCAACAGCTACAGTTTCGTATCGCATTTGGATACGAAACTTTGGTGGGCGTTACTCCATGTATATATATACACGTATGTTGTATGGCCTGTGTTCAAGCATTTCTGGTGTTTACATGGGCTTCATAACCTTCAGAGTGCAATCAAAATTTGGAAAAGAGATTCAGCACAGCAAAGCACATGAGGAACCAGATTATGTATCAGGGGTATATATGACATAATGAGGAAACATTGCCAAGCATAATCAAATCAAGCTGCCAGTTTATGGAAGTCCTGCAAGTGTCCCTACTTGTTTCCTCCGAGCTGTTTTTGGAGAGTACTCACTACATTCTTTCCCAATTGGAACGCCTTGGTGAGAACATCAGGGTTAATAGGTGGATTAGACCCAAAGACTGCATTTGCAATGGTGATGACGCCGGGATTTTGGCTACTCAAAGCAGCAATAGCAACTGCATTAGTCTTTGCAACATGGAATTGAAAATGAACGAGGCCAGTTGGATACACGAAAACATCTCCTGGGCTCAAGACTTTCGTGATAAGATGATTATCTGGATTTGATGTGACAACACCAACATGGAGGGTGCCCTCTAAAACTAGCAGAATCTCTGTTGCTTGACGGTGAATGTGGGGGTGGGTTCAAGCCGCCATTTGGTGGCATAGTCGTCTATGCGAGCCAAAGATAAGCCCCAGGTATTTGACCAACATTTAAGAGTTACATTTGATCCAACTCGATTCCTAGTGTTTCTAGGAATGTTGAGCCCCGAAAAGAAATTATTTGCCGTGGCAAGCTTTGGGTCTTTGCGGGACATCCCATTCACAAACGCTGTAAAAAATGTTAAAAGCAATCTGTTAATTCAAAGAACACTGAAAAAACTTAAAATAAACATCGATGGTAAAAAAAAAAAAAGACAGGTAGTTTTTTCTTGATTTTTTTTCTAGTTGTATGGGCTTAGCCTAAAGGATTGGAATTTTCTAGTTGTTTGAACAAGCCTAAATGATTAGAATTTTCAGCCCAAAACCCATTCCAGACCTAGTGTTACTTAACCTGGTTTGTCCAATTCTGATGGGCATATCCTTTATGCTTTTTTTTCAAATTTTTATGAGTCACCAACTCAAAATTTTCATGCATAATAATTTTTTTATGCAGTGCAGGTAGCATCTTTTTTACCCCAATAACATACCATCATCAATATTTTTTTTATCAATAGCAAGCATGCCATTATAATAATGTCATAACACATCAACTAAGAGCCATCAATGACCATTCATATCAATATCAACATCAATATTTCCTCCAATAATACAATTTTTTTAATGAAAAAATTCCAAGATTTTGATGTATAAATACACTTAATCACCAAACAAAAAAGTTAGAGCACAGGCGTATAAGCCAAACAGCATTTTTTAGCCTAGCCAAAGCAAGCTAAATGATGTAGAAGTTAGCCAAAGGCTATGAAAGCCAGACCAAACTAGGCTAGGCCATTCAACTTCTAAACTAGATAAGCTATCCCTAACTTTGACTTTATTTTTCTCAACCAATATATTTTTCCCTTTAGATACATATACATACATATATTTCTTGACCATACCTTTCATTATCACACATGCTGAGGTGAGGTGTTAGCTGTTATAAAAAAATATATATATATTTTATGCAATACTTGCCTCCTATAAAAATTGAATCAAATATAAGAAATCCTAACAAGTTTTGTCTCTTCATCATGATTATGGGCATGATATATAAGAGTGCCATGCACTAAAAACAGAGATAGACATATTAATCTACAAAGGATACCTTAACAATTTCTTAAGGAGATGCAACTGAACAAACATGAAAAAATTATTATGATGCACTGGAGACAAACATGTCTCTTTTTAAATTTTTCAAATAAAAAACAACAGTGTTTCTCCAAGTTTCCATAAAAATCTCTATGTCCCCATTAAGCGTCCATGCCTTCATATGTATCCATTAAAATTCTACTGGTTTGCATGACTACTTGTTTACAAAAGAATTAATGATCATTTTCCAGGTCTCCGTGACCATTTATTTCTAAAAAAGGATCAGAGAATATCCTTCTTCAAGTCTCCATAATCATTTGTCCCCAAAAACAATTGGGATCCTTCTTCATTCTTTGTAACTACTCATGGAATATTTTCATCTAAAATACGTTCTCAAAACACATATATAAACCATATTATTTTTAGACTCGTGTCTTGTTACTATACTGCTTAACTTCATAAGAAACACAATTAAATTCTTCTCTCTTTAAAAAATGTTACAAAAATTTACATGAAGAAATTTCACATGGAAAACATTAACAAAAAAGGCATTGCCATGATAACATTTTCATGCGAGCATGACCAAAAAAAGATCATATTTATGCAGTAAGTATTTCCCCTTATTTTTGTTGGTTAAAATCTTCAAAACATGCATGTTTTTTTTTTTAGGGGGGGTGTTAACTCTCAGCTTCTAATAATGGACAACTCTCAGTATTTAAAAGAATAAAGCATACCTTTATTTAATCACTAATGATTGTATATATAAGCCTTTACAGAGGAAAAACAAAAGAACAAACTTCACGTTATTACTTCCTAAAAACATGGTGAGAAATCTAGACTAATTCAAATATTATTCTGCACTAACAGATTACCCCAACATCAGGCAATTATTAACTGAAAAACATTAAAACTTAATGCATGCTTCAACATATCCTCTCTTAAACTGAATTGCAGAATTGCAATCAGTTTACTAACTTCAAACACATACCAAGTCTATCACGCAATTTTAAGAATACTTCTAATTTGAGAGGCTTTGTCATTATATCAGAAAGTTGTTCTTGTGTGATGCAGGGCACCAATTCCACAGTTCCCTCTCTTGTCAAGTCACATAAGAAAAGAAACTTTACATTTATATGTTTGCTCCTCCCATGCATGATTGGATTTTTCGATAGTTTTATGGCCGAACTGTTATCACAAAAAATGGTTGTGCATTTACTTTGAAAATGTCGCAGCTTTTCAAGAACTCATCTCAACCAAACTCCTTGGCATGCACAATATGGTGCTGCAATGAATTTAGCCTCTGTAGTGGACAGGGTTACAACTGGTTGCTTCTTTGAAGACCAAGAAACTGGTCCAGTTCCAAGCATGAAGATGTAGCCAGAAGTGCTTTTCCTATCATTAATATCTCCTGCATAATCACTGTCAGCAAACCCCACCAATTCTTCTTCTCCACCTCTTTTGTAAGCAATCCCCAGCTCAGCTATTCCCTTCAAATATCTTAGAATCCTCTTCGTAGCTTGCAAATGTATTTCAGTAGGCCTTTCCATATATCTACTAATTAAGCAAATAGAGTACATTAAGTCTGGCCTGGTAGCAGTTAGATACATAAGGCTGCCAATAATTTGTTTGAACACTGTTGTATCTACAGCAGCTCCTCCCTCATTCTTTGACAATCTGGAACCTGGAACGATTGGATTCTTTACTGAGTTGTTATTCAGCATCCTAAACCTCTCCAGCACTTTATGAGCATATTTCATTTGATTGATAAATATTCCATGATGATCCTGTATGACTTCTACACCAAGGAAATACTTTATTTTGCCAAGATCAGACATGGCAAATTCCTTCTTCATCGACCCCTTAAATCTCTCAAACATATCCTCATTGTTTCCAGGAAAAATCAAATCATCTACGTAAAGGCTTACAATGAGAATCTTACCTCCATCTTCAGTTTTCACAAACAGTGTGTGTTCACAATAGTATTTCTCAAAACCCTCTTTAATGAAGTACCCTTCAATTCTGCTCTACCAAGCTCGGGGAGCTTGCTTGAGTCCATATAAAGCTCTTCTAAGTTTGTAAACCTTATGTTATTCTCCCCTCTTTGTGAACCCTAGTGGTTGATCAACAAATACATCTTCATTTAATTCTCCATGCAAGAATGCACTTTTCACGTCCAATTGATACACAAATCAGCTCTTTTGTGCTGCAAGAGCAAGAACCATTTTGATAGTATCCCATCTGGCCACCAGAGCAAACACCTCATTGTAATCAATACCATGCTGTTGTGAGTAATCCTTTGCCACGAGACAAGCCTTAAACTTGTCAACCTCACCCTTCTCATTAAGTTTGGTCTTATACACCCATTTCAGTCCTATTTTCTTTGCTCCTTCTGGTAATGTTGTTAACTCCTAGGTCTCATTCTCTTCGATGGTTTTGATCTCTAATTTCATTGCTTCTCTCCACTTCAGACTTTTGAAAGCATCTTCGAAGCACACAAGGTCTTCTAAATTAGTGAACATCACAAAATTTTCAATATCATCTTTTTCTAATAATCCTTTACCTGACACATAATCTTGCATCCAAGAAGGCTCTCTTCTGTTCCTCTCTTAAGCTAGATTTAAAGAACCTTCTGCATTTGCATTTAAGTCTCCAGATGGAGAATTAAAACCTCCTCTGTCTCTTTCTGTTCCTCTCTTCTGTTCTTGACTTTTAAATCTTTTAGTTTCAAATCTGCAATGAGCTTACGTTGTGTTTCTGTTGCTTCTTCTGTTGCTGCAGGTATCTCGTTTTCTATCAAATCCCAATACTCCTTTGACCTAAGAAAACTCTCTATGAGTATAGCCCAATGATCATAATGATCATCAAACCGTGGAATCGCCAATTGAACAAAGCTATTGTTTTCTGTTGCCATAATTATCCACTCTCTTTTTTGTTTGATCACTCACTCACTCTTGCTTCTTCCTTCAGAAACTGTAGTTTCTTAGAACACTCAATCAGGCTCCTGTGATGTAGCTCTGATACCACTGGTTAACTCTCAGCTTTTGATAATGGACAACTCTCAGTATTTAAAAGAATGAAGCATACCTTTATTTAGTCATTAATGGCTGTATATATAAGCCTTTACAGAGGAAAAATAGAAGAACAAACTTCACGTTATTACTTCCTAAAAACGTGGTGAGAAATCTAGACTAATTCAAATATTATTTTGCACTAACAGATTACCCTAACATCAGGGAATTATTAATTGAAAAACATTAAAACTTAATGCATGCTTCAATAGGGGGGCGGGTTTCTAAATTTTTTTCCAGCCGTTTGGGCTAGCCTTTGGCTAGAATTTTTACCCAAAAAACCACCTTAGACTTGGTGCTGACCCAATCTATCCAATCTTGTCCAACATGCTTTTTATGCCTTTTTTTAGATTTCTATGAGTCGCTCACACAAACTTCTCATGCATATAATTTTTTTATATTAACAACTTTTTTTTTGCTATTTCTTTACAGAGCGGGTAACATTTTCTAACCTAATGGAAGACCATCACCAATGTTTTTCACCAAGAACTAGCATGACATAACAACCATGACATGATACATCAATCAAGAGCTACCATGGCTAGCCAAACCAAAACCAACACCATTTTTTTCCACTAATGATATAATCTCCTATCCATGAAGAAATTCCAAGGTCTAAGTCACAAGACAAGAAAGCTGAAGCAAAAGCAAGCCTACAAGCTAGAGAGTAATTTCTATCAAGACAAGTGCTAACTTAAATCAACCAAATGCCATAAAAGCCAGGACTTCGGTCTCAAAAATAGCGCGAACTAGGGCATGCTATAACTTGACTTTGAAGATGTTTCCTGCTGAGAACATGGCACCAGGTGACCTAATATGTGATGGCCCTCGTAAGGGAAGGCCATTGTCGCATGCATGTACTATTCACTTATTCGAAAGAAAAGATCTCTTCCTTCTTGGCTAGCCAAAAATGCTTCTCGGGATGGCCGGATGCTATAACTCAGTGAATCGTGCAGCCTGTAATGCATCATTCAAATCATTACCCTATTATCAACTATAATTACCGATGGCGCGATTAAAGGCCTACCATGGCGGTGAGGGGTGGCGAATACCATAAAAGCAAGAGTTTTTAAAGACTGTTGGGAAAAATGCTCCTCCAGTGGCTAGGTGCGATAACTTGGCCATGAAAGTCAAACCAAATCAGGTTAGCCATATAACTTCTAGACCAAATATACACTTTTTAACCTTCATTTTATTTTCTCGTATATTTTTCTCATTACATATATAGACATAATGACTTAAACATCTTTCATGTTCCATAAAAGACTTATTTATTTTTTAGATAGTCACCATTCAAGCCCATCAACCTAGCTGTCCAAAGCTAATATGTGTGAAGTTTATCCACGTATTCCCGCAAACTTGGTGCCATTTATTGCAGCACAGAAATCCTGAAGTGGGCTGGGGTCGTAGGCACATGCAAATAAGGAAGCCAGAACCCATAATGCAAAAGCTACAAGGAAAAGATCACCCTTAATAACGACTTAAGATTATTAGTTTCAAAATTTTGAGGTGTTGAGGGTGAGTAATCTTGCCTGACAATGTATAGGTGATGTTCTGAAGCGGTAGTGTCCGTCATCTCGAAGTTGATGAAGCTCTACCGAGTAGATAGTAATGGTTAACTGACTAACTACTCCTCTTTTAATTTATCGCAGTGATGATTTATTGTTGAAGCGCTTCATCTATATATCTTTATATAATTTTGAAGGCAGTTGTGGTAATTCCAATCTCAAATTTTACGCTACTCTATCTTCTTCCTCAGTAATTATTCAATGTGGACTTGGACTTGTATTCCTACATCAAAGTTCAAAATTCAAATTCAGACTTTTTTAGTCTTTGAAAGGACTAGAACACTGGTTCTTGATGATGAAACGATTGGTCCTTAAACCTAGGAAGTATGATGTTTGCTGCTTCTGTATAAGCTTTCCCAGAAATTTCTTTCACATCTCCCCAATCTTGGCATCCATTTTTCATGTCACCACATACATGACCATGGCTGGCCTCTTCATCAAACCATAATTTCAAATCTTTCTTGATGAAATGGTTCCAAAACTCAGACTGAAGCACACTGTAGTTGTTTAAGAATGGAGTGGTGCCATGAATAGATTTCCTTGATAAAATAAAATCTGTGGTCAGACTTGGTGATTTAATGGGTTTCAGAGGATTTTGATGGAGTGGAAATGGCAAAAAAAAATAAAAAAAAATAATGGGTTCTCGAGTCTGTATTTGGATGTGTAGAGCAGTCGGATTCAGGAGAGAAAGTTCATACGGAATTGGATCAATTCAAATGGATAGCATCACTGAGAGTAAAGAATGTACAAAATACTGAGTGGGATTGAGTGCTCCTATAGTGTACATAATTTACTGGATAGTCTCCATTGATCCTATCCACAGATATCTTGAAAAATTACTGAAATCTGCATGTCCTTATCTTCTTGCCAATAGTTCTAGCACTTATAGATAACCATCCCTGAACAAATTATGGAGAGCCATTATAAATTCCTAGCGATAATTGTTTGAGTAATTATTGTTTAATCCCTTTGTTTTTAGAATCATAATTAGCTAGACCCTTTGGTTTTAAAAACTGGCAATTGATGAAAGCTAATGACTTTGAATCCTAGGTAGTTTGCTGCAAATATATGATTAAAATCTTGTAAAACCATAGCTTCCAGATGATGAAGAATTTGTAAAAACTATTAAAGTGATTTTGGGTGAGGGAGGCTCAAACTCTCAGGCCACCACATCTTTTCAAGTGCGTTTCCATGTGGTGGATGCTTTTTAAAATTGTTATTTTGTCACAATTTGTTTTTATTTTTATTCGGATATATATTAAAATTATTTAAAAACATTTTAAAAATATTATTTTAATATTTTTTCAGACGAAAACCAATTTAAAAAACAAAAGTATAAACTAATGGAGTTAAAATAGAGGGCCCTGCTTACTTCTGTGTCTGAAGGCCTCCTTTACTGGCCTTGTCATTTTTTTGACTAACAAAAATATGGATGATTAGACATTAGGTATGCTTTCAAAACTGGTCTGCGTTTAGAATGTGCTATACATATATTTCACTACTTTATTTGGTGTGGTTTCAGTTGGTAATCCACTTTAAGCTATGATCCAATCTTAGACGAGTTTAGTAGCCAGTCCACTGCATCGTTTCAACTTGTATACCTACATAATTATTGGGGGTGAAGTTGACCTTATTGTTCAGGAAAATCCTACATCTACAATGAAAATTATTTATTCTCCACCTAATTCTTTTTTTTCCCCTCCAAATTCCGGTAGTTAGATTATATAGAGACAATCTTTTTTACATAATGTCTTCCCTAGAATAATAAATGGGCTATGTGACCTTTTTCTTTCTTTTTTGGTCTTAAAAGTCGACATATATAGTTTTCACCTACCAAGACTATGTATTTACAGTATATTTTTCTCATATCCTTCCATCCATCAGATTCTAATTTCTGATTGAAATTGTTGAAAATAAAATTATTAGTCAAACTTCACTTACAAGTTTAAAATTTTAAAATCTATATAATTCACGTATAAAAACTTAAAGACAAAGAGATTAGAAGTTCGAATCTAGTCAACTTCATTCTCTTTAGTAAAATCAAGCACAAAATATTAGTTGGCAATGCAGTTTTTAACCTTAAAAAGCTTTTACTGTATTAGAGTGTAATATGAGTATCATAAAACTATTCTTCGATTCTTTGTCAATAACATATACTCTTGAAAGAACTTGTGCTCTTTCCCTTACATCATTCTATTCTCCTGCGGCATGGAATGTGCTTCCCGGTTAGAAATAAGACAGAAGAAAATAGATTAGACTGTCTGAATCTCCCTTTCCCATGTTTACGTAGTGTTTATTTTTGCATTAAAATTATATTTTGTAATATTTTTAATTTTATTTTGCTTAAAATTAATTATTTTTTATGTTTTTAGATGGTTTTGTTATACTGATATCAAAAATAAAAAAAATATTATTTTTATATATTTTCAAAACAAAAAATACTTTGAAAAGTAATCACTATCACACTTACAAACACTACCTTAATTGTTTTGATTGTGCTTGTTATTTTAGAAGCTATTGCTCTTCCAGAGTTAAGAAACAAGGATACTCCGCTTCTGTCCAAAACCAATTGTTGCATTTAATTGCAGGGATTGGACATCAAAGACACAAAATTTTATGAATTGCGGTTATGACAAAGGATGCGAGGATGTTTCCTGATACTCAAGAATTTATAGTAAAAAAGCTGTAGAAGCCCTGTTGAAATTTGGTCCCTTTATAGACCCAAGAAGTAATTGTTTGTATGTTTAGACTTGAAACATAGAGAGGGCTAATTAACGAACTTAAACATTATATATGTCATCCAAGATAAGACAGGAACACATTGAGGTTTATAGGAAACCATTTTATTGTATTTTAGTATTATAACATAACATTATATATGTCCATGTTACACGTCTTAATCATTAACTGTTTCCTCCAAACAGTTTTTGAAGATAGTTCACTATGTTGATGTCCAAATGGAAGGCCTTGGCAAGAACATCAGGATTGATGAGAGGATCGGACCCGAACACTGCATTTGCTATTGTAATAGTACCAGGATTTTGGCTGCTTAAACCAGCAAAGGCAACCGCAGGGGTTTTGGCAATATTGAGTTGGAAGTGAATGAGGCCAAATGGAAACACAAAAACATCTCCAGGATATAAGACTTTGCTGATGAGACGATTATCTGGGTTTGATGTGACAAATCCAACATAGAGTGTGCCTTCGACGACTACTAGAATCTCTGAGGCACGAGGGTGAGTATGGGGTGGGTTTAAGCCACCATTTGGTGCATAGTCAATGCGAGCCAAAGATATACCAAGCGTGTTAAGCCCTGGTATTTGATCTACATTTAAGAGAGTAACATTTGATCCAACTCGGTTCCCTGTGTTTCTGGGAATGTTGAGTCCTGAAAAGGAGAAATCATTTGCTGTCGCCATCTTCGGGTCCTTACAGAATTTCCCATTTACAAACACTGCATAAAAGAAATGCTGGTCAATTCATGCATGCATGAGCAAACAAGGGAACAATTTTCATGTATAGCTAATAACAAGCCGTAAGAGGCTGCAGCTTCTTATGAAATGTAAACGATAGATGTAAGAAGAATGCATTACCAGCAGCCTTGGGATCATTGATGGCTACACAGAAGTCCTGAAGGGGACTGGGGTCAGAGGCAGAGGCAATTGAGGATGCCAGAGTCAAGAGAACAAAAGCTAGTAGGAAATGAACACTTCTCATTGTAGTGAGGCTCTATAACTTAACACTCTTTTAGCTGTTATTGCTTGAGTTGAGGGGGTGAGAATTCTTGCATTTGAAAGGAGTCTATTTATAGGGGTTTTTCCGGATATTGTTATCTATTTTTTATTTCTGCGATAAGAATCTTCCTTCAACCACTACATGCATTTGTCATCCTTCGAATATTCTAGCTTCTTATGCTTGCATCATTAGACTCTTGGGTACGCAAGATGTCTTGTTACAAATTTAGATGCACTTTTTTCCTATTTTCTATGACCAATTATACCTGGGAAAAAGCCATAAAAACAACACAGAAATTGCCAAACCACTTTTTGATCCCTTAATTATAAAATTGTATAATCGAATCCTTAGTTGATCAATTTGGAAAAGCAGTTATGTATTGTCCACCAAATAAAGTTGCATTAGCCAACATTAACGAGTATAATATCCTTTGTATATCATCTGGTTTTGATCATATAACGCACAATATTCCTACAGTTAGTGGAAAACCCAACGCAGATTTAACACCAATTTATTAATTGAAGTATTTATTAAGTAAAATTGATAGTTTAAAAAACTTAAATTTTAGAAGCATAAGAGTATCAAGAGCTTACATATGATTTTAGACATTAAGAGAGATTAAATGAAAATAAATAAGTATAGTTGGAGGGAACTTGGATACTCCGAACCTTTATAAATTTATAAATATTTAATTTTTTAAATTCTGAAAGAAATATAATACTACTAAAAATTTAAAATAAGTAATGAATTAAATAAATTTAGCCTAGATGAATTACAAAAGATATTTGGAAAAAATGAAAAATCTTCAAACAAAATAATAAGTGCTATTGTATACACTAATGATACTGTATCTATATAGGTAGTGAGAATTAATAATATATATATTAGAAAAAAAATTTATCAATAAATAGGATTATATATTGAAACTAGAGGAATTGAAATCCATATATTTTGATATCAATGCCTAGGATTAAAAGAAAAAGTAAAAGACAAAATTAGCTAAAAACAAAACATTCTAAGATTTATTGTGACCTGAGACTCATTAAAGGCATCAATTTTGGGCAAGACATAACTCATATCTCTCATTTTCAGCATGCCGATGACACTCTTATTTTCAGTCCTGATAATTTCTCTTCTCTTCAACATACATTAAGAGAATTCTAAGATGCTTTGAATTGATCTCAGGTTTGATGGTAAGCTTTCATAAAGATTTATCATTGGTGTTGGAATTGAGGATCCATTTCTGTTTTTTCCATGGAAGTTGGGAGTTCAAGAAGCTCTACTCATACTGCAAATAGCCTTATGTGTCGGAAGGAGGGGTTGTCTTTCAAGTATTTAGGCTTGCTTATTGGTGTTTTGTAGCCTATTATTAGCAAAATAAAATTTAGATTAGCTAATTGTAAAGGGCGTCATCTATTTATTGGTGGAAGGGTTTGCTTGATTAAATTGGTGTTGAACAATCTGCCAATTTATTATCTTTCCATGTTCCCTATTCCAGCTAGTGTTGCTGCAAATATTGAAAGAATGATTAGATCTTTTCCCTGGTTTGGTGAGGAGGGTGGACAGAAACCGTGTAATGTTAAATGGGCCTTAGTTGTTCTTTCAAAAAAACATGGGGGGCTTGGTATTAGATCTACAAGATTCAGATTCAAGTTCAAGTTAGCCCAAACCCAACTTAAGTTAATCTTGATATTGGTTGAACTCACCCTTTATTTTTAATATTATTTCAAGTTCTTAATTTTTATTAGTAAGTGGACTTTGTTGAGTGTTTTTGCTTCTTTAATTTTGATCGGTATGTCTTATTTGTTTCATGAGACTTTCCTTTTAGTTTTGATTTAATGTTTTAGACGCTCTATTATTATCATGTTTTAATTAAATTTGAATTTTAACAATGTTATGAGTATTATGAATTATTTTTTTTATTTTAATTAGTGATAAGAAGTTTTGAATAATTGTTTGGTTTTATTAGTTTTGAATAACATAATATTTTGAAAGATTATGAAATGCTGTGTATTTTTAAATAACTTGTTTTTTTGTTATGTCTGTTAAGAGACTTAGCGTAGATGGAGTTTCTTTCGGCACTGCTCCTGTATTGCCGATCATGAATCCGAAATTCAGGTCGTGAAAGGATCTATCCTAGATAAAAATAATGCCCTGCTATTCAAATGGTTGTGGAGATTTGGATCATTAGGTTCAGGTTCATGGAAGAATGTTATTTGCAATATACATAATTTGGAAGCTTCTCTTAGTTTTCCATCCCCTCTTGTTAACCTTTCTAGAAGTTTATGGTCTAATATTATTAATGTTTGTTTCAATGATGGAAAACACCAGAATATTGTCAAAAGGGAGGTTTGTATTTTGATTGGGAATGGTAGAGATACTAGTTTTTGGCATGATGTTTAGCTTGGAGACTCTTGTTTGGTAGTTTAATTTCCTAGCTCTACAGTCTCTCTGTGGATCAGAAGTCATTTGTGGTAAGTATGGGTATGGAATTTCAGATGGAAGAGGGCTATTAGAGGTAGAGAGGTGAGGTGTTTTAAGGATCTTTTCAACTAGTGCTGTTCTCTGTGGTTCTACATTGTGAAGTTACTGATAAGCTGATTTGAAAACCTAAATCTAATGGGGAGTATTATGTCAAATCTATGTGTGGTATGTTATCTACTTCAACAGTACAATCTAATGTATGTAATTCCTTTAGTAGGATATAGAAGGGACTAGTTCCTCTTCAGATAGATATTTTCTGTTGGATGGCAATTTTTGGTAAGATCAATACTAGAGGAGTTTTGGTTTGCAGGGGAATTCTTGATGCTAGAGATGCTAGCTGTCCTTCTTGCTTGGTCTTAGAAGAATCTGTAGACCATGTTCTCATTCATTGTCCTAATACTTTGCATATTTGTGCTAGGTTTATTGATTGGTGGAGTATATCTTAGTCCTGCCCAGGAAATTTGTCTGATATGTTTCAACAACGGGAACATCTTGTTCATGGGAGATTTCAAAGAAAGGTATGGTTCATGCTTTTCTTTGCAATTTCATGGTCTATTTAGCTGATGCGTAATGAATTAGCCTTCAATAAGAGGCTAGCTACCTGATTATGATACTGCTTTTCTCTTAATATTGACTAGACTGTGTGCATGGATCAAAGCTATTTTCTCATATCTTCCTTATTGTGCACTCGATCTATTAATCTCTGCTGAAGGTTTAGTTTGTTGGGATAATATCAAATGTTTAAGGGTTCTCACCTTATGGAATCCTCCTGATTTGTATACTCTAAAATGGAATGTTGATGGCTCTTCTAAGGGAAAACTTGGACCTGCTGGAATTGGAGGTGTATTACGTGATCATAATGGCATAGTGATGGGATTTGTTTTCCAGTCTTTATAGGAATTAAGAAGTCAAACGAGGCTGAAATACTCGCTGTAAACAAAGCCCTAGAATTATCCTCTTCAAAGAATACATTTTTGGGAAGGAATTTCATTATTGAGTCTGATTTCGCCTATGTTGTTAACTGGATGAACAAGCACCATTTTATGCCCTGGAAATGTCATGACTTATTCATTTGTGCCTTTCGTTATGCTGATCTTTTGGGTTCTGTATCTTATTGTCATGTTTTAAGGGAAGCAAATCATATGGTTGACAATCTGGCCAAACAAGGGGTTAATAGAGTAAGTGAGTTTCTTGCTTGGATTTGATATTGTGCTTCTTTTACTCTGCTCCTTCCATATATGTAATTTTAATGGCTGTGATATTAAGTGAACATATGAAGATTGATCAGGAACTGTTGCTTTAGTGACTTACCTCGCATGAGGGTGATCTCTAAAGCTTTTTATTGCCTTGCTAGGGTCCTTTGCCATTTCTTGGCATAAACTCTGTTGCTTATATATATATATATATATATATATAAAACGATCAAATTATTGTGTTATATATTGTATCATGGTCCTTATAGTTAATTTTGAGTTGGACCTCTTAAATGAGTTAATAGTTCTGCAGCTTCTTTTATCTTCTAGACATGATTTTTTTAAGGTGCATTTATGGGTGGGAATTTACACACACACACACACCGGTTAAGAATTAGTGGAATGCGTTGGTTATACTTTATATACACAGATGGACTCAAAACCTTATAATATATGTTTTTGGTATCGGTTATATTTGTCACACCTGGACATTACAATGAATAATTAAAAATAAATCTTATTGGAAAAAAAAAAGATAACTGACATCTTGTTTTTTAGAAAAAAATGTCTAGTTCAAGAAGTCGCCACTTAGTATTATGGTCATTAGAAACCCTAACTGGTCAACAGAGATTCTATGGTATGACACTGGTTACATGAAGAGGAAGATGCTATCACCCCTTAAGTGTCTTACCTGAGGCAGACTGCATTACTGGTTTTGTCTAAAATTACTAAGAATTTGTTCTCTTTTCTTTTTTTATTCTTCAAATCATGTTTCTGACTTTAGTGTCAGTGAATAGTATATACAAATATTTTCAATTCTGACGTTGGTAAATACTGCACAAACTAAAAAAAATATGATATTATTGACTCTGGTGTCAGTGAATAAGTTCGCAAAATTTTGAATTTTTAATGAAGAAGAAACATTTTTTCTATGCCTTTGTTCTTTTGTTTACCCTTTTATTATTTGCTCTTTTTAGACAATAATAAAAAAAGCATTACACAACAAAATACGAGGAGCTCACAAATAAATCAACAAAGATCCTCAAATATTTTTTGATATTGAAATGAGGCTTGTTTGGCCAAATATCAAAATAGAAAGAGATAAAAAAACATGAATAATACATAAAGATGTGTTTTGCCAAATACAACCTTATTAAAAGAAGTTTGGGCCAGATGGGCCTGAGACCCAAACCCAGCCCACTCTTTCTCTCTTTTTTTTTTTCTTGGAGGGTGGATCTAACCCAGCTGTATTGGATGGGTTAGACCTAGCTAGCTCGGCCTGGTTACAAGTTCAGACCTCGGGCTAGGCAGCAGGCACGCCCGAACTAATTATCGCGCGTGCATTGCACAATTACCTTCCCACCGTTTAGCAATTTAGAAAATGCAGAAACTGGGCATGAGGAAGAAGGGCGTACCTGGAGCTGTAGCTTGAAGGTGAAGATGATGGTGTTGGAGAGCTTGAGGTTGCTGGTCCAACGTACTCCTTCTCCTCCGCTTTTTTCCTTATTTTTTTTTTTTATGATTCACGTGGGGTGTTCGGGCCAGCTTGCGCGCACCACGACTATTCCCCACGGCCCACTGGACATCCTGCAAGCCCAGGGGCAGGTTAGGCACCGCGGGGGTGACAGGCGTGCACATAGAGGGTCGAACCCGGGACAGGAGCGGAACAAGTCACACGGTTGACCACAGCAGCTAGGCCCTCAAGTGCCCTTGTTTTTATTTTCTTTGGTTGTCTGTTCGTCGTCTGTCTCTCGGTTTTCTCCCTTCCCTCTTCGAGTCCTTCTTCGTCCCGTGTTCTCTATGTTATTGCCCTTCTTTGTTCCCTGTTTTTTTTCTGTTCGCTCTTCTCTCTGGGAAAAATTCCCGGTTCCCTCTGTTTTTTTTAGCCTCTCTGTTTTCTTTTCTCCCCTCTCCTCTCATCTTCTCTCCTGGTCTTCTCTGTCTTTTATAGGCTTTTCTCGCGCAAGGCTAATCCTTATCTTCCCCGGGCGCTGATCTTCATGTGGAGATAGAATTTGAGACTCCGTGTTTTGGTTGGATTGGGACACCAACAATCCTGCCATTGTTGGACTGTTGGTGGTGGTTTCCTCCACGCCTCAATGGCTTGTTATGGCCGAAGGTAGTGCACACTAGAGGGGAGGGAGATTACAAAAAGAGAGGAGAGAAAAAAACCCAGCCCCCCCTCCAATACAGATGGGCCTGAGACCCAAACCCAGCCCACTCTTTCTCTTTTTTTTTTTCTTGGAGGGTGGATCTAACCCAGCTGTATTGGATGGGTTAGACCTAGCTAGCTCGGCCTGGTTATAAGTTCAGACCTCGGGCCAGGCAGTAGGCACGCCCGAACTAATTATCGCGCGTGCATTGCACAATTACCTTCCCACCGTTTAGCAATTTAGAAAATGCAGAAACTGGGCAGGAGGAAGAAGGGCGTACCAGGAGCTGTAGCTTGAAGGTGAAGATGATGGTGTTGGAGAGCTTGAGGTTGCTGGTCCGACGTACTCCTTCTCCTCCGCTTTTTTCCTTGTTTTTATTTTCTTTGGTTGTCTGTTCGTCGTCTGTCTCTCGGTTTTCTCCCTTCCCTCTTCGAGTCCTTCTTCGTCCCCTGTTCTCTATGTTATTGCCCCTCTTTGTTCCCTGTTTTTTTTCTGTTCGCTCTTCTCTCTGAGAAAAAGCCCCGGTTCCCTCTGTTTTTTTTAGCCTCTCTGTTTTCTTTTCTCCCCCCTCCTCTCCTCTTCTCTCCTGGTCTTCTCTGTCTTTTATAGGCTTTTCTCGCGCAAGGCTAATCCTTATCTTCCCCGGGCGCTGATCTTCATGTGAAGATAGAATTTGAGACTCCGTGTTTTGGTTGGATTGGGACACCAACAGTCCTGCCATTGTTGGACTGTTGGTGGTGGTTTCCTCCACGCCTCAATGGCTTGTTATGGCCGAAGGTAGTGCACACTGGAGGGGAGGGAGATTACAAAAAGAGAGGAGAGAAAAAAACCCAGCCCCCCCCCCCCCCCCCCCCCCGAGAGCAAAAAGCTCCTTCCTCATAGCCAGCAACCCATTCCCTGTGATCTAAGTCACGAGAGGAAGCAAGAACCTAAACGAAAAAACTTCCAAAAAGCTGCCCGTTGCCGCAGGGACTACCTCCTGACATTCTTACTGCCTTCGGTTAAGCTTGTCCTCATCAAGGCAAGATAATACCATCCCTCAACCATACCAGCACTGTGCACGTCCTCCAGCTCCAGAAGCAGTACAGAGGCAACAGCGCGTCTCCTCCCTTGCATCAGTTGCCCATCCTCACTGGCCGCATCTCCAGCAAACTATCCTCTCTGTACTGCACCGTGGGCAGGTAATAGCAGCTGTCTCTCCTCAGCCACATGTGCAGACATCCCCCCTCAGCATCAACAATAACGAGACCAGCAAGGAGGAGAGACCCAGCAGAGGAGGAAGAAGACGAAGCAGGAGACCAGGGTAACGAAGCCAACACCGGAGACTAAGAAAACAGAACGACCAGAACAAGTGAAGATAAGAAGAAACTGGGGAGATTGTCTGTTCAGCCAGCAGCATCACGTCTCCATCGCCATCGACGTCCTCATCTCCGGTTGCACCACCCCTCCCTGAACAGACAAACACGAAGGAGGACAGAGGAAGCACAGGACGAACTGAGAGGAGGGAATACCAGTGGAGAACAAGAAGAAACAAAAGAGGAGGAGAAAGCAGCCGGCCAGTCTTCCTTCACCAGCGTCTCCATGGCCAGCATCAGGTAAGTTCTTCTCCTTCCCTCCATTTTGCATTTTAATTCAATAACACTGTGGCTGTGCACCTTTGAATTATAATTACTTGCCTCCTGATATTACCTTCATCTTCGAGCAACAGCCCCCTGCCCCTGAAACGAGTAAGCTTCTTCCCTCCATTCTCCTGCCTTCTTTGTGCTTGCATTGCACTGTGCGAAGTGCAACATGCATGCGTGAATAATTCACGCATGCGTGCTGCCGTCCAGCCAACCGGGTCACTGGTTTGACCCGGTGACCAAGCTGGTCCAGCTGGGTCCAGCCCTGCCCATACGGGTTGAGTTGGACCCAGCCCAAAAAAAAAAGAAAAAATAAAAAAAGTTTCCTTTTTCTTTTAATCCAAATTTTGTAGATTTGTCCACTTGCGCCTTAGTTAGAAATAATATGTCTTTTGGTTTATGTAATATTTACCAATATCAAAGTTGAAAATATTTGTAGTTGAATATTCACTGATACTAGAGTCAGGAATATTTTAAGCAGACCATGAAAAGCATGATACAATAAACTCTTAGCAATTTAAGACAAAACCAACAATGCAGCCTGCCATAGATAGGATGCTTAAGGGGTAATAGTATCTTTCCTTTCGCGTAACCAGTCCCGTACCATAAAATCTCTGTTAACCATATACACTACCAGAAAATCGATAAATACAAATGAAAATACCGAGGGAATATTTTCGTCGGTAAATTTCCGAGGGATTTTACCGACGGAAATATTCCCTTAGTATATATCGAGAGAATTACAGTGGAAAAAAAATTAAAACAAAGCAAAAAAAAATGATGACGTGTCATTTTTACCCATGGAATTTATTTCATCGGTAAATCCGTCTGTAAACTGTAAACACTGTTCATCATGTCAATTATAAAGGGAATCATTGACGGAATTTTCCGTCGGTATTTTCCAGAGAGCTCCAGAACTGTTCACTTTCCAATTGCACTGTTAATTGTTATTCTTTACGGTCAAAATCATTGATGGATTGAAAAGTCATCGGTATTATTTAGTGGTTTTATGAAAAAATTCAATTAATTTAAAATTTTCATTTAAATATTACAAACAGAATCACCGACGGATTGAAAAATCGTCAGTAATTGTTGGCAGTTTCTGAAAACTTTTTACAAAATTGAAAATTTAATAATTAAAAAATATTAATATTCAATTATCCGTCGGTAAATCCGTCGCTAATGCGCCCCAATAAAAAACCTGAATCCTCTTATTTCATAAGAGCCAGACTCATTTCTTATTCTTCTTCTTCTTCTTCACTATATGTAAAAAACATCAATATCTATTTCTTTCTCTTCTTTTCTCTCCTTATCTCCTTCTCTTTTCCTCATGCTCGGATATGTCTTCTTCTTCTTTCTTCTTTTATCCTCTTAGTTTTTTTTTTTATATAATTAATATGTTTTACAAAAAAAATTTTCTCACCTTAGATTTACTTGCAACTACATTAAGGTAAGATTTTTCTTTTTTCATGATTTTTTTCACTATATTTGTTTTTTTTATTTTATTTTTAATTGTTTTTGTTCTTAATAATTGTATAAATGTTGTTGTGAGCTTTTTTTTTTATATGAGATCAATTTTTAGTTGATTTATTTATAGGATTTTTAAATTTTTAGCAATCGCAACTTCATTTTTTTCATATGAATTTTTTTAGTTGAATTTATTTTTTCGTGTTATTTATTTGTTGTAAATTTGTTTGAGTTGATTTTTTTTTCAAGCATTTTGAGTATTATGGAGTGTTGATTTATATTAATTTAATTATTTTATAGTTTTGTAAAATAGATTTTTTAATAATATTTTTAAATAATTACCTATGGAATTACATACGGTATTTTTTCGAGGAAAATACCGACAGAATAAAGCGGATAATTTTTTTTTTTGCATATTTTTTCCGTCAGTAAATCCATCAGTAATAATACTTTTTTATTACCAACGGACTTACCAATAAACAAAAAATTACTGATGAAAGATTCACCGATAGAGCATTTTTGTCGGTGATTTTGTTGATAAATTAATTACCAATTGAATGATAATACAAATACTGACAAAAAATTCCGTCGGTAAATATAAAGATTGTGATAGTGGTTGTCTTTCAATTTAAGTTTTTTAAACAATCAATTTTATTTAAACTATCAATTGCGTTAGGTATACCACTACCTGTAGGAATATTGTGCGTTATATGATCAAAACCAGATGATGTAAAAAGGATATTATACTCCTTAATGTTGGCTAATGCAACTTTATTTGTTGGACAATACATAATTGCTTTTCCAATTTGATCAACTAAGGATTCGATTATACAATTTTATAATTAAGGGATCAAAAAGTGGTTTGGCAATTTCTGTGTTGTTTTTATGGCTTTTTCCCAGGTATAATTGGTCATAGAAAATAGGAAAAAAGTGCATCTAAATTTGTAACAAGACATCCTGCGTACCCAAGAGTCTAATGATGCAAGCATAAGAAGATAGAATATTGGAAGGATGACAAATGCATGTAGTGGTTGAAGGAAGATTCTTATCGCAGAAATAAAAAATAGATAACAATATCCGGAAGACTTTTTAATGCAAGAATTCTCACCCCCTCAACTCAAGCAATAACAGCTAAACGAGTGTTAAGTTATAGAGCTTCCCTACAATGAGAAGTGTTCATTTCCTACTAGCTTTTGTTCTCTTGACTCTGGCATCCTCAATTGCCTCTGCCTCTGACCCCAGTCCCCTTCAGGACTTCTGTGTAGCCATCAATGATCCCAAGGCTGCTGGTAATGCATTCTTCTTACATCTATCATTTACATATCATAAGAAGCTGCAGCCTCTTACGGCTATTAGCTATACATGAAAATCGTTCCCTTGTTTGCTCATGCATGCATGAATTGACCAGCATTTGTTTTGTGCAGTGTTTGTAAATGGGAAATTCTGTAAGGACCCGAAGATGGCGACAGCAAATGATTTCTCCTTTTCAGGACTCAACATTCCCAGAGACACAGGGAACCGAGTTGGATCAAATGTTACTCTCTTAAATGTAGATCAAATACCAGGGCTTAACACGCTCGGCATATCTTTGGCTCGCATTGACTATGCACCAAATGGTGGCTTAAACCCACCCCATACTCACCCTCGTGCCACAGAGATTCTAGTAGTCGTCGAAGGCACACTCTATGTTGGATTTGTCACATCAAACCCAGAAAATCGTTTCATCAGCAAAGTCTTATACCCTGGAGATGTTTTTGTGTTTCCATTTGGCCTCATTCACTTCCAACTCAATATTGCCAAAACCCCTGCAGTTGTCTTTGCTGGTTTAAGCAGCCAAAATCCTGGTACTATTACAATAGCAAATGCAGTGTTCGGGTCCGATCCTCTCATCAATCCTGATGTTCTTGCCAAGGCCTTCCATTTGGACATCAAGATAGTGAACTATCTTCAGAAACTGTTTGGAGGGAACAGTGAGTGATTAAGACGTGTAACATGGACTAGTAGCCTGATTTTACAATGTCTGGCAACCTTCTTTGTTATGTTATAATACTAAATTAAGTACAATGAAATGGTTTCCTATAAATCTCAATGTGTTCCTGTCTTATCTTGGATGACATATATAATGTTTAAGTTCGTTAATTAGCCCTCTCTATGTTTCAAGTCTAAACATACACACAATTACTTCTTGGGTCTATAAAGGGACCAAATTTCAACAGGGCTTCTGCAGCTTTTTGACTATAAATTCTTGAATATCAGGAAACATCCTCGCATCCTTTGTCATAACCACAATTCATAAAATTTTGTGTCTTTGATGTCCAATCCCTGCAATTAAATGCAACAATTGGTTTTGGACAGAAGCTGAGTATCCTTGTTGCTTAACTCTGGAAGAGCAGTAGCTTCAAAAATAACAAGCACAGTTAAAACTATTAAAAACTACTTCAATGGTAGTGTTTGCGAATATAATAATAGTTGCTTTTTAAAGTGTTTTTCATTTTGAAAATAGATGAAAATAATATATTTTTTTATTTTTTAAAAATTATTTTTAATAACAACATATCAAAATGATTCAAAAATATTAAAAACAATTATATTCAAGCAAAATAAAATTCAAAATATTATGAAATATGATTTTAACTACAAAAACAAACACCACGTAAACGTGGGAAGGGAGATTCAGACAGTCTAATTTCTTTTCTTCTGTCAAGCACATTTCTGCCCCAGGGGAATAGAATGATGTAAGAGTAAGAGCACAATTTCTTTCAAGAATATATGTCATTGACAAAGAAGAATGGTTTTATGATACTCATATTACACTCTAATACAGTAAAAGCTCTTTAACGTTAGAAATTGCGCTGCCAACTAATATTTTGTGCTTGATTTTACTAAAAAGAATGAAGTTGGCTAGATTCAATTTTAAAACTCTATATCAATTTTAAAACTTCTAATCTCTTCGTCTTTAAGTTTTTATATGTGAACTATATCAATTTTAAAACTTGTAAGTGAAGTTTGACTAATAATTTTATTTTCAACAATTTCAATCAGAAATTAGAATCTGGTGGATGGAAGGATATGAGAAAAATATACTGTAAATACACCAACCTATTCGACTATATATGTCGACTTTTAAGACCAAAAAAGAAAGAAAAAGGTCACATGGCCTATTCATTATTCTAGGGAAGACATTATGTAAAAAAGGTTGTCTCTATATAATCTAACTACCGGAATTTGAAGGAGGAAAAAAAAAGAATTAGGTGGAGAAATAATTTTCATTGTAGATGTATGATTTGCCTGAACAATAAGGTCCACTTCACCCCCTTTGAATTATGTTGGTGTACAAGTTGAAACGATGCAGTGTACTGCCTACTAAACTCGTCTAAGATTGGATCATAGCTTAAAGTGGATTACCAACTGAAACCACACCAAATAAACTAGAGAATTGTATGTTTAGCACATTGTTAACGCAGACCAGTTTTGAAAGCATATATACCTAATGTCTAATCATCCATATTTTTGTTAGTCAAAAAAATGACAAGGCCAGTAAAGGAGGACTTCAGACACAGAAGTAAGCAGAGCCGCCTCCATCTTAACTCCATTGGATCATATTATAGACAAAAGAGTAGTTGGGTTAGTTATACATATATATAGAAATCTTAAAAACCATGGTTTAAGACTTTCCAGCACTAATGCTGGACGAGGTGGTCAAGTAGGTTATTTACATTGAATTATCTTATACTTATTTCTCTCTGGTTTGGCGTTGTGATAGTTTTTATTTTTTAAAGTATTTTTTAAATTGTGTTTCATTTGATATATTAATATAAAAATAATTATTTTTTAAATAGTTTTGATATATTAATATAAAAAAAATTAAAAAAATTAATATTTTAAAAAAGCATCCACCAGATTACCAAACGCACTTGAAAGGTTGCGATGGCGCAACTTCTTAGTTATCGGGAGGCCTGAGAGTTTGAGCTATGGTTTAATAGTTACAAATTCTTCATCATCTTGAAGCTATGGTTTTACAAGATTTTAATTATATTTGCAGCAAACTACCTCGGATTCAAAGTCATTTACTTTCATCAATTGCCAATTTTTTAAACCAAAGGGTCTAGCTAATTATGATTTTAAAAACAAAGGGATTAAACAATAATTACTCAAACAACAATCGCTAGGGATTTATAATGGCTCTCCATAATTTGTTCAGGGATGGTTATCTATAAGTGCTAGAAATATTGGCAAGAAGATAAGGACATGCAGATTTCAGTAATTTTTCAAGATATCTGTGGATAGGATCAATGGAGACTTTCCAGTAAATTACGTACACTATAGGAGCATGCACTCAATCCCACTCAGTATTTTGTACATTCTTTACTCTCAGTGATGCTATCCATTTGAATTGATCCAATTCCGTATGAACTTTCTCTCCTGAATCCGACTGCTCTACACATCCAAATACACCAAATGTAAAGAGAATGACTCGAGAACCCATGATTTTTATTATTATTTTTTGCCATTTCCACTCCATCAAAATCCTCTGAAACCCATTAAATCACCAAGTCTGACCACAGATTTTATTTTATTTTTAAGGAAATCTATTCATGGCACCACTCCATTCTTAAACAACTACAGTGTGCTTCAGTCTGAGTTTTGGAACCATTTCATCAAGAAAGATTTGAAATTATGGTTGATGAAGAGGCCAGCCATGGTCATATAGGTGGTGACTGTTAAGTGTGGACACAAGCTGGTGGTGGTGGCAGCCATGTCAAACATGGCTGCAAAGTTAGGCATGGTAGGTTGCCTACCATTGAAAATGGTGGCTACCATATTTGACTAAAGGAAAGTGTCTTGATTATAAATAGAGCTGCTGAGAGTGAGACGTAGAAGAGAGAACAGATTGAGAACAAGAGAGAAACACAGAGAGAGAGCTAGGGAGAGTTGAGTTGAGTTGAGAAGATTTTTTCTCCTCCTCCTTGTTTTGTTGTTTGTATTGTTTCTAAACTTGATTAATACAAACCAGTAGCTCCGTGGAGTAGGCAAGTTGCCGAACCACGTAAATTTGTGTGTGTTTAATTGCTTGAATGACCCAACAACTGGTATCAGAGCTTGTTCTTGAAAAAGAGGGTGTTTGATCCAAACTCAAAAATCAAAGTTCTCAAAACGTGTTTTTGAACATACCATCGTGTAGAGCAAGAGGAGACGAATTCACTGGTGAAAACCCGGCGAAGAACCGACGTCCTGCATGCCCGCACGCGCCGACGAAGCCACTGCCTACGCGCGCCCACGCGCAGCACGCTCTCCACGCGTCGTCTCTACCCGGCTACCCGCATCTGAACCGGGTTGACCCGCCGCGTCATCCGCCACGCAAGCAAACCCGTACAGTCCCCTGCCACGTCACCTGACACCTCAGCAAGTCATCTGCCACGTCATCAGACCAGTCAGCAGCCACGGCAGACACTGCCACGTCAGCACGAAACGCGCGTGCATTTGCCACGTCAGCAAAAGTGGGACCCGGTGTACCTACGTGGAAGCCACGTCATCTTGCCACGTCATCGGAGGTGGGTTTTGATCCAGTGCTTCGCAGACGCTATTCTGGACTGACACGCGGCTTCATCTGCACCGTCCGTTGATCCAAAACTTTGACTGTTAAGATCTGAGCCATCCGAAGTCCGATTGGGGTGATCTCAGTGTCGTTTCCAATATTTTTGGCCGTTCCGGACACATCTGTAAGGTCAGATTTGACAAATTCAAATCGGAGATACAGTAAAAATGGCAGATGAAATAAAAGCTGCGGGAATTGAAAAATTTGATGGATCAGATTTTGGATATTGGAAAATGCAAATTGAAGACTATTTATATGGGAAGAAACTTCATCTTCCTCTGTTGGGGAGCAAGCCAGAAAATATGCCAGAAGAAGATTGGTTGCTTCTTGATAGACAAGTTTTGGGTATTATCCGGCTATCCTTATCAAGAAGAGTTGCTCACAATGTTACGAAAGAAAGATCTACTGCAAGACTAATGGAAGCCTTGTCTGGGATGTATGAAAAGCCCTCGGCAAACAATAAAGTGCACTTGATGAAGAAGTTGTTCAACTTGAAAATGACAGAAGGCACCTCCGTCACGCAACATCTCAACAACTTTAATACCATCACAAATCAATTGTCATCTGTAGAGATTGAGTTTGATGATGAGATCCGTGCACTCATTTTGCTAGCTTCACTTCCAAGCAGTTGGGAAGGTATGAGGACAGCCGTGAGCAATTCAGCTGGAAAATCCAAACTGAAATATGATGACATCCGAGACTTGATTTTAGCTGAAGAAGTTCGAAGAAAAGACTCGGGTGAAAGTTCAAGTTCAGGATCAGCTCTCAACATTAACACTCGAGGGAGGAGACAGGATAGAGGCTTATCCAGAGGCAGATCCAAATCAAGATACAGAAGTAAAAGCAAGTCCGGACCCAGAAAGCAGGCTGAATGTTGGAATTGTGGCAAACCTGGTCATTTCATGAGGAATTGCACAAAACCAAAAAAACCTGAAGCTGACTCTGCAAACGCTACCACAGACGAGGTGCAAGACGCTTTGATTCTTGCTGTACAAAGTCCGATTGATGATTGGATTCTTGATTCTGGTGCTTCATTCCACTGTACACCACACCATGAGATGATGCAAAACTATGTTGCTGGAGATCACGGTGTAGTCTATCTGGCCGATGGACAACCAATGAAGATTGTGGGTATAGGAGAAGTGCAGATCAAGACAATGAATGGATCTACTTGGAACTTGCAAAATGTAAGGCATGTTCCTGGACTCAAGAAGAAGTTGATCTCAGTCGGACAACTTGATGAGAGTGGTCATTCAATCCTCTTTTCTGGAGGTATGTGGAAGGTATCAAAGGGAGCAATGGTTTTGGCTCGTGGAAAGAAAACTGGCACCCTGTATATGACCACAAGATGTGAAGATATTATTGCCTCTACTGAAGTAGAAAATCAAGCACAGTTATGGCACTGTAGACTCGGCCATATGAGTCAAAAGGGGATGAAGATACTTCAGTCGAAGGGAAAACTGCCAGAGCTTAAAAATGTTGATCTAGACATTTGTGAAAGCTGTGTTCTTGGAAAACAGAAGAAGCTCAGTTTCTTAAAGGTTGGCAGGGCCTTAAGACCAAGAAAGCTAGAACTGGTGCACACAGATTTATGGGGACCTTCTCCAGTGGCATCTCTTGGAGGTTCTCGGTATTACGTAACTTTCATTGATGATTTCAGCAGAAAGGTATGGGTCTACTTTCTGAAAAATAAATCTGATGTGTTCGAAACATTCAAGAAGTGGAAGGCTATGGTTGAAAATGAATCAGGTTTGAAGTTGAAATGCTTAAGATCTGATAATGGAGGAGAATACATTGATGGAGGTTTCAAGGAGTATTGTGCTGTTAATGGTATCAGAATGGAAAAGACCATTCCAGGCACACCACAACAGAATGGCATTGCTGAAAGAATGAACCGGACCATCAATGAACGAGCTAGAAGCATGAGGTTGCATTCAGGGCTACCTCAAACATTCTGGGCTGACGCAGTTCATACTGCAGTTTACTTGATCAACCGTGGACCATCAGTTCCTTTGGAGTTCAGATTGCCTGAGGAAGTATGGAGAGGAAAAGAGGTACAAATCTCTCATTTAAAGGTCTTTGGGTGTGTTTCCTATGTGCATATAGATTCTGATGCACGCAACAAGCTAGATGCCAAATCCAAGAAATGTTTCTTCATTGGCTATGGAGATGAAGAATTTGGATTTCGGTTTTGGGATGATCAGAACAGAAAGATTATCAGAAGCAGGAACGTGATCTTCAATGAGAAAGTTTTGTACAAAGACAGATCAAGTGCAGAAACAGATATGACTGATTCAGATACAAGTCCACAAAAATCTGAATTCATCAGATTAGAAGGGCTTCCTGATGTTACCAAGCATAACAAAACTCAAGAGTCTTTACAAGAAGATTCAAGCACATCTGTACCCATCACTACACAAGACGATGCAGAGCCAAGTGAATCAATTGTTTATGTTCGCAGGTCTTCAAGGACTATAAAGCCCCCACAACGGTTCACACTTCTACTGAATTATATTTTATTGACAGATGGTGGTGAGCCGCTAAGTTATGAAGAATCCTTACAAGATGGAAACTCAAGCAAGTGGGAGTTAGCCATGAAGGATGAGATGAGTTCGTTGCTGAAGAACAAGACTTGGGAGCTGACCACACTACCTGAAGGAAAGAAGGCTTTGCAAAACAAGTGGGTCTACAGAGTAAAGACTGAGCATGACGGAAGCAAACGGTTCAAGGCAAGACTTGTTGTAAAAGGGTTTCAACAAAAGAAAGGGATTGACTACTCTGAGATATTTTCTCCAGTTGTGAAGCTCACAACAATCAGAGTTGTTCTGGGGATAGTAGCGGCAGAGAATTTACATCTTGAACAATTAGATGTAAAAACAGCTTTTCTTCATGGAGAATTGGAGGAAGACATTTACATGCAACAACCAGAGGGGTTTGAAATACCAGGAAAGGAGAACCAAGTCTGCAAGCTAAAGAAAAGCCTATACGGTTTGAAGCAAGCGCCAAGACAGTGGTACAAGAAGTTTGACAACTTCATGTGTAGTTCGGGATACACAAGATGCCAGGCTGATCACTGTTGCTATGTCAAACATTTTGACAACTCCTACATCATTCTACTATTATATGTGGATGATATGTTGATTGCAGGATCCAACATTGAGGAGATTGACAAGCTGAAACAACAATTGTCAAAACAGTTTGAAATGAAGGATCTGGGAGCTGCCAAACAAATACTTGGCATGAGAATCATCAGAGATCAAGACAAAGGCATACTAAAGCTTTCACAAACAGAGTATGTCAAGAAGGTTCTCAGCAGGTTTAGTATGGATAATGCTAAACCAGTAAGTACACCTCTGGGGAATCATTTCAAGCTCAGCAAAGACCAGTCACCAAAAACTGAGCTAGAAAGTGGATACATGGATAAGATTCCATACGCCTCAGCTATCGGCTCTTTGATGTATGCTATGGTCTGTACCAGACCAGACATTGCCCATGCAGTGGGAGTTGTAAGCCGATATATGAGCAATCCTGGAAAGCAACATTGGGAGGCGGTGAAATGGATCATGAGATACTTAAAAGGTTCATCAGAGACATGTCTTACTTTCACAGCTGGTGGTTTGAAACTTGAAGGTTTTGTAGACGCTGATCTAGCAGGGGATGTTGATAGCAGAAAGAGCACTACAGGATATGTATATACTCTAGGAGGGACTGCTGTTTCCTGGAGTTCTACCTTGCAAAAGATCGTCGCTCTTTCAACAACAGAAGCTGAATATGTTGCAGTCTCAGAATCTGCAAAAGAGATCGTATGGCTGCAGAGTTTTCTGAAAGAATTGGGCAAGATGAATGAAAAGGGTACTTTGTATAGCGACAGTCAGAGTGCAATCTTCCTTGCCAAGAATCCAGCATTTCACTCCAGGACGAAGCATATTCAGATCAAATATCACTTCATCCGACAATTGCTAGACGAGGAGCAACTAATGCTAGAAAAGATCTGCGGAAGCAAGAATCCAGCTGACATGTTAACCAAAGGAGTTACTCTTGATAAACTGAAGCTGTGTAAAGCTTCAGTTGGTCTCAGAGATTAAAAGACAGATCTAGCACCATTTGTGTCCAAGTGGGAGATTGTTAAGTGTGGACACAAGCTGGTGGTGGTGGCAGCCATGTCAAACATGGCTGCAAAGTTAGGCATGGTAGGTTGCCTACCATTGAAAATGGTGGCTACCATATTTGACTAAAGGAAAGTGTCTTGATTATAAATAGAGCTGCTGAGAGTGAGACGTAGAAGAGAGAACAGATTGAGAACAAGAGAGAAACACAGAGAGAGAGCTAGGGAGAGTTGAGTTGAGTTGAGAAGATTTTTTCTCCTCCTCCTTGTTTTGTTGTTTGTATTGTTTCTAAACTTGATTAATACAAACCAGTAGCTCCGTGGAGTAGGCAAGTTGCCGAACCACGTAAATTTGTGTGTGTTTGATTGCTTGAATGACCCAACAGTGACATGAAATATGGATGCCAAAGTTGGGGAGATGTGAAAGAAACTGCTGGGAAAGCTTATACAGAAGCAGAAAACATCATATTTCCTAGGTTTAAGGACCCAATGTTTCATCAACAAGAACCAGTGTTCTAGTCCTTTCAAATACTAAAAAAGTCTGAATTTGAATTTGAACTTCGATGTAGGATTACAATTCCAAGTCCACATTGAATAATTACTGAGGACGAAGAAAGAGTAGCGTAAAATATGAGATTGGAATTACCACAACTGCCTGTAAAATTATATAAAGACATATAGATGAAGTGCTTCAACAATAAATCATCACTGCGATAAATTAAAGATGAGTAGTTAGTCAGTTAACCATTACTATCTACTCGGTACAGCTTCATCAACTTCGAGATGACGGACACTACTGCTTCAGAACATCACCTATAAATTGTCAGGCAAGATTACTCACCCTCGACACCTCAAAATTTTGAAACTAATAATCTTAAGTCGTTATTAAGGGTGATCTTTTCCTTGTAGCTTTTGCATTATGGGTTCTGGCTTCCTAATTTGCATGTGCCTACGACCCCAGCCCTCTTCAGGATTTCTGTGCAGCAATAAATGACACCAAGTTTGCTGGTATACGTGGAAAAAACTTCACACATATATTAGCTTTGGACAGCTAGGTTGAGGGGCCTGACTGGTGACTATCTAAAAAATAAATAAGTCTTTTATGGAACATGAAATTCTTCGGTGTTTAAGTCATTATGTGTATGTAATGGGAAAAATATAAAGGAAGAGTAAATAAAATAAAGGTGAGGGAGTGTGTATGTGGCCTAGAAGTTGTATGGCTAACCTGGTTTGGCCTGGCTAGCTTTAATGGCCTTTCGCTAGCTTTCATGGCATTTGGTTGATTGTAGGTAGGACTTGTCTTGCTAGTAAGTACTGATCTCTAGCTAGTAGGCCTGTTTTAGCTTTGGTTTTCTTATCTGGTGACTGGGAGTTTTATAAACCCAAGCCTAAGGAATTTCTTCATGGATTGGAGATTATATCATTACTGAAAAAATTGGTGTTGGTTTTGGTTTGGGTAGCCATGGTGGCTCGTGATTGACGTGTATGTCATGGTTGTTGTGCCATGCCTGCTATTTAGTGAAAAACATTGGTGATGGTCTTTCATTAGGATAAAAAGTGTTACCTGCTCTGCAAAGAAACAGTATAGAAAAAGTTGTGTTTATATAAAAAAAATTGTGTGCATGAGAAGTTTGTCTGAGCGGGATCGGAAAAAAGGCATAAAAAAGCAAGTTGGACAAGATAGGATAGATCAGGTCAACACCGGGTCTAGGGTGGTTTTTCGAGTAAAAGTTCTAGCCAAAAGCTAGCCTAAACTGCTGAAAAAAAGAGGAAAAACTTCCTTCTTTTTTTTTTTACCATCATTACTCCATAAATCTTTTAAACATGCATGTTTCAAAGACTTTAACCAATAAAAGTGGGGGAAAATACTTACTGCATGAATATTATCTTTTTTTGGTCGTGCTTGCATAAAAGTGGGAGATTTTCATGGAAATATGGAGAAAAACTATTGTTTTTTATTTGAAAAATTCGAAAAGAATTGAAATATAATTTCTAAAATTTAGCTTATCTTAGACAGCACATCGTAAGGATTTTTTTCATGTTTGTTCAGTTGCGCATCTCCTTCTTAAGAAATTATTAAAGTATCCTTTATAGATTAATCTTTTTTTCTCTTTTTTGAGTACATGACACTTTTATATCTCATGCCCATGATCATGGTAAAGAGATAGAACTTACTTTTTATAGGAGGCAGGTATTTAATAAAATATTTTTTCTGTTATAACAAGTAACACCTCACACATCATCATGGTAAAAGGTGTGGTCAAGAAATATATATGTATATGTATGTAAAGGGAAAAACATATAGGTTGAGAAAAATAAAGTGAAAGTTAGGGGGTGTGGTTTAAAAGGATTGCACACGAATAATTATAGTGAATTATTATTCATTGCATTACAATAGGGTTTATATATAATACAAAAACTTATGACTATGTAAGGAATGTTAACGAAGGAATATACAATCATAAACACAGCTGCAACTATTTAGGAAACGTAATAAAATCAGATATTCTATACATATAAATAGATCACTGATAGCTGAAGTTACGTTGATTTCCTTATACAACCCCTCAAAATGGACGTTCCATCAGCAACGTGTATTTTGTCACGCAACAGAGTGAAACAAGACCGAGCAAATGGTTTTGTGAGGAGATCTGCTAGCTGGTCATTAGTGTGAACATGAGCAACACGCAGGTGACCACGTTGAACAAAGTCGCGGACAAAGTGAAGGTCAATAGCTATGTGCTTTATTCGGGAATGAAGAATAGGATTGAGACTGAGCTGAGTGACACCCACATTATCACAAAGAAGAAGAGGAGGTTCACGTAGCTTGAGTCCAAGTTCATCAAGAAGAGACTTTATCCATGCAATATCAGAAGCAGCAGTGGCAAGTGCTCTATATTCTTCCTCTATAGAGGAACAAGCCATAGCCTTTTGTTTTCTGGTGTGCCAGCTGATAGGATTATCACCCAGGAATATAATATAAGCGATGGTGGACTTGCGATCATCAAGATCACCACCCCAATCAGCATCAGAGAACCCTCGAAGCACAGGGTTAGACTTGTTGCGTAGCAGTAGACCAAAGTGAATTGTCTATTTGACGTAGCGCAAGAGTCGTTTAACATGTTGCCAATACGTTACTATTGGCTTATGCATGAATTGGGCAAGACGATTAACTGCAAATCCCAAGTCAGGGCGAGTGAGCAAGAGATATTGGAGGGAACCAATGGTGTGTCTGTATTCAGTTGTATCACAACCAGATGAACAATCGTTAAGCAGAAGTTTAGCAGACTTGGACATAGGAGTGTAAACTGTCTTAGCACCAGTCATATTTAACCGAGAAAGGAGATCATGAATATAATGGTTTTGCGAGAGAAATAAACCTTGTTGAACTAGAATAACCTCCACCCCTAAAAAATAATGCAAGTCACTAAGCTCCTTTAGAGAAAATGTTTCACCTAATGAGGTGACCATATGCTGCAGAAACGGGTTGTTATTGCATGTGAGAATTAAGTCATCAACGTAGACCAACACATAGAGCAGAATACCATCGCGAGCAAAGATGAACAAGGAGCTGTCTGACTGGGAATTAACGAACCCCAATGCAAGAAGGCTGGTACGTAACGCTGTATACCAGGCTCTAGGCGCCTGCTTGAGACCATAAATGGACTTCTAAAGAGAGCAAACATGATGAGGATGGGACTGATCAATAAAGCCAGCAGGTTGATGCATGAACACCTGCTCAGTTAACTGTCCATGAAGAAACGCATTATTAACATCCAGCTGCTTGAGAGGCCAGTTATATGACATAACGATGGAGAGGATGAGGTGAATAGTGGTTGCTTTAATGATAGGGCTGAAGGTCTCAGTATAATCCACACCCGGCCGTTGATTAAATTCCTTAGCCACAAGACGTGCCTTAAATTGATCGACTGTACTATCTGGATGACGTTTAATCCTAAACACCCATTTACAACCAATTAAATTGGTAGCAGAAGGACGAGGGACCAAACGCCAAGTGCCATGGGAGACTAAGGCAGTAAATTCATCTGCCATGGCTTTACACCACCTGGGATCTTTGAGAGCCTGAGAGACACATATGGGTTCTAATGGTGGTGCAAGAGGATGCTTGGTAGTGACCGAGAGTTGCTTAGGACAGAAGATGTTATTTTGAGCTCGGGTGACCATGGGATGAGTGCGGCTGGGCAGTACAGGGGCAACAGGGAGAGGAGATACAAAGGAGGATGAATTAGTAGGAAGAGAGGTGGAAGTCATACCTGGGGAGGGAATCACGATTGCGGAGGCATCGGGCACGAGAGCTGTGGTGATGGAATTATCCACTGGAACCATGCAGACTGGAGGAACAGGAGATGGAGGTGATGGTGCTGGACACTATGGGGCAGGAGATGGGTTGACATAAGGTGGTATCGTTTTGAAAGGAAAAATACTTTCATCAAAAGTGACATGATGGGATAGATAAATCTTACCGGTTTGAATATTCAAACATTAAAACGCATGTTGAGTGAGGGAGTACCCAACAAATACACAAGGGTGGGATTTAGACTGAAATTTATTTGCACGATACAGAACAAGCCATGGATAACATTAACAACCAAAAGTGCGCAATTTATTATAGTCAGGAACCAGACCAAATAACACTTCAAAAGGACTTTGTCGTGAGTGTAAGATTGTGGGAAGACTATTAATAAGATAAACTGTTGTGACCAAGGCATAGGTCCAATAAGTGGAAGGAGTCGAAGCATGATGTAGGAGGGCCATACCAGTGTCGACAATATATCAATGGCCGCGTTCAACAGTGCCATTTTGCTGGGTAGTATGTGGTGTAGTGGTAAAATGACTAATACCACGAGTGGCAAGGATAGGTCTAAGTTTGATAAATTCACCACCGTTGTCAGAATAAAATTTTTTAATTTTTCGAGAAAACTGATTTTCAACCATAATGGTAAATTGGACAAATATAAAAGACACATTCGACTTATTATGCATAGGATAGAACCAGCAATACTTGGTAAAATGATCGACAAAAAGTACATAATATCGGTAGCCATCAATAGAGGGAACCGGTGATGGACCCCAAACATCAGCATACAAATATTCAAGAGGATCATGATTGGTAAGGGAAGTGACACTAAAGGGCAATTTATGTGACTTATTGCACTGACACGAAACACACGAAAATAAAGCCTTAGAGGGAGACACAGGTAAGTTATAACTACTTATAAGAGAGGATAAAATTTTTGAACTAGGGTGTCCCAGCCAGTGATGCCAGCAATCAGGAGAGGCACGAGTGCCAGCCAAGGTGATGGCATGAGCTTGCGATGAGGGAGTACATAGTTCCACAGGATAAACACCATCTTCATGCCTTCCGCGCATGAGTACTGCCCCCGTTGTCGGATCCTTCACAAGGTAAAAGAAGGGGTGAAATTCAACAACACCATTATTATCATGAGTAAACTTATGAACTGAGATTAAGTTTTTATGAATGAGGGGCACATGTAGGGTTTCTTTTAAACTAAGAGAGCGGGAAGGAGAGGAGATAATAGTGGAACCAATACGAGCAACATGCAAACCTGTACCATCATCGAGAACCACCTCATCCTGGCCATCATACTCAAAGTGAATGGAGAGATTAGCCAGGTCAGATGTGATGTTGTGCGAGGCAGCGGAGTCAAGAAGCCATTTGGCTTTTGGTGGAGCCGAAGAGGTAGTATAATTGGCAGTGGGTGAAGACTGCAGTTTGATACAATTCTTGGCAGTGTGACCAGGATGGTCACATATTTGACACACAACAGAAGGCCTTCTAAAAGGAGCTGTGTTGGAGAACTTTTGTCTGAACCTATTTTTGTTGTTTTTGAAGCGGGGATTAGATGACCTCCGTTGAGAGGTATTGACAGTGACAACCAGTGTTGAAGAAGAATGGCCATCCATGCGTTTGAGATATTGTTCATGACCAATTAACAAGTCATGTAATTCTGCAAATGACAAAGCAGTTTCTCTCGTACGAATGGGTGCCACCATATCTCTAAACTCATAGCCAAGTCCATTAAGCACATATAATGTCAAATCATCATCTGAAACGGGTGCATCAATCAAAGAGAGTTCGTCTAAAATTACCTTGACTGCATGAAGAAACTCGAACACCATGCGAGAGCCCCTTTGAATAAAGGTCAGATCTTCTTTCAACTGCATAATTCTGGCCCGAGATTTGCTAGCAAATAAGCGAGCGAGATGTTGCCAAGCATCACGGCTTGTGGTGGTCATAACAATAAGGGACATGACTGCTTCAGAAACAGAAGCAAAAATGGCATTCAACAACAACTGGTCTTGTCTTTTCCAGTGCGCATGGAGTACCACAGCAGAGGTAGAAGAGTTTGCATTAGGTGTGGGAGGGCATTGAAGAGTGCCATCCAAGTATTTCATCAGATCATATCCAATGAGTATTGTGAGAAAAGTTGCACGCCAGGAAGGATAATTTGAGGATGTGAGTTTGTAGGGCAATTGGCTTGAGGTGTTGATAATGATGAGAGGGAGTGAAGATGTAGAGTTAGAGCCAACAGACTCTGAGAAAGGAGGATTGCCACCGGTTGACATGGAGCTAAAGAATATTTCTAACCTCGTGAGAGAAGAAGGCTCTGATACCATAAAAGGATTGCACACGAATAATTGTAGTGAATTATTATTCATTGCATTACAACAGTGTTTATATATAATACAAAAACCTGTGACTATGTAAGGAATGTTAACGAAGGAATATACAATCATAAACATAGCTGCAGCTATTTAGGAAACGTAATAAAATCAGATATTCTATACATAGAAATAGATCACTGATAGCTGAAGTTACGTTGATTTCCTTATATGGTTAAGAAATATATATGTATGTGTATGTAAAGGGAAAAACATATAAATTGAGAAAAATAAAGTGAAAGTTAGGGAGAGCATATTTGATCTAGAAGTTGAATGGTCTAGCGTAGTTTGGTCCGGCTTTCATAGCCTTTAGCTATCTCCTGTAACATTTAGCTAGCTTTGGCTAGGACTTCTCCTACTAAAAATTATTCTTTGGCTGGTTTCAGTTCGAGTCTTATGATTGTTTATATAATGACCACTGAAAACTTATATGGTTGTTAACTTCAGGGCCCGTGGAATTAGTTGAGGTGCACGCAAGTTACCCCGGACACCCATGTTAATAAAAAAATAAAATTACTCTTTGGTTTGTAGGCCTGGTTGTGCTCTAACTTTCTTGTTTGGTGACCGAATATATTTATACACCAAAGCTTTGGAATTTCTTCATAGAAAAAAGATTGTATTATTGGTAGAAAAATTGATGTTGATATTTGTATGGCTAGCCAGGGGTGGCTCTTAATTGATGTGTTATGCCATTTATTGTACATCAACTTACCGAACGGCTGAATCATTATCTGAGATTTATGAGGAAGAAGCGGGAGGCCTTAAAATACCTTTCTGAGAAGCAGAAAAGAAAATCAATCTAGAGCAATCACGATTATTCAGCCATGAGTCCCCAAGGAGTGTAGCGTGGTGGCAAAGGGCTTGAGATCTGCACAGCAGGTCTCGAGTTCGAGTCAGGGCGTGCACCTCTTGTAAGAGCCTGGGACAGCCGGGGTTTTACTCACTCACCTGGGCCCACAAAGTGCGCTTTCCGGGGGGTGGGGTTTCCTCGAACCCAAAAAAAAAAAAAAAAAAAAAGATTATTCAGCCATGAGCTTTCTCACACTAACCATCAGCTCTTGAGCCTTTTCTTTTGCCTGCCCTGACCATGAATCAGGAAGTTACCCTAATGACATGCTTGCTATTGGTAAAAAAATATTGGTGATCGTCTGTTATTGGGGGTAAAAAAAATGCTACCTGCAGTGCATAGAAAAATTGTGCATGAAAAATTTGAGTTGGTGACTCATCAAAATCTGAGAAAACGCATAAAAGAATATGCCTATCAGAATAGGACAAACCAGGTTAAGTAACACTAGGTCTGGAATGGGTTTTTGACTGAAAAATCCAGTCTTTTAAGCTTGGTCCAAACAACTAGAAAATTCCAATCGCCAAGCCCATACAACCAGATAAAAAAAATCAAGGTAAAACTATCTTTCCTTTTTTTTTTTTTTTACCATCAATGTTTATATTCAGTTTTTTTCAGTGTTCTTTGAATTAACAGATTGCTTTTAACATTTTTCACAGCGTTTGTGAATGGGAAGTTCCGCAAAGACCCAAAGCTTGCCACGGCAAATGATTTCTTTTCGGGGCTCCGTACATTCCTAGAAACACTAGGAATCGAGTTGGATCAAATGTAACTCCTTTGAATGTAATTCCATCGGTAAAACTGTTAAATATTATAGTGATAGAGTTTTTAGTGACCATAATACTAGGTAGTGACTCTTTTAAATTAGACATTTTCCCCTTGAAGAACAATATGCCAAATATCTGTTCTTTTTCCATGAGAATATTTTTAATCAATTGTTGCAATGTTCCAGGTGTAACATTTACAATGTTTGTGAAACTTCAGCTTCTGGGAAGTTCTGTAGACTTGATGAATATTTGTTTAAAGAGAACATTTGTATGTTCCATTAAGTTCTATGCATGAATTGCTTGTACGTTGATAGAGAATTTTGATATTGTTAAGACTTTGGATGTGTTGTATGATATTTTTATTGGCTTAAAATAAAAAAAATATGCAACGCATATTTGACAAACGTTGTAAATAATGAAGACTATTTCAAAATGTTTTTTTTATCTAGTGTTTATATAAATGAGCTTTGAGATGGGTCCGACGACCTTGATAGACTCAAGACCCTTGGGTTTAGAAATCATGCCAGACCCAATAAAACATGGGTCAGGGGAACGTGTCAGATCCCAAATACTTGAGTTTGACAATCTACCTAACTCAAGAAAACATGAGTTAGGTGAACATGCCAGATCAAAAATACTTGAGTTTGACAATCTACCTAACCCAAGGAAAACATGGGTTTGGAAATGGTGCCAAACCCAAAACGCTTTTCTTGGAATTAATTTTCCAACAACTATAAAATCCTAACAACTCTTTTTTAAATAGCTACAACTCTTTAATTCTCCAACAACTCTTTTATTTTTTTAAATGTTGTAACAACTCTTTAATTTCTAATTTATTTTCTACCTAGCTGTTACATTTTAGCAGCATATATATATATATATATACACACACCATGCACTTTTACAGTCAAAGAGTGTTGGAAAAACAATAGTATTATTTTTTATGTGTTTGCAAAGCTTGTTGGTATTTTCTTTCTATCTTGTTTGCTGTTTCTGTAACCCTCGTCTTTAGAGGAGGAACTTGTTGGATCCTGAAAGATAGCCTTGTGTTAAGGAAATATCTTTAAAGACAGTGTTTATACACATCTTAAGTTAGAATTTGTTTCTATTCATTGTATCTAATTTTTACAACAATCTTAAGGATAATTTAGTAACATGGACGGGAACACTACTGCTGACAACGCTGTTGTCCTCAACAATGTTTTTGAAGAGAACTCAGCTACTGCCATCTCTCCTATTGCCAACTCTATTGCTGCTGTCACTATGTCATTAGCTAAGCCATTCCCTAACATTTCAAATATTGAGGTTTTTGCTGAAGAAAACTTTAGAAGGTGGCAAGAAAGGATCTATGGTGTCCTAGACATGCATGAAGTTGCATGGGTTCTTGCCAATCCCAAGACCAATGACAATGTTATAGCATGGACACATGGGAACAAGGTTTGTAGACACTCCATTTTAAGCACTCTCTCCAATGAGTTATTTGATGTATATTGCAGCTGTCGCACCTGACATCGCGGCGACCCTAAAAATTTTATTGATTCTAAAAAAAAAAAGAACATCTGACATCTTGTTCTTTTAGGGAAAAGGTCTTGTGTAGGAGTCACCACTTAGTATTATGGTCACTAGGAACCCTAACCGGTCAACAGAGATTCTATAGTACGGGACTGATTACGTAAAAGGGAAAATATTATCACTCTTTAAACATTCTGCCTGAGGCAGACTGCATTACTGATTTTGTCTTAAATTGCTAAATGTTTATTAGTTTATGCTATGATGATTTGCTTATAATATTCCTGACTCTAGCGTCAGTGAATATTCGACTACGGATACTTCCAACTCTGGCGTTGGTAAGTATTACGTAACCCAAAACAAAAAGGAATGGTGTTGTTGACTCTAACTCTTTAAATAAACCAATAAAAATAAATTTAAATATATGCATTCATATTTTTTATTTTTTATTTTTTTATTTTTTGGGGGCTGGGCCCAGCTCAGCCCATATGGATTGGGCTTGACCCAGCCAGCCCGGCCCGGTCACTGACCCAAGCCAGTGACCAGGCAGTTTTACCCGCAGGCATGCGTGAACTGCTCACGCACGCCTGTTATAGAAACATGCAATTAAAATGCAGGGAGGGAAAACGCAACTTACCTGTCGCTGCACTTGAAGACGAGGATGACAACTAACCAGCGTTACTCCTCTATGTTACTGCTTTTTGTCTACTGGTTTGCTTCTGTTCGTTCACCTCTGTTTGCATTTCTAGGTCTCCCTTTTGTTGTTCGTTCCTTCGTGTTGTGTGTTCTTGCTCGTCCCCTGTGTTTTTTTTCTGTGTTCGTTTTTTCCTTTATCGTCTCTTTGTTTTATCTCCGTCTTCCATCTCTGGTGTTGGAGATGGAGAAGGCAGTGATCCCTTTTCCTCCGTGGCCTTCTCTGGCTTTTATAAAGCCAGAGGACGGCCTCTGTTTATTTGAGAAGAAACAGGGGAACGAAAGTCTGCTACCCTGGTTTCTCTCGGTTCCCCCCCTGCTCAGGACGAAGGAGATGGTAATAAAGGCATGACGTTCTGCCGGTTGAACGTAAGCTCCCTCTGGTTTTTCTCTTTTTTTTCCGTTTCTCTTCCCCCTCTGTTTCCCTTTTCTCTGTTTCGTTCGTCCTCCTGGCTTTTTTTCCGTGTTCCCCTAGTCTTTTTTCATGTTTCTCCTGTTTTTTTTCTGTGTACTCCCCTTTTGTGGTTCTTTTTCCCCGTCTCTCTAACCAACCCCTGTTTTTTCAGTGCTCTTCTGTTTATATAGTGCCCGGCGGGTTGGTAACGGGCGGTATGCTGAGGGTCGACCACCATTAAGGCGCCCATAACTGCAGCCAACAAATGATTACTGCTGCAACACTTCTCAGCCTTTACTGCAGAAAACAGTCACTGGCTTAAAGAAGAAGAAGATGAACAACCTTTCACAACGACGCCGTTTGGAGACAATAGGTGGCCATTTTACATTTTGACCTGTGCAGTTTCGAAAGTCTTGTAATTAAGCCCCTGGTTTAAACTGTAATTGGCCCCCTGCATTTGATCGCCATTTTCAATGGAGTCCTTGGATTTTAATTTTGTAATTTTGACCCCAAACTTTAATATTTCTTTAATTAAGTCCCTGATTAAGTTAATTCCAAGCTCAATTAAGTATAAAACTTGTCAATTCTCCAATTAAACCTTTGATTGGATTAATTAAATTAATTTCAAGCTAATTAAGTCTCAAAATTTATCAATTCTCCAATCAAACCCTTGATTGGATTAATTAAATCAATTTCAAGCTTAATCAAGTCTCAAAACTTATCAATTCTCCAATTTAACCCTTGACTTGATTAATTAAACTAGTAAAAAATTTAATTAAATCTTTAAACTTCCAATCATGTTGCCCTTAACCCAAATTTTAATTCATTCTTCATTTATTTCATTTTTACTTGTTTTTCATCATTATTATTTATTATTTTTTTCATCATTTTTTTCATCATTTTCAGTAAATAAAATTATAATAATAATTAAAATAAAAGAGTAAAAAATTGGGTTATGACAGCAGCTACAAGGAAGCGAATGAGATATGGAGCAATATGGTGACAAAGTATACTATCGAAGATGTGAAAAAACAAAAATTTATCACTGGAAAATTTATCCAATGGGAAATAGTTGATAAAAAAAATATAAAAACTCAAATTAAAAAATACCATACATGAAAACCAAAAATATCAACATCCCTAAAGGATTCGTTGCTGGAATATTGATAAAAAAAATTACCCAACTCATGGAGTGACTACAAACAACAACTCAAGCACAAGTATAGACAATTATCTTTGATTGATCTTATCACCCACATCATTATTGAAAACACAAATAGAAAGGAGTTACAAGCTACTAGGAAGAAGGAGATGACCACTAAAGCAAACTTAGTAGAATGGAGCTCACATAAAAAAAGTATGAGCATAAACTTAATAATAATAATAATATTAAGTCCAATGGTAACAATACAATATGTTCAAACCCAAACCCAACAATTTTAAGAGAAAGGGAAACTATTTTGTGTGTGGCAAATCTGGCCACCATGCACCTCAATGCCGAAATAGAAATAGAAACAACAAGCCTCCTAAAACTAAGGTCAACTTGGTTGAAGGAGAAGACATAATTGCTGCGGTTGTTTCTCAAGTCAATATGGCGACCAATGAGAAAAATTAGGTGGTAGACTCTGGTGCTAGTAGGCACATGTACAAGTAAATAATTCTTCTCCACCTATACACCTTTTAAGGATGGAGAAGAAGTACACCTTAAAGACTCAAGAATTGCAAATGTTCTTGGAAAAGGCAAAGTCCTTCTGAAATTGACTTTGGGCAAAATATTACTTTGAATGAGGTGTTGCATGTCCCTAATATAAGAGCAAATTTGGTCTTTGTGGCTTTGTCATTTGAATATGATAAGATTGTAATGACTAAGAACAATGTATTTATGGGGAAATGATATTGTAACTAGGGATTTTTTGTACTCAATGTTGCTAATGTAATGAATGAAAATGAATCTTCTTCTACTTACTTGCTTGACTCTATTGATCTATGGCATAGTTGAAGAACTTTAAAAGAAATGATGAATGTTATGCTAGTTAGTTCTTCAGCACCTAATAATTTATAGGGTCAAGCTATTTTATTTACATGTCATTTACAAAATAGAATTCCTTATAAGAAAACTGGCTTAACACCTTATAAATTATTGAAAGGTTGTTCTCCTAACTTAAAATATCAAAAAGTGTGGGGGTGTCTAGCTAAAGTTATGTTACCTGAACCAAAAAAGAGAAAGATAGGTTCAAAAGCTTCTGATTGTATGTTTATTAGTTATGTTGCAAATAGTGCTACATTTAGGTTTCTAGTTTTGAAAAGTGATGTGCTAAATTACAATACTAATATGGAAACAAAAAATATAGAATTCTTTGAACACATTTATCAATTAAGGTAGGAAACCAATTTTCAAACTTTCATGTGTTTATTTTTCATTAAAAAAGTTGGTCAACGGAAAACACTTTCCAGTTAAAGAAAAATCTGGCTTGGTTTTCAGGAAAATGTTTTCCTTTTATTTTAGGTGGAAAATACTTTCCAGAAGTTGTGGAAAATTTAGAAATGTTATATTATTTGCTGATTATATCAAATTTGATTCTCAAACTTTTTATTGCTATATAATTTGTTTTGAATCTTTTTTTTTTCAATTTCATCCCTTAGAATTTGATTTAATTTGATTTTTATATTAACTTTGGTTATCATTTTTATGATTATTATTTGCTTTTCTCTTATTATTTTTTTAATTGAAATTTTTTATCTATCAAATTTGATCTTCATTCTTTTGATTGTTACTTATTTTATTTGAAATAATTTATGAAATTATAATTATAATTATTTTAATTTCATCATCTTTCAAAAAATTTTATTTGTTAGATTTGATTTCTAGTATTTTGATTGTTATTTATTTTATTTGAGATAATTTATGAAATTAAATTTTTTTTCAATTTCATTCTCATTCAACTTTTAAATTTGTAAGATTTATTCCTCATTATTTTAATAAACTTGAAAAAAATAAAACATTAAGAAGTTATTTTCCAGCTTATTTTCCATGACATAACTAAACACTAGAAAGTGTTTTCCAACTTATTTTCCATAACACTACTAAATATCAGAAAAATAATTTGCTTTTCAAGAATTCATTTTCCAAGGAAACTACTTTTGAAAAGGACACTATTTTCCAGCAAACAAACAGTATCTAAATGAATAGATTTCTCATGCACCTGTTAATGATAATAAAGTTGATGAAACTCACATTGAGGAAGAGAGGAGTAAGAAACAAAGGAAATAAACTTTCTTTGTGAATGATTTTTTTCTCTTAACTCGTAGATAAGGATCCAGTGACCTACTCCGAAGCTATCTTTTCTTTTGATTCTTTGTTGTCGATGTCACTGAGAGAAAGAAAAAACTCTGGTGCTGCTACAACTAGGAGGAAAACAAATACTATTATTGTTGAGGAACTGTTTATAGTGTTGAGGAGAAAAGTTGCCATGTTGTTCTCCACAGCTGAGATAAAGGAGAAGAAGTGTAGCTACTATCGCCTATCCGTTGCTAGATTATAGCTGGAGACCAGTGTTGTGCTGTAGGGGGTGTTTTGATGATTTGAGGGTAATTTTTGGGTTTATTTGGGGATGAAAGGATTAAGGAAAGGGCTGATGTAGTCATGGCTGGGAGGTTTGTTCATGGCAGTGCTCATCTCCCCCTCTAGGTTGCTTGAGATAGGGTTTTGTGGTATTTTTATAGGAGAAACAGGGAGGTTCTAAGGCTCATGGATTAATGGGATCGCGACCCTTGATGTTGAGTAATAGATCCCAACCATTCATTTAAGCTAAGGATAAAAGCTTGTCTTGCTCTACAATTAACAAATGTAGGACACAAGTTATTTTTACAGACAGAGCTGCGTTGGGTAGTGTTTTTTGGAGTGAACTGCAGGTGTTGTTAGTGTAATAAGAGTTGGAATTTTATCTTAGAGTGAAGTACAAGTATCAAGGTGTAAGTTGACATAAAATTTGTGTGGTGTGGTACAGAGTTGAGGGAGAAATTATGGCTAAAATGTTGGTATTTGAGCTTCTTTTCTTTTGTTTTCGGGAAGAAGATAATGAATTCTAAAATTAGTCATTTTCAATTTGGTCTATGAACCTTTAAAACTTTGCAATGAAGCCCTCAATCAATCCTAATCTTTTATATTCCTTTCAATTTCACCCTTAGACTTCTTTAATTGCACCCTCAAATTTTAGCGCTTTTTACAAAGTTCGTTCCTGGTTTTGAATTTCTTCAATGTGGTTCTTAATTGAACTTCATACTTTGAATTTCTTTCAATTAACCCCATGATTGCACCAAATTAGCCTTTCAAAGTTTGAATTGTGTCCCTAGTCTTCCAATCTTTGCGAATTGATTTGAATTAGGCCTCTAAACTTGATTTTTCTTTAATTGAGTAATTGATTGAATCTACAAAACTCATTAGCAGCTTAATTAAGTCCTTAAACTTAATTAATTCTTTCAAATTTTTCCCAATTGACTTTCAAACTTAATTTTTGCTTCAATTAAGTCCTTAAATAAGTCAATTAAACTTGTTTGAATAATTAAGTCCTTTAACTTAAGTAATTCTTCCAAATTTGGTCATGTTTGGATCTTGACCTGAATTTTCTTTCTTTCTTCATCTTATAATGTTGAAATCTCCTAATCTGGCCATTCTTTTGGTATTTTGGCCTTTTGCAACTCAAAAGCTTATATCTCCTCGTGCCTCGAAAATACTTTTGGATTTTGAATTTATATTTTTTATTTATTTTTGAATATGTATTTTTACAAAACAACTTTGGGGGATCCAAAATTGAGTTATGACAATTCTTTTGAGATAAATAAAGACTCTTGCAATTGCGTTCTAGTGATTCATATTTAGCTTGTTTGTATATCGTGATAACTTGCATAAAGTAAAACCTATATTTTGTCTTGTATAATACATTGCATATATAAGACTTCCAATGGTACTAGTATATTTTAGTTGTGCTACTCTTTTATCACTAATTCAATTAACTTCACACTAGAGTCAAATGGGGGTATTGACCTCTTTTATATTGAGATGCTTAAACTTATTAAGCATTTTCTCAATATTATGTGACTGATTAAGTGCATAACCACTACTATGTTTTTTTAACTTTAATATCTAAAATTATATCTAATTCACCAAGATCTTTCATTTTAAAAATAGAAGTGAGATACCTTTTGGTTTCAACTTGTCGCACATCACCCGCACGACGTCCGTTTTGGCGATTTTTCTTTTAATTTTATTGATTTGTTGGGAGTTGCCTCCTAGTATTTAATTGAGGGCTACTAGGAAACCCAGGTGTACTGATCTTGTCAGAGATTCACGGGTAAGGGATTGGTTGTGGTTAGGAAAGGTATTAGCACCCCTAACGTTCCCTACCTAAGGTAAGTTGATTTGTGGCTTTGATGTGATAAAGAAGTTTTAAATTTTTTTTCTTTTCATCGAATAATAGAAATACAACTTACGTGTAAGTTCATAATTCTTGACCATGAGAAAATCAAAATATTAAATTCTTCTTTATTTTTTTGCGATTTTATCATAAAAAAACATTCATAACAAAAATAACATCCATAAAACAAATACAAACACACACATTCAGCTTTACTATATTTTTTCTTTTTTCTTTCCTTTTTTTTACATCCACACTACAAATTATAAAAAAAAACTAAATAACAATTACATTAAACAATTTTAAAATTTAAAAAATGGAGCCCAAAAAATTCAGGAACAGTTCTGAGATGCATTCTGGGTCCGCCGGAACAGTAGTGGCGCGTTGCTCTACGCACCACCGCCACCAGCGACCCGTGGATTCACGAGTCGCCGCGAAAGCAACTGGGAAACAGGGCAGTCAAGATTGGCTTCTTCTCCTCTTCCCTTCTGCATCGGCGGCGACGCCGTGACCTGCAAAACAACAAAAACGCAACAACACAGTCGATTCTCTCCTTAGATCTATTTCTTCCTCTTTTGGATCTGCTTCTCTCTCCTTCTTCTTCAGATAGCAGATCCACTATGAGGGGGGGAGGCCACTGTGTTAGGCCAAGGTGGTGTGTCGCTGCTGCTGGAGGGTCCGGCTTGGTTGGGTAAACTGGCCGATGATGGTGTAGAAGGATGAGCGGCAGACAGATCTGGGGCCGTGGGCGCCACTGTGCTTGGGCAACTGCTGGAGGAAGAAGGTGGATCGATTTGGAATTTGTGGTCGCCGCTGTGCCGGGCTGCTATCGGTCAATTATAGTGGAGGCCGGTGGCGGTGCTGAGGTGGAGATATCGCCGGGGAAGGTCGGTATGTGGTTCTGGTGTTGCTTCTCTATCATCGGCGGTGGAAGGGTTGAGGGAAAACTGAGAGAGAAGATGGACGATGGAGGGGTTTAGCTCCCTAGTTCTGTAAAAAGGAAAGGGAAAATCCATGGAAATCGGGGGAAGAAAGCCGATGGGTCGGCTGAGAGAGGAGAGGTCTGGTAAGGTGAGGGAGCAGCCGATTCTGGTTTGTGTTTGGATGAGGGGGGTGAGCGGCGACTGCTTTGGGTAGAGGGCAAGGGAGAGTGGGAAGAGATGGTGAGCGGCAACTTGGTGTGAAAGAGATACAATTAGGGTTTCTTTTTTTTTAAAAAAAATCCCCCCTCTCTTAAATGTGTTGGAAACTTCTATCTATAAGCCAAAAAATGTTGCTAGGTTTTCAAACTTGGTTCCTCAACTTCTTCTTCTTTTTTTGTAAATTTGATTTTCTTAATTTTTTTTATTTTTTAAAAACGAGCAATATCAACGTCGACTAAAAAATGAGGACAATTAATAATTTTAAAAATGACACGTGAAAAGTTGAATGCATTCGAAAGACCTTTGAAAAATTTAATTTCTTTTTTAGACGACGTTGAAAATGCTAAAAACGATGCAAATACATTAAAAAAATATTTTTTTTTTGGATTTTTGTTGTTTTTTACTATTTTTGGATTTTTCAAAAATTTTATAAAAAAGGTGGGTCGAGACCTTCTTGGCAGACTCGCCGGGCTGCTGTAGCTTATTATGAACATCTGCCCGCTAAGACTAAGAAAGTGGCCAGAAAAACTTTCAATGCCATGGATAAGAACGGAGACGGGCAAATTAGCCTACGAGAATACGTGGACTAGCTCAAGAAAAACAAAGCCGCAGATTTCACTCATCAGAGCTTGTTTACAGCGCTGGACAAGGACGGCAATGGAAGCTTGGATTTTGAGGAAGCAATCGTCTTTTACTACATCATGCAGAGTGGAAGGGCTATAATTTGCCAGTTTTGTAAGACGTTCTTGGCAGAAGCATACTTCAGTTGCTCTCAATGTTTCTTCAATGACGATTCAGATAGCACCTATGAAATTTGTTGTGCTTGTTATGGTGGTAAAAATTTCACACACCACGGTGATGCCATCTTCTGCGATAACTATACTTTACTACGTCAAAGCAGGAGCGTGATACAAGAGGCCCCCATAAAGGTAATTAATTTTAGAAACTAAAACAGTATAATTATTTCTTTACTATTTATTACAATACATTTGCCTAAATTCACTGATACCTCATTGCTTATGGAGCATTACTCTCTTTTTTTCATTTTGATAATCAATTTTCTTTTTGCTTGAAATTAATTTTAGTGATAATGAATTTAATATCCTGTTGTCCTAATTGTTGTGTGGCTTTTATTCTATAGCATAGTGATATTAATGGAAAATTTTTTTATAGTTTGGATGTTACCAATTAGTTTCACGTAATTTACCCATAACAAGACATTAGTATCTAATCATCATGCTTTGTTATCTTTAATTTCAGAAGCGAAGAAAGGTGCTTAAATCCCATAAAAAGACACTGCTAGTTGCAGAGATAACTGTTGGTCTTGCAGGCATAACTGTTGGCGCTGCTGATCTTGCATCAAAATCTGACTGTAGCATTATGTGAAATAAGCAATGACGCATTTATCATCGTCAAATGCCTCCAATCGTACAGTAATTGCTGATGAGGTAAGAGGAAATGACTGGAAACTCTTCAAGAAAAGCTCACATCCAGTAGAGAACAAGCTCAAGTTACTTTTATATGGAGTTGAATTTTTTGTGTTGCAATTGTATTCTCATGCAATCGATCTCCATATTCTGATGTGTACTTTTGGAGGGCATTGTGAATTTGTTACTTTAATCTTAAGCTGTTTTTGTGTAAATCATGTAGTAAATGAAGCTTATCTAGTAAAATCATTGAGCACCATCACAAGTGATTTCATTGTACGTTAGTTTAATTCTAGTTAGATTAACTCTAAATAAATATATAGACATGACTGTTGGATCAAATGAGATACTTATCGTTTGTTCATGTGTTTAGATGTATTGAGATAAACTAAAATGACATGATTGAGATAAAAAATAAATGATTTTGATAGAAATCTAGACAAATAATAACTAACATATATTTTTGACTTATTAAAAAAAATGGACACATACAAAGTTTAAAAACTAAAACAATCACTATTGTATCATAAAAGAATAAATATTTTTAATGCCATCATTTTGAACTTTCCTATTATATTATCATGAACAACTAAGCAATAAATGACATGTACATATAGGAATTATATCACACCAGACCTAGTCACTACTTTTTTCCAAGGAAAAATGATATAATGACCTACAAATAGGGAGGAGGGTACGCTCCCATCTTAAGATGGAACTTGCTTATCATATTAGTAGATACAACATTAGTAGATGCACCATTATTCACAAATCTTCTCATTTGCATTATAATGAGTGTAAAAAATATTGCAACGATTCAGTTTTCACTTTCATCATTATTATGGAATGTTATTATGTATATATATTTATCTTGTATTTACCTTATATAGGTTTCTGATCATGTGTATTAGACTACATGGTTAGTATCATGTACAACCCTACATCTATATATATATATATATATTACAGAAGGGAGTGCTGCTCATCACATATCACAGCCTCCATAATATTTTCCAATACTCCTTCTCCCTTAACTTCAACTTGGTATCAGAGCATTATATTCAAAAGAGCTTCCATCGGCGCCTCCGTCTTCTTCTCATGGATTCTACTACAGCTCAATCTTCATCTCTTCTTACAACAAACATGCCAGCTACAACATTCCCTGTTCTCCCTGCTCTTCACTTATGCAACCTGCGTCAGTTTTTTCAATGGCTCCTCCTGGATTTTTTGGGTCTGCACCTATTCCTTCTATTGGATGCAGCTTTCCTCTAACAATAGCAGCAATACCTTCCTCTGCACTGATTGTTTCGGTACTGCCAGGACTCCCCTCTGCAGCATCAATTGTTCCCAACACACATCTTCATGGTGCTGCTGTAGTCCCTCTCTCAAATACTCATCAGGTTATCTCCTTGAAACTGACCACCAATAACTATTTGTACTGGAGAATGCAAATAAAACCATATTTGTTGGGTCAGGGTATGTATGCTTTTGTTGATGGATCTTATCCTTGTCCTGCACCCTATGTGACTGCCACCGATACAGCAGCTCCTTGTATAAACCCATTCTTTCTCTCATGGAAGCAACAAGACCAATTAATTATGAGTGCCCTCCTCTCTTCTTTATCTACTAAAATTCTACATCTTGTGGTTGACTGTGACACATCTCATAGCATATGGTAGACACTTGAAAAATCCTTTGCTTCACCGTCACATTCAAGGATTATGCAGTTACATGGTTCCTTTCAGGATTTGCGTCAGGGAGATGTTCAGTTAGCACTTATCTGCAGCGAGCTAAGGTTCTCTTTGATGAGTTGGCTGCTGCTGGTCGGCTTCTCTCCTTAGAGGATTTTAATCTTTATGTATTTCGGGGCTTGCGCAGTGATTTCAAAGACTTAGTGACCAGTTTGTCTACACGAGCAGAACCCTTATCATACTCTGATCTTCACAGTTACCTGCTCACTCACGAATACCTGAATAAGAGCTCCCTTCAATCCACTCTTGGCTCTCCTATGACAGCACCTCTGCTGCCCACACCTTCACATTCCACAGCTTCAGTATTCTCAGTTCAGCGTGGTGGTTTTGGTGGTCCTTCTGGCCATTCCTATCGTGGGCGTGGGCGCCACCGAGGTGGATGGAGAGGCTACCATGGTGGTAACCATGGCACCTCTGGATCTGGTTGGCAGCAGATGTCTGGGTCTAGTTTTCATCATGGTTCCCGTGAGTCTGGGACTGGTTGGCAGCAGCATTCCCGTGGAGTTTCTAACTCCAACCAAAATTTTCAAAATGTTAAACGTCAATTGTGTTATGGTTTTGGGCCTTCAGCCAAATACTGTTCTCAATTTACCTCACAGCATTTGCAGGCTACTGCTAACTTGGCATTTCAAAATCCTTAGCTCTCCTCTGCAGGTTGGTTTCCTGATACGGGTGCTAATTAGCATGTGACACCGGATCTCGCTAGTATGACGAGTTCAGAGCCCTATCTTGGCAGTGATCAATTACATGTCGGTGATGGTAAGGGACTGGTTATATCACATATTGCTCAATCTAAACTCTATACTCTCAAACACACTTTTATCCTATCAAATGTTCTGCATGTACCACATATTAAAAAACCGCTATTGTCTGTTCAGAAATTTTGCATTGAGAATAATGTATTTTTTGAAATTCATTCATCTGTGTTTTATGTTAAGGATCTAATAACCAAGGAGGTGCTCCTTTCCGGTCAGAGTAGCGATGGTCTATATGTCTTATCCGAGTCTTCTGCAACGTCCGTACCTCAAGCATTCCTATCAACGTCTGTGTCCTCCACTGCTGATGTTTGGCATCATCGCCTTGGGCATCCTAGCTCTCGTATTTTAGGGTCTCTAGTATCAAATAATAAAGTTGCATGTACTTCCAGAGTTTTTAATTTTAATTGTTCATCTTGTCGTTTAGGAAAAGCATTGCGTCTGTCGTTAGGCCTTACTGGTCATAAAACTTGTGCTCCTCTTGAGCTTGTTTTCAGTGATGTTTGGGGACCTTCCCCTATGTTATCTACTAATGGTTATCAGTATTTTGTGATTTTTGTGGATGCTTATACTAAATATATCTGGTTTTTTCCTTTAGACGCTAAGTATGATGTGTTTAAAATTTTTCTTCAATTTCAAGCTCATGTTGAACGACAATTCGCCACCAAAATTAAATCTGTCCAAACAGATTGGGGTGGTGAATATAAGAAGTTAAACACATATTTTAAAACCATTGGCATTCATCACCGTCTAATCTGTCCTCACACGCATGAACAAAATGGTACTGTTGAGCGTCGTCATCGTGATATCGTTGAAACTGGTCTTACGCTTCTTGGTCAGTGTAAGGCTCTGTTAAAATTTTGGAGTTATGCTTTTGAAACAGCTGTCTATCTCATAAATCGTATGCCTACTGCTGTTCTAAATGGTTGTACACCTTTTGAACGTTTGTTTAAATCTTCCCCTGATTACAATTTTCTTCGTATCTTTAGGTGTTTATGTTTATGTTTTCCTTTACTTCGTCCTTATAACCGACATAAACTAGATTTTCGCTCTTCCCCGTGTGTGTTTCTTGGCTATAGTTCCTCTCATTTGGGTTATCGTTGTTTTGATTTGTCATCATCTCGTATGTATATTGCATGGCATGTTAAATTTCATGAAAATACATTCCCTTTTGCATGTTCTGAACAGACAACTGCCTTGCCTTCTCCATCTCTACAAACAGCCCTCCCTGCCTTCACCGTTTTTCCTACTCCCATGCCTTCTCCATCTACCCCATTTCTGCCACCTTCTCCAACGCCTGCTCACAGGGTTGTTGCCTCCTCTCCTCTACCTTGTCCCGTGAGTAACAGTCCCTCTACTTCATCTCCACCTTACGCTACTACTGATCACTCTCCAAGTATGGTGTCTGTTTCTCTAGGTACGGTGATCCCATTGTCAGTGGCCTCCTCTCCTATTGTGGTTTCCTCTCGGCCTCCTGGCAGTCCCACATCAAGCTCTTCCTCTGGCTCTCCTCCTGCCTTGCGTCTGGTAGTTGATTTATCTAATTTTAATCTTCAGCAGGTTTCTCATAGTTCCTCAACTTTGCCAGCTGACTCCTCTCGCAGCCACCACATGAAACTTCGTCCTCGCCAGCCCAAAGAGGCGCATCTTAGTGTATCTCAGTCATCTGCTACCATGTGTCCTGTTCAGTCCCCTGCTACCGTGAGTTCTTCTTCTCCTGAACATGAACCTCTCACGTTCAAAGACGCCTCTCAACATTCGGCATGGCAGCAAGCTATGCAAGATGAGCTTCGGGCTTTGCAATCAAATGGTACGTGGACTCTAGTTCCTTATTGTTCCTCTATGAATGTTGTTGGCAGTCGCTGGGTCTATAAAATCAAGTAGCGAGCGAATGGTAGTATTGACAGGTATAAAGCCCGTCTTGTGGCTAGAGGGTTCACTCAACAAGAAGGAATCGACTACCTTGAGACTTTTAGTCCAGTTGTTAAGCCTGCGACTGTGAGGTTAGTACTTACTATTGCTGTGACCTATGGGTGGTTTATTCATCAGCTTGATGTTCACAATGCTTTCTTGAATGGGATTCTTCAAGAAGAGGTGTATATGGAGCAACCACCTGGTTTTTCTCACCCTACTCTATCATCTCATGTTTGTCACCTGCATAAATCTATCTATGATTTAAAACAGGCTCCCCGGGCATGGTATACCAGACTCAGTGATTATCTCATTTCTCTTGGTTTTCGTGCCTCTACTGCTGACACCTCTCTGTTTATTTACTATGATGGCCATGATCTCATTTACTTGCCTGTGTATGTGGATGACATTCTGCTTACTAGGAACAATTCAACTCTGTTATGCCATTTGATTACCTTACTGAATTCTGAATTCAAAATCAGGGATTTAGGCTCTGTGCATTATTTCTTGGGGATTGAAGTCACCAAAACTGCCATGGGACTTATGCTCTCACAGCATAAATATACTCTCGATATCATTAGGTGAGCCGGTATGTCTTTGTGTAAAGCTGTTGACACACCTGCTTCATCCTCATCTAAGTTATTGCTGACCTCAGATACTCTGTACTCTGATCCTACCCGTTATCGACAGATTGTTGGTGCTTTGCAGTATCTCACTTTTACTCGCCCGGATATCTGTTATGCTGTAAATAAAGTCTGTCAGTTTATGCACTCGCCTACCGATGGTCATTGGTCTCTTGTTAAAAGAATTGTCCGATACCTTTAAGGAACAGCATCTTATGGTCTACACATCACTCGAGGGTCCCCTCTTTCCTTACATGGTTTTACAGATACTGATTGGGCTGGTAGTCTTGATGACAGAAAATCCACCGGTGGCTACTTGGTATATCTCGGCAGCACCCCTATTTCATGGAAGTCTGGAAAACAATGCACAGTGGCTCGTTCATCGACTGAAGCGGAATATAAGGCTCTTGCGGATGGTACTGCTGAGATTTTGTGGATTCGGGCTCTGCTGTCAGATCTTCATTTTTCCACTAATCCTATGACTATCCTTTGGTGTGATAATTTGGGTGCTACCTACTTGTTTGTTAATCTTATCTTTCATGCTCGCACTAAGCATTTGAAGTCGATTATCACTTTGTTCGTGATCGCGTTACTAAAAAGGAAATTGCGGTTTGGTTCATCTCCTCCCAGGATCAACTTGCTGATATGCTTACCAAACCTCTTCCTCATGCGTCCTTCACTTATTTTCGGTCCAAGCTTCATGTGGATTCTCCTTCTTCAGCTTGAGGGGGCGTATTATGGAATGTTATTATGTATATATATTTATCTTGTATTTACCTTATATAGGTTTCTGATCATGTGTATTAGACTACATGGTTAGTATCATGTACAACCCTACATCTATATATATATATATTACAGAAAGGGAGTGCTGCTCATCACATATCACAGCCTCTATAATATTTTCCAATATTCCTTCTCCCTTAACTTCAACTATCATGAACAACTCTCAAACTTCTCTGAATGATAAGCAACTCACCTTGATCAACATAAATCACTTTATTTTCTAGATCTGATTCAATCAGCAAATCATCTTTGCTAGCTATTTCTTCCTCCATAATAGTATAATTTTGTAATTTGAATAATTAGAAGCAATATGTTTCTACCCTTGACATTTAAAGCACTTATTTGAATTAAATTTGAGTAACCTGTTGCTTTACAACCAACTCCAGCATTTCTCTTCTCTAGTGCTTTGAAATTGGAAGACTTTGTTGTTGTAGATTTCTTAGAGAATGAAGTACTCTTCTAATTGAAAAAACTCTCCTTAGATGTTGATTTCCAACAAGTCTTTCTAATCTCTTTTTGTTGTTTTTTAACATATAAAACAAGTTTTCTCGTATCATTGAATGTCCAATAAGGTTGTAACCAAACCATAATAGAAATTTTTTCTTTTAACCCACCCAAGTATAAGGCTATTATTTGCTCTTTAAGCATAACAATAGCACACTTAAGCATGAGCAATTCAAATTCCATAGTATACTCTTCAATGGTTAGTCTAGATCTCCTTAGATTGAAACTTGAGAAAAGTCTTTGGTTGATAGTGTTCGGACAAGAACCTCCTTTTATGCCCCATTTTCATCTTCTCATAGGAGTTTATTTTGTTTATACCCTTGTAAACCCTTTTTTTCTTAAGATTCTCCCACCATAATGAAATATATTTTTTAAGCTTAAAAGCCACAAACTTCACTTTTCTTTCATCAAGACACTCTATGGAATCAAAAACTCTTTCAACAGTTTGGAGTCAATCAATGAACTCGTTAGATTGTATTTTTTCCTTGAATTTAGGAATATCTACTCTTACATCAAAATCTTGATAATGCCCTTCAATTCCTTCTTCGATGTTGAGAAACCATCACTAGAATCATGATTTTTTTTTTGTGATAAAAGGATTAACATCCTTATTATTATTACTAGAAGAACCAATTTTTTAGTTATTCACATCATCGTCATCTCAATTCATCATTGTCCAGATTTTCATATCAATTTAGACAATCTTGTAGCTGCTGGATTTGCCTTATCATTTAAGCCATTTTAGGAGCATGAATGTCCCTTTTAAATTCTTTCACTCTATGTCCAAGGATAGCCATGGTTTTAAATCCTAATCTCTAATACCAACGTGACACCCAGATGGTAGGAATATAAAGTATAAATAGTTCACTCCAATAAATGATGGTTTATGCTCACCATTTTAAAATACAAAATCAAAGAGATACATTTACAAATAACTAACTACTCTAAATATACATATTTTCTCATCACTTTAGTTATATAGAGCTAAGAGATAAAAGTTCACAACTCAAAAGAAAATATAGAACTGAATAGGGTGTCAAAAAGTCAAGTCAAAGACTTTTACTAAAATCTTCACCAAATATGGTTAATACATGATTCAAATGATTATTATATACTTGGAACAACCCTCAAAGTCTAGGGATAAATCAAAATAATATAATTAAGACTGAAATAAATTACTTTAAAAAAAATCTAGACAAATAATAACAACACATATTTTTTACTTGGAAATACAAACAAACATATAGAAAGTTTAAAAACTAAAACAATCATAAGTTGTACATAACTTCAATACATAGCTAGATAATGTAAAAAGATCACATTTTGAACTTTAAAATCACATAGGATAAAATTATTTTATGTGCAATAAAAAGATACAAAATTTGGGCTCGATTAAGTTGGCTCGTTAGATGATAGTAAACAACGTCAAAAACTTTATTCATTTGCATTCCAATGCAAACTCAAGTATCTCACATCAACAAGACCATTAGAGAACACTTTTATATAAGATTAGAAAAATAATAATAATAATAATAATAATAATAATAATAATAATAATAATACAAAGAAGTAGGCTATAAATGAAGAAGTGATTTGTGCGTGGCTTATGCCAGGGAAGGGAATTAGGGATTCATAGCTGACAATAATTTGTAGTCATGTTCAGAAATGAGGACCAAATATCTGTTAACTTTTCTTATGTGTAAGCATTTCTTTGTGCCTACCTTATATGGTTTTCTACTAGTGAGCTACATCTGAAACTATAAAGAATAAAAATAAAGATTTACTCTGACTGAGTAACAGAGGTGGATTCAAAAAAATTCCTTGGAGTCACTAAATCTACAATATCCTTTTTAAGTACGTGACTAATATACTAGAACAAACATCATTTCCATGGATATATATGTTTTCATCATTCTCGTAGAAAAACTAGCAAGAACTATCCATACAAAACCTCGTCAAGGTTTTTATCGGACTGCTAATGCATTTTTGCATCAATTTATGTACACGCAGATGTCTTTACATCTCGAAACCAACTTCCATTAATTTTGTTTGGTACGTGAGAAGTTTGACCAGTTCCTTCTAAAATGACAAATACCATAAAAATAATTACCGCAAGAAGTTGGAGACTTAAATTCGAAGTTGACAATTATTTCTCAATTTAAGATGATAAAGATTATTATTTTTTTCTAGATAGCAATGTTTCTTCATTACCAGAAAATTTAACAACACTTACGAAATATTCCGTTGGTATAAACAAACTAATTTTGTTGGTATAAAAATCAACAATAGACTTGCCAATGACACTACAACATTTAACAGTTTTACCAACAAAATATTTCTATCGGTGTGAGATTACCGGAAGAAATTAAATTTAATTATATATATTCAACTAATATCTATATAAATTCATCTATAACAATTAAAATTCATGAAAACAATCAAACACCCTATTATGCAATAATAGAGTAAAATTGAGATAAAACTATTAAATTTAATCCTATATATTCAATTAACATTTACAATGCAAATTCAACAATAACAATTAAAATTCAACAAAATATTCAATTATTATGGCAATACAAACAATAAAATAGACAACAAATTAAAAACAAAACTATAGACTTTAGAAATGAAAAATGCTTACCTTAATAGTGTGTTTATTTCTAGACTTTATTTACGTACAATACAAAAAAAACAAAAACAAAACAAAAATATATTGTTAATAAAACAAAGAAAAGATGAAAAAAAGAAAATGATTAAGTATATTGAATCACAATACATACCTTTTAATTAGTTGAAGATGAAGATACAACTATAGAGACAGATTACAAGAAAAAAAACGAGATGTTTTGAAACGAAAAAGAGGAAAAAACAGATGAAACGAAGGAGAGAAAAGAATAAACTGAAGGGGCTCTTGGTGGGAGTTATACTGCAATTTTTTCGACGGACTTACCGATGGACTATTAAATAATATTATTTTAATTTGTCCGTCGGTGATTCCATTGGTGAATTCACTTTAAAATTTTGAATTTCACACTAAAAATTTTAAATAACCCTCTAGATTTTTTGCAATCCATCGGTGATGTTGTTACCCATTTTTGGGTCCTCACAAAAAAAAATAAGAAAATACAAAAAATCAAAAAAATATAGTCGGGAGAAATCCAAAAAAATAATAGCAATGAGAATAGGATGCCAGAGCGCCTAAAAAATGGTCAGAAATTGGTTGAGGAGGTTGAAAAATACAAAGATTGAAATTTGACAGTATATATTTGACTGATGAGAACCCTGTTGAAAAAGAAAATTCAATTTGAGGAGAAAAGTCCAAAATCAGATGTTTATGGGCTCAATTGAATTTTATTGAAGGTTTAATTGAATTTATGAAGGGTTTGATTGCAAGAAAAATTGATTTTTAAGTGAATTTAGGCTTTAATTGAATGAAATTAAAGTTCTGAGGTCAAATTACAATTTGTAAGAGTTAATTTGGTCAAATCATGGGCTTAATTGTATGAATATTGAAGTTTGATGGCCAATTAGGGACTTGATTGAAGAAATCCAAAACTAAGGACCAAATAGAAAAAAGTGCGCAAATAAAGTGATTGATTTGAAAAATTAACATTTTGGCGCCTTTTTTCTTTTAAATGAAATGGCGTATTTTGTTCAAATGATGTCATTTCATTGCATTGTTCACTTAAAAAAAACAAAAATGATGCCGTTTTGAACGGCATAATGGGTCTTCTTCTTCCTTTGGACATGCATAGGCAGGGGAAGAAGAAGATTTTCTCCCTTGCATTTTCCTGCACCCTCTCTCTCCTTCTTGCCCAAACCCTAACGCAACCCACAACCCTCACCTGCAACCATTATAAAGATACAAGAGACCCATGCCCTGCGAGCGGCTCTAGGGCGGCTGCACAGAGGCCGTCCCAGCCACCCTACCCTATCCCATGACTAGACAGGACAGGGTGAGCCTCTCTTCCTCTGCCTATAAATACTGAGAGGCAGAGAAGAAAAAAAGGGGGGGATGAGAGATTGATGTAAGAATTGATTGAGATATAGAGGGAGAAAGAGAGGAATGAATGAAAGAAAATAGAGAGAAGGAAAATAGGGAGATTGTTTTTGAAACCAGAGAGAAAAGAAAAGAAAAACAAAGGGAAGGAGAAGAGATAACCGAAAAATCAAGGGAAAAAAAGAGAAAGAACGGGGGGAAATTTGGAGGAGATTATAGAGGAAAGAAACGAAAAAACAGAGAGGGGAGATTAAAGAGAAAACAAAGAAAGATAGGGGGAGGTTTGAGAGAAAGAAGAGAGGGAAGAACAAAAAACACAGGGGGACTTGAAAGGTGAAAGAACAGAGAACGAGAGATGTTATAAAAAGAACAAAACATGGAACAAGAGGAAGAATGAAATACAGAGAGAGGACGAATGAAGAGGAGGGACGAACAGGAGAAACACAGAGGACGACATTTGGGAGGAGGAGCAGAAGCAAAGAAAAAGAAAACAAAAAAACAAAGGAAGAAGAAATAGAGGAAGATTGCCCATAACACCGCAGCAACTGCCACCGTTCGTCTCCGCAAACCACCGTTATTCTTCCTCTCTATCGTTACTAGCACCACCATAAGCCACTGCAAGTTTGCCCCTTTTCTTTCTTCCTTCCTCCTCCTCTTCACCTTCTTTGGTTTCCCCCTCCACTGTTCTGCGCGAACAGTGGAAAAAGAATTAAATCACTCTCCACTGTTCATGTCAACAATGGAGAGTTCTCCACTGTTCATTGGGTCGGACAACACCAGCCCAGAACAAAATTGCTAGGCTAGGTCTGACCCAACCCAAAAAAAATCTTTCCAAAAAAATTATGAATTTTTTGTGTATTTTGATTAATATTGGTTTGTATTTTTATACCGTAAAGATTCTTAGTTTTTGTTAAAACGTTGCAAAAATTATAAAAAAAAAAGTCTTGTTTTCATGCATACTGCCAAGTCTCTACAAAAAATCATGTCGTAATTTCATACAAAGAAAATTTTAAAAAATATGTTTTAGCATGTATTTTGGCTTTAATAATCAGTTTATTAAAGTTATTAGAACTAGGCCATTCAAAAATTCTAAAAAGATCATTTTGTTTTCTTTTAGTATATGAGATTATGAATTTATACGTAAAATGTATGCCTGATATTAAAAATGTAATTCTTTTTATTGACGTTAGAATGATTAGGTTTTACTCGATAAGTTAAGGATCTCCTTACCGAGGAGGATTTTTCTTAAACCATAGACTAAACCATAGACGGACCAGCAATTAAAAATACAAACAACACCTTAGCATATATTAGACAATTAAAACAATGCAGCCTACCTTAGATATGATGTATTTGGGGTGCTAATACCTTCCCTTTATGCAACCAGTCCCCGTGCCCAATCTCTGAGACCAATTAGGGTTCTTAGTGACCAAAATACTAGGTGGCGACTCTCATTCCTGCTTTCCACTAATAAAAGACAAGAATTTCTTATCTCCCTATATTTGCTAGATAGATACACTCGAGAGTGGACGATCGTCGCGATGCTGTACACGTGTGATAAGTGAGTCCGTCAGTATTGTGAAATAAGTACATGTGGTTAGAGATGCATTAATTACCCCCGCTTTGGAATTCACGGGCCATCGGTGAGTCCGTCGATGATTCAGAGGACTACACCGACATATGAGGTGAACACTTCCCATCCTCTTGAAAATACCGACGGACTCGTTCTGTTTGTAAAGACGTTGGTGATTGTGGCATATGCAGTAAATATTTTACAACTCTCTGTGAAATACCGACAAACTCATTCCCTCACAAAAGTTTTAGGTGTGGGTCATCCAGGATTGGAGAATGTTGACAAGTTTTCATTGGAAGGCACTTCACCACCATCATCATGTCATGAAATGCGGTTGATTCACGTTCTCAAATGAGATTCGAAATAGTACGAGATAAATGTTGAGATCTCCTCACTAATATAAGCCTCGCATATCGAAGCTTCAACATGCCCCTTGTTCTTAACATTTTTCTTAAGATTGAACAAGTACCTGTATGAAATTAAACAAATATTTTTCAATTAAGAAAAACAATGAAAATATTTTATAAATTACATTGCATCTGTAATATCTAACCTCTCGAATGAATACATCCATCTATATTGGACTAGTCCTCTAACTTTTACCTCATACGATAATTGTATGGGTAGATACTCCATCGAGTCAAAAAATAATTGAAGGAATATCATCTCAAGTTTACATATTGTCTCGACGATATTCATTTCAAGCTGCTCAATGTGATTTGTCAGCAACTTGCTGGAGCATATATCTCTAAAAAAATAACTAATCTTTGTGAGTGCATCCCATATACCATTTGGCAACAAATCACGATAAGCTAATGGAATGAGTATTTGCATAAACACGTGACAATCATGGCTCTTCATTCCATACAATCTGCATTCCTCCAGATTAACCAACCTTGAAATGTTAGAGGCATGTTCATCAGGAAAACACAGACTCTTAAGCCATTGGTAGACTAGTTGTTGTGTATTTTTCTCTAACACGAAGCTTGCTTTGGGTTCTGCGACCAACAAACTAATTAAAACTTCTCTTAAATATTCATTATCAATTATCAACGTCTATTTAAATTTATACATATAAATTTATGAAAATTATAACTTCGCAATAGCATTGATAAAAATTAAAACAGACCAGTTAAACAATGGCTAGTTATAGGTTGTTGTATGGTTTGATCAGATTTGTTGATTGTAATAGTCAATGGCCACTGGCTAGAAGTACGTACTGTTAGAAGTTGCTGCTACATTTCCTAGGAAATGCAATTTCTTTAATATATACGGACAGATAGCAATATGCAACTCCAACATATCGATAGTTAAAATGAGCAACACTTTCTCCACTCAAAATCTTTTATTTTTCTTTTCAGTGAAAAACACGTTCGGTTGATTTATTTGCCTTCTAGCCCAATGACATGCAGTAATTTATTATTTTCATAAAATAACCATTTCGTGAAATTAAATTTATTTCATATAAACTAGATCTAATTAAGATATTAAAATAAACTTTGTGGACACCATATCAGAAATATTTTAATTTAAATTTTAGTCCGTATAATTATATACCAAAATTGAGACTTGACTTTTATAAAAGCCAAATAAGTTGACTCGACGGAAACAAACTACGAGACGGAACCATAGATTATAATTATTAGATCAACCACCAAGTCATAGGTATAATATCTTGGCTTCCTCGGCAGGTTGATTCAAATACATCCATTATTTGGTAGATTTAGCCGAACTTGATTAGGACTAAGTCCCAAACTTGATTAGGACTAAGTCAAAGAAATTTTAAATTGTAAAGTCCCTTTGGAGTTTTGAAGTTGTAGATCTAAGCTACGTACCTCTTCCATTATCCTCTTAAATTTTCCTACTCTTAAATATTACACGCATAAATAGATATGGAGGAGATTCGCCGGACTGCTGAAGCTTATTATGAAAATCTGCCCGAGGAGAAGAAGCAATATGCCAGATTTATTTTCAATGAAATGGACAGAAACAGAGACGGGCGAATTAACCTGTATGAATACGAGGAGTATCTCAAGAAAGATAACAACACAGTTTTTACTCATCCAAGCATGTTTAGAGCGCTGGACAGGGACGGCGATGGAAGCTTGGATTTTGAGGAAACAATCAGCTTGTACTACATCATGCAGAGTGGAAGAGCTCTATTTTGCAAGTGTTGTGATACGTTCTTGGCAGACGTATACTTCAGCTGCTTTCAATGTTTCTGTCTTGATGAGTCAGCTAGCACATATGATCTTTGTTGTGATTGTTATGGTGGAAAAAGGTTCACTCACCACGATGATGCCATCTTCTGGGATAACTATACTTTACTAAGTCAAAGCAGGAGCTTGGCACTTGAAGCTCCCGTACAGGTAATTAATCTTGGAAAATGATATTGTTCCACTTATGTTTCAATAAGGTTTTGTGTTTAATTTTCTTAAATTATATAACACATGTAAAAAATATGTGCATTGCCTGATAAGATCATTAATTAAAAAATAAAAGTATATTTATAAAAATTGAAAAAAAAAATAAGAACATTAATTGAATTAAAAAACCAAAACCAATAAAAATTATCATCAAATTAAAAAAAAAAACTTAGCATTTTGTTAAGAATATTATGCATGGAAAAAAATTAAAAAAAAGAAATAATATATTTATATATATATAAAGAAAACTAACAAATACATGTTATTTTTAAGAAAATAAGAGAACTCATATTTGTCCTTATTTTCATGTAAAACCTAACACACAAACTAACCAAAACAATGCTAAATTTTTCATTCATAATTTTATTGATAATGATATGTTTTGTTCCTGTAGTCTTTTTGTTTTACTAGATTTTTCACTTATAGAAAATTATTTTATGGATTACACCGTTCCACTATATGTTTTCTTAAGGTTTCTTTCCTTGGGTTCAATTCTCATAAATCATATAACACGTGTCAAAAATATATGTGTTGACCGCTAATAGCATTATTACTTCTGTTGAATTTAATGTCTTTAGTCCTAATCGTTGAATTTAATGTCGTCTTTTTGCAGCTTTTGAATTTAATGTCTTTTGTCCTAATCGTTGTGTGGCTTTTATTATATAGCATAGTGATAATAAGAATACATCAGAATCAAAATTTGTTTTATAGACATTAGTGCCAAATATCTAATCATATGCTTCTTTATCTTTAATTTCAGAAGCGAAGAATGTTCTTAAAAAAATTGGAATGATAGTGCAAGTTACAGGCATAGTTGTTGGTGGTGCTTGTCTTGCATCATCCTCTAGCTGCAGCATTATTTGAAAGAACGAATGACGCCTTTTATTATCACCGTGTTTCAATTTTATTAGAATTTTGTAAGGGGTGGAACTTGAACCGCTGGGCTATGGAAGGCTATTATCGATGAAGTAATGAAAAACTTCAGACTAGATCCAGGTTTTCATGGGCTGGATCTTCAGCATTGTGTGAAAGAACGAGCTATTTGAGAAATTATAAAATGAGAGTTATTCCACTCTTGTATTTCATTACTGATGAATGATATTTTTATATACAAGAAGAAGCTTCAATTAGCTCTTAAATCAAGGAAACTATCTTAAATCAAGGAAACTAAAATAGGATATAAATCAATACAAATCAAGCAGTAAACCAAGGATGCTAAATATGGAAAATAAATATTGACAGTTGACTTGCTAATATGCCCCCTCAAGTTGGAGCATGGAGGTTACGAATGCCCAACTTGCCAACAAGAAACGAGAATTGATGGGAACCAAGAGCTTTGGTGAAGAGGTCAGCAAGCTGTAGTTTAGAAGAAATGTGTGCTGTAGCAATGGACCCTGATTTGATACAGTCCCGGATAAAGTGACAGTCGATCTCGATATGCTTTGTGCGTTCATGATGCACTGGATTAGCAGCAATATGAATAGCAGCACGATTTTCACAGTATAACTGAGCAGATGAAGAAATAGGAACCATCAAATCATGTAGTAAAGTGCGAAGCCAAATAATTTCACAAGCTGTAGTAGCCATAGAGTGATATTCAGCTTCAGCTGAGGAGCGGGAAACAGTAGTTTGTTTCTTGGTTTTCCAAGAAATAGGAGAGCAACCCAAAGTAATAAAGTAACCAGTAAGTGAGCGCCGAGTAACCGGACATCCAGCCCAATCGGAATCACAGTAAGCATGAAGTTGAAGATCGGATTTTGATGGTAGAAAAATCCCTTGTCCAGGGGTAGATTTAAGGTATCGAAGGACACGAATAGCTGCTGCCCAATGGCCATGACGAGGTTGATGCATGAATTGAGAGAGAATATGAACTGAGTAACAAATATCTGGTCGAGTGATGGTTAAATAGATGAGTCGTCCAACAAGTCGACGATATGCACCTGGATTATCAAGAATAGCACTATCATCCAAAGCCAATTTGTGATTCTGTTCCATAGGAAAAGTGAAAGGTTTGCTGCCAAGGAGACCTGCCTCATGCAAAATATCCAAGGCATATTTGCGTTGGGATAAGACTATGCCATCAGGAGATCGAGCCACCTCTAGCCCAAGGAAATATTTTAGAGGGCCAAAATCTTTAATGTGAAACCAAGCATCCAGGTAATCCTTAAGTGCATTAGTATGTGCACTATTATTGCTAGCAATAATAACATCATCCACATATACAAGCAATGCAGTAAAGGAAGTACCTTGACTATGCGTAAAAAAAGAAGTATCTGCTTTTGATTGAGTAAACCCAAACTGAAGGATAGCATTGGAAAATTTAGCAAACCATTGGCGTGATGCCTGCTTCAGACCATAAAGGGATTTGTGAAGGCGACACACACGATTGTCAGCGGAAGACAAGTATCCAGGTGGTGGTGTCATGTACACCTTATCATCAAGATCCCCATGTAAGAAAGCATTATGAACATCCAGTTGGTGCAATTCCCATGATTTGGCTACTGCTACTGCCAATAAAGTTCAGACTGTGGTGAGTTTTGCTACTGGAGCAAAAGTTTCGGTATAGTCAAGTCCGTCAATCTGTGTATAACCCTTGGCCACTAAGCGAGCTTTGTATCGCTCAATTGTTCCGTCATAATGGTATTTTATCTTGTAAACCCATTTGGAACCAATGGGTTTCTTTCCAGGTGGCAAAGGCTCTAAAGTCCATGTATGATTTTGTTCAAGTGCCTCTAATTCTTGCTGCATTGCTCCTCGCCAATGAACATCTTTAATGGCCTGTGTATAGAATTTTGGCTCATCATGTTGAGTGATGGCCGCCAAAAAGCTAGCATGTGAAGTAGTGAAATTAGAATATGAAAGAAAGTGTGATAGTGGATAAGACGTACCTGAGGATGCATGATTGGAAGAGGTGAACTGAGATGTATATAGCTTTGGCAACTCAACACGAAAGTCATGGAAGCGAGATGGCAATTTTGTAATGCGTGAGGGGCGTGTGGTTGGTGGTATAGGAGGTTGAATGGTAGTGGAAGTGGTAGGTGTGTCTGTGGGTAATGCAGGTATATCAAGGTCAATAGGAATTGTATGATCTGTGTGTGGAGAGGGTGGTTCTATGTGTTCAGTGGTAGTATTTGGAATAGGTTCAATGGAGTCATGGTCAGGAACAGGTAGAGATATGGGTACATTCGTAGATTGAGAAGATGAGGAATGTGATGGGAGATGTTGGTGATTGTAAGGAAAAATGTGTTCGTAAAACACAACATCTCTAGAGATAAAACTCTTATGTGTATGTAAGTCATAGACTTTATATCCTTTGTGACCATAGGGATATCCAATAAAGAGACATGCTGTGGCACGTTCAGAAAATTTGTCTTTGGATCGAGGCAGAACAGATGCATAACAAAGGCATCCAAACACACGAAGATGTGAGTAATTAGGTTTGCGGGAAAACAGAAACTCATATGGACTCTGGCCAGACAAAAGGGGGGTAGGAGTATAATTAATCAGATACACGGCTGTTAGAACGCATTCCCCCCAGAACTTAATGGGTAAATTTGCTTGGAATCGTAAGGCTCTTGCAACGTCAAGAATATGTCTATGCTTACGTTCTACGACTCCATTTTGTTGGGTTGTAGAAACACAAGAAAATTGAGTTACGATCCCATGTTGTTGACAATATAAGTGAAGCTTATGATTAGTAAATTCAGTTCCATTGTCACTACAAATTGTCTTAACTGTTTTTCCAAATTGTCGAACTATCATGGCCATGAAAAAAACCAACCTAGTATAAACTTCTGATTTAGCTTGCATCAAATAAACCCATGTAGTTCTGGTGTAATCATCTACAATACTTAAAAAATAATGAGCCCCGGATAAAGATGGAGTTTGATATGGCCCCCAAACATCACAATGAATTAACTCAAAAGGTTCATGTGTTTTGATAGCACTAACAGGAACGGAAGATCGAGCTTGTTTAGCGCGATGACAAGAGTCACAACATTTATTAAAAGACTTAAAAGAAAACGGACCTAAATCCTTGAGAAGAGACAGCCTATCAAAAGACAAATGTCCAAGACGTTGATGCCACAGAGTAATATGCAAATTAGAAGTAATGCTGGTTGCTGCTACAGGAATTTTGAGTGCCCGAAAGTAATAAAGACCATCTCGCAATTCACCCATGCCAATCAGCTTCCTCGTGGGTAGGTCCTGTAAAACACAGAAGGAAGGAAAAAAATGAGCAACGCAATTTAATGCTTTAGTTAATTTGCTGATAGAAATAAAATTGCAGGAAAATGATGGTATGTGAAGGACATCTTTTAAAGTAATAAGAGGGGTAAGGGAAACATCTCCAAGTGACTTTGTTGGCACAAAGGATCCATCTTGAATTTTAATTGGCATGAAATGAGGAATAGTTGTGTGGGAAGAGATGAATTTTTCTTGAAAAGTCATATGGTCAGAGGCACCAGAATCCAAGATCCATTCATCTTCATTGCCGGGTAGAAAAATTGCATTACCCGCAAAGTTAGCTGTACCCACAAAGTTGGTTGTAGAGGCATGACTCTTGTCAAGGTTGAGCATAGATATGAGTTGGGAATACTGTTCATTCGTCAATCCAGTAATTGGAACAGTATTGTTACCCTCAGTTTTCTCCATGTGTTGCGTATTGTTGGCTGTCTTTGGCTTTAATGATTTCTTGCCTTTGTCCCACCATTCCGGATAGCCATGTAGTTCAAAACAAGTTTCTTTGGTGTGCTTCATCCTTTTGCAATGGTCACAAAATAGCTTGGAGAGGTCATGGTTACTTGTGAATTTGCGATTGTTATTGAATTTGCTGAAGCTGTTTGTCAAGAATGCTGCTGCATCAACAGAAGGCAATCACGTCTCTACTATTAACTGTTGTCGTTCTTCTTGGGCTACCTGTGCATAAACACGAGATAAAGAAGGCAAGGGATCTGTATTCAAGATTTGAGAACGGGCAGTTTTGTATTTGTCATTCAAACCCATTAAAAACTGGTGCACTTTTTCTCTTTCTCTTTCTGCAGCAAGCGCCTTTGCTGAACCGCAGGTACATGGTGGGATTTGTGAATAAGTGCTGAGTTCATCCCAAATACCTTTTAATTTGGTATAATATGCTGAGACAGTCATTCCTCGTTGCAAGGTATTCATCATCTCAGTTTTTAATTGATGAATTCGAGAAGCATTACCTTGTGAAAAACGTTCTTCTAAGTCTTTCCATAATTCTTCTGCTGTCATAAAAAATGCCACACTATCATGTAGCGTAGGATGAAGAGAATTAAAAATCCAAGAAAGGACCATTGAATTGGATTTGATCCATGCAGACTCTTCTTTTGAACCAGATGATGGACGAGTAATAGATCCATCTACGAAGCCAAATTTGCTTTTGGCTTGGAGTGCATTCGTCATAGCACGACGCCATATGGGATAATTTTCTTCTTTTAGGAGACAGGTTACTAACGCTGTTCCTGGGCTATCAGACGCATGAAGGATGTATGGTGATAAGGCATAAAGGTTAATTTGGGTAGTATTTGATTGAGCATTGCTAAAAAAATTTTCTTCGGCCATGGAAAATTTAGGATTTTAACCGCTCTGATACAATGAGAAATTATAAAATGAGAGTTATTCCACTCTTGTATTTCATTACTGATGAATGATATTTTTATATACAAGAAGAAGCTTCAATTAGCTCTTAAATCAAGGAAACTATCTTAAATCAAGGAAACTAAAATAGGATATAAATCAATACAAATCAAGCAGTAAACCAAGGATGCTAAATATGGAAAATAAATATTGACAGTTGACTTGCTAATACTATTCATGCAAAACAAGATTCCTATCAAAACATGGGATTCTGAGAGATATTATACAAGAGAGTAAAGAATGTTGGAAAGTATATTTATGAATATTATGTATTCTATCTGAACTTATGAGATTGTTGAATGGTTATTTATGATTATTCAATTTGTTGTACCATTCCTTGTGATTTCTAGAATTATTGTATGGTTACTTGTGGTTACTCGTATTGTTGTATGGTTGTAGGTGCTTGCTGGATTTGTAGGTGATGGTTCACTACACTTAGCGTAGAAAATGGACTTGTTGTGCACCGAAAAGGTTTAGATATATGCTAGTAGTTTTGAATTTTTCGTGGTATTGGGTCAAGACAAAAAAAGAAAAGAAAAAGGTAGTCCGTTCAGGCCCAAACAAACTGGAGGCAGTCTGCTCAAGCCATGGTCCAAACAAGACGTTTTATTTTTTTGAAAAATCTTGCACAATCAATTAATGAACTATAAGACTTGATGAATATTTCAATAAGAATCTTCATATTGCATTAATTAATTATGATGATGGAGTTTATGGAAACATTAATCAATTATTAATTGTTTTTGTGAAAATAAAATAGTTCTATGTTCCTTAAGATTAAATTAACCACCACTCTATAGGTCTTGACACTAATTATCACTTGGTCCCTCATGTTTCAATGCTTGTAATTTAATCATTTGACTCTTGTTAACAATTGCCCCATTAAAACTTATTTTGGTTTCTTGTAATCCCATTGTGGTTTTGAAAAAATTATTATTTTAGAAAAAGATCAACACAATTGAGTTTTAGAGAGAAATCAAAGTAAGAGAATTGAGAACATAAGCCATGGGACTAAATTATAGATTTCAAACATAAAAGACTAGTTTATAGTCATGTTAATAACTTAAGGACCAACTAGTAATTAACTTTTCCTTTGACTTTGGAGTTTGTCAATTTCTAAATAATTGTACCAAACTTTAGCCCTAGAGGTATCCATGTTTAACTATGGGTGAGTATTTACCCTTTTCAATTCGTCTTGAATATTTCATTGATGATATTCAAGGACTCATATATGCTTTGACTCAGCGCTTAGTTGAGTCTGAAGATGCTATATTATCTCTCGGCCTCTAATTTCTTTAAATGAGGATCTTGGTAAAGGTAAAAATAAAAATAAAAATAAGAACGAAACATGTTATCCATCAATAACCCTCCAAGTCTTTGCGTATTTATTATGCAAAGATTTTTAAAGGTTACCAACAATAAATGAGATCATTTTTTACCTTCTCCATAAAATTTCTCTATCTCATAGGGGACTGTTGGTATTTTTTATAGCCAGATGACTTATCTTTATTTAAAAGAGGCGTCTTTGGGAAGCAAAATGGTGGCTTGCATTTAATGCTATAATTGAGTAGATTTCTGGAGATTAGAGATGATATGAAAAATCATTCATCCAACGGTGAGGGTAGAAAGATGTTTCCTTTATAACCTTAGTCGTTCTTGCCTCTATCTTTTCTCTTACTTTCTGTTGTTGAAAACCACGAACTATTTTAGTTCTAATCTAATGAGACAAACTCATTTCCAGGTATTTTCCACCACCAGTTTCTTTCCTTTTCTACTTTAAACCAAGATATGGACCCAAAAAGAGTCAGATTTGTCTTTTAAAAAAGGATATTGTTGTCCCTAAAAAGGGATGTCACAGAACTAGAAGGGGTGACACCCTAGCATCCATCTCTAACAGGGGGGAGAGTAGCTCTCCTAGTAGAAGTCCTTCTCCTGCCATTACTAAGGAATCCCAGGAGAGAGGGAGGCTACCTCAAACCCTCGAGGATGACGTTCCTTTATTCCTTGGCATGAGAGCTCAATCTTCTTGAGAAGGAGAAACTTTAGTGAAGTCTATAAAAGAGAGTTCATCAAGGAAGTTTTTGTCTCTTGTTGCTAATAGAGGCAAGGTTGAAGAAGTGATGGAGGACTACCCCCATGATTTTTATTAACTCTCTATTTTTAAGGGCTCTGTTCCTAAGGAAACAACAGTTGGACTAAAGGGAAGTTGTACTCCCCCAATTAGGGTTGATGCAAATTTAACTTCTCTTAAAGTGATTGTCAGCTCTGCCACCCGCTATAAGATGAGAAGGGTCTACACCCCTGTGGATTCTGGTGTTCCAGTCTCAATTATAGAGATTTCTATGATGGCATTTTCTCTAACTCAACTTCCATCTTTGCTAACAGAGGCTGACCAGTTGGGCCCTCTACCCGGGTTGTTCTTGAGGGAGCTGAGTTTGAGGATGCTTCTACCAACCTCGCTCTTGGTCGAGCTCCCATCACTTTCCCCGCCTTTATTGAAGAGGAGAGGCAGCTTATGGAGGTTATTATTGGTGAAAGGTCAGGCATTGAGAAAGATGGCCTTGAGGTGGTGAGACTACTGGAAAGATTCTCATCATCTCGTTAGACATCTCAATGATGTCTGATTAGAGCTATAACCGTTATTTGGCTTTAACTAGTCAAATGGCCTTTAATGTAAAGAACCTTCTTATTCACCTTTTTCTTTAGTTGTATGACTATTATTTCTAACACTTGTTCTTGGTAGACTTTCATGATGTGCCCCCATTCCAAGAGGCGGATCCTCAAGATGGCTTATTTATCGCTAAAGGAGCAAATACAAGGTGTTGTTGTTCAATAGCTCTAATGACAAATTACTTTTAACTGTTTATAATCAAGTCTATACTCCTAGACGGTCTAAGGCCTGACCTTCTCGCTACCATGAAGGAGGCCCAAAGTTCTCAGGCTCTGCTAGAGGCTTTAAACAACTCTCTCGAGGATTTCTAGGAATTTTTTAGGCGATTTGTAGCTTTGACCAAGACAGTTTAGGACCAAATCTTTTTTACCATATCCAATATGCATTTCTTGAATCAATCAAGAGGAATGCAAGTGGACTTTAGTGTAAAGACCCACAAAATTTACAAATTCATGACATGATGTTTGTTCATAACGAGTTGAAAATGGAGTGATATGTTTTTTGTATTGTCATGTTCCATTAATGCATTGCGTAATATCATTTATAATTTCAGCAATTAGACATCATTAGGGGACGTAGCACGTCACACATATATATAATACCCGATAGCATCATAAAAGAACATACATAGTCATTTCATTCATAGCATGAAGTGTTCATACATAACATAATCCATATTCATGATTTTGAAAGTCATAATCATAAGTTTTTACAAAAGTGTCGATTGGAAGTTCATAGCCCTTACAAAATGCATATTCGCTAATCACACTATTACATGATTTATCCTAAAATATGTAGGATGGAGTTTCTAAGCGCCATGGCTATGAGACATCACTATTACAAATTAAGTTCAATGTAAGCATAAAAACAATCTCTCATAATATAATTGGACAACAAATATGTGTATGTATATGTTGTTACTCATTCTTTGGTTCCTGCACAAAAAATAAAAAAAAGACATAAAAAAAATACATACATACATACATATAGGAATCCAAAAAATAATAGGAGTGAGAAAAGGATGCTGGAACGCCCATAAAATGGCTTGAAAATGGTTGAGGAGGTTCAAAAATACAAGAATTAAAATTTGAGAGTATATTATTAACTGGTGAGAGCCCTATTGACAAGGAAAATTCAATTTTTGAGGAAGAAAAGTCCAAAATCAAATGGCCAATTAGGGACTTGATTGAAGAAATCCAAAACCAAGGACCAAATTGGAAATGACGTGTAAATAAAGGGACTGAAATTGACCAAAGCAAGGGTCAAATTAAAGAAATTGGAAGTTCATTGATCAATTAAGGGTCAAATTGCATAAATCCGAAACCAAGGACTAAAGGGAAAAATGCGCCGAAATCTGGGGTTTAAATTGAAGTTCTTCATGGGTAAAATTGAACAAAATTAAAAGTTTGAAGCCAATCAGGGGTGTAGATAGAAATAAATCATAAATTGAAGGACTAAATTGTAAGGTACTGTTCATCTTCTTCTCCAGCGAGGCTGGTTGCGTGGCAACCTTCCCAAGACATTTGGCGCCTCGTTTCTTCACCAAATTAGACAAAACATACACATAAACGATCCTGTGATACCTGACTACATGCTAGTGTAATCTGTTCGGGCGGATCGATGTTGCAGAGGCGGTGGCACCGTCCCAAAGTGGCCAACCGGACCAGCCATTTTCCTGAACAAAACTGACAGTTCATCATTGCTACTTTGAGCCAATGGTTGGGATGCTTTCGGGTCGAACCAAGGGCAGAGATTTTGCACCAGAAGAGAAAAGGTGTTCCTCTTCCACAACCTATAAATAGATTTTATCTTCATCTCCAGGGACGAAGAAATTTGGGTCCAAAGACAGACAAAAAACCAACCTCCCTAACCCGGTTTCTGCTTCCAGCAGAACCTCTCTGTTTCTCTCTTCACTACGGCCTCCTGCCACAACCACCACCACCACCGGTATGTCCACCTCCATATCCACCAACCCAGATCTTCATAGGATTAGGATCAGCCACCGCGACTGTCACCATCGTTAGCCTTGCAGATTTCTTCTCCTTTCTTCCTCTTCTTGCAGCAACCACCATCTGCCACTGCAGCAACACCACCGTCACCACTCCATCGTCACCACCAGCCACTGTCAGCTCAGCTACTAGAGCGTCTCCATTCTAGGTAATTCTCATCCTTTCATGTCTGATTTTCCATTTCATTTCCTTGCATGCAGAACGTGCACTGTGCACGTTTCTGCAATGCAAGACAAAAAAAATTACCCAGTTACTGTGCATGAGCACAGTAACCGAATAATTACATTTGGCAGGTTACTGTGCATGGCACACTAACCAGCCCGGGTTGGATCATGGTTACTGTACATGGCACAATAACCAGTTCGGGTTGGATCATCAGCCCAGTCCACGCGGCTGGGCTGATTCCAGCCCAATATAAGGTAGTTTGTGTTTTATTCGGGTTAGTCCCAGCCCAATTTGGTTCCGGGTCCGGCCCGTTCAAAAATTTACAAAAAAAAAATACATTTTCAAAAACATCCATAATTTTCTTGCATATTTTTCTATCCATTTTAATTAATATCGGTTCGTTTTTATATACCGTAAAAACACAAATCCGATATTAAAATACCCGGTTTTTGTAAAAAAATTGTTTTTTTGTTTCGTGCATACGACCCAGTCTCTCAAGGCAAAAAAAAATAAAAAAATATATTGTATTTTTATACAACAAAGAAAACTTCAAACAATATATTTTAGCATGTATTTTGGCTTTAGTAACCAGTTTATTAAAGTCACGAGAACTTGGACAATATTTTAAAAAAAATTCAAAAAAAAATATTTTTTTGTTTTAATGTTTGGGAATACGAATTTATACGTAAAACATATTTCTGATATTAAAAAGGTAGCTCTTTTATAGACATTAGAACGATTAGGTTTTACTCGATAAGATAAGGACCTCCTAACCGAGAAGGACTTTTCTTAAAGCGTAGATAGACCAACAATTAGAAATACAATGAAACCTTAGCATATATCAAACAATTAAACAATGCAACTTACCTTAGGTAGGGCGTATTTGGGGTGTTAATACCTTCTCTTTACGCTACCAATCTTCATACCTGATCTCTGAAACCAGTTAGGGTTCCTAGTAACCAAAAACTAGGTGACGACTTCCATTCAATTTTTTCACTGATAAGAGACAAGAATTCCTTCTCTCCCCATAGATGCCAAGTTAGACACGACCACACCTGATGAGGGTGGTGGACAATCGCCGCGACGCCGCACACATGCGATAGAAGTCAATCAAGAACTTTGATATCAGGGTCACTAAGTTTTGATATTATAATTTGAATTTCATGGACTTGATCAATGGTTAGCTTGTTGTCGGTAATCTCATACTCAAAAAAATTTAAACCAAGAAAATGATTAAAACATGATTAAAAAAGTATATTAACCTTGTTAATTTTTCATAAAAATAGTTAAACCAAACATATGTATTTTTAATTGTATTGATAATAGAAGAAAATCCAACAAACCTTGCTATGTTCTTTAACTTCCGAAGCAGGTTTATATAAATTTAGAAAAAAAATTAAAAGAAAATGCCAGACCTATCCCTTTCCTGATCAGGGGACCAACCTCTGGCATTGATAATGAGATTGAATGGTAATAGGTAACAAAACAATATGCATCTTTTCATGATTATAATATTTTCAGCGCACAGGCCACTGAAGAAAAAATCACTAGCAATAATAAAAAAGGATTGTGATGCAAGAGAATAGAGGATTTGAATAATCAGACTGTGAAAAATATGGAAGATATATTTATAGAATATATGAATAGATACAAGTGGCCTATACGGTCTGAGTCAACTATATTTTTTTTTTTTACTGTTAAATCATACTCAAATATTATTAAGAAATACTTTTGCTCTTGTTTTATAACTTTATAATGGAACTAGAATATGCAATAATTTGGTTATGGTAACAGTCAACTGACTTGGCCTCCTAGCTCAATCACATGCAATCATTTTTTTTTCATCAAATAAGCACTTCGTGAAATTGAATTTACTTATACAACTAGAGCTAATTAAAATATTAAATAAATTTTGTATGGGACACCTTATCAGAAATATTTTAATTTAATTTAATTTTTATCACGTATAGTTATATACCAAAATTGAGACTTGACTTTTATAGAAGCCAAACTAAGTTGACTTTTAACAAACTACGAGACGGAATCATAGATTATAATTATTATGTTTTCATTCATTTTATATCAACAACCAAATCATAGGTTTAATATCTTGGCTTCCACGGCAGGTTGATACAAAATATGAGAGATTTTAAATTGTTTTTGAAGTTTGCTAAACCTAACTATATTAAAATTTAGAAATTAAAAGAATAGATAAAAAAAGACCGTGTTGACTTGGTAATATAAGAATTAACCCAATTAGCAGTATAATCTGAAATCTCAATTTTTTGGATCTAAATCCAGTCAGAGTCTAAGACACGGTCTCATGAAACACTTGGACTAGGTCTAAGAAATTTTAGATTAGAGGTGAGCCTCTTCCTTAAAAGTGCCTTTGGAGTGTTGGAATTGTAGATCTAAGCTGCCTCTTCCATTATCCTCTTAAATATTACACGCATAAATAGATATGGAGCAGACTCGCCGGGCTGCTGTAGCTTATTATGAACATCTGCCCGCTAAGACTAAGAAATTGGCCAGAAAAACTTTCAATGCCATGGATGAGAACGGAGACGGGCAAATTAGTCTACGTGAATACGTGGACTACCTCAAGAAAAACAAAGCCACGGATTTCACTCATCAGAGCTTGTTTACAGCGCTGGACAAGGACGGCAATGGAAGCTTGGATTTTGAGGAAGCAATCGTACGTCTTGTACTACATCATGCAGAGTGGAAGGGCTATAACTTGCCAGTCTTGTAAGACGTTCTTGGCAGGAGCATACTTCAGTTGCTCTCAATGTTTCTTCAATCATGATTCAGATAGCACCTATGAAATTTGTTGTGCTTGTTATGGTGGTAAAAATTTCACACACCACGATGATGCCATCTTCTGCGATAACTATACCTTACTACGTCAAAGCAGGAGCGTGATACAAGAGGTCCCCATAAAGGCAATTAATTTTAGAAACTAAAACATATAATTTTTTCTTTACTATTTATACTCTACATTTGCCTAAATTCACTGATACCTCATTGTTTATGGAGCATTACTTTTTTTTTTTTCATTTTCATAATCAATTTTGTTTTTGCAATTTCAGCCACAAATGTTATATTGTCATTTTATTTGTTGAGATTTTCTTTTCTTGACATGCTTTCTCAAATTCAAAGTGTCTGGGAAAATTATAAAATTGAATTAAAGATAAATTTAATAAAATAAAATTTAAGGTTATAGTCTTAAAAAATCAGAGCTTTTTTCATTTTCATGTGAAAAACTTTATTTTGGTCTCTGTGATTTTAGGATTTTCAGTCACTATTCTAAACTTCATTTTTTAACACTTTAATTCTTGAGTGTTGAGGCGATAGAGAAACTCAGTAAAAAACAGGAATGATAGTGAAAGAGACTTATTTGGAGTCGTGGGTTCATTTTACAATGATGAGTGCCATTGAGGTTTGGGAAGGTTATTTTATTTGTTTTTTTTTTATTTTAATGATTAGGATGTTTTTTAATTTTTATTAAAAACATGTTTATTAAGATTTTTAATATGTTTCTTCGTGTTTTCAAGTATAGTGATAAAGAATTTAATGTCTTGTTGTCCTAATTGTTGGCTATAACAATACATCATAATCATCAAAATTTGTTTTATGGTTTGCATGTTACCAATTAGTTTCACGTAATTTACCCATAACAGGACATTAGTATCTAATCATCATGCTTTGTTATCTTTAATTTCAGAAGCGAAGAAAGGTGCTTAAATCCCATAAAAAGAGACTGCTAGTTGCAGAGATAACTGTTGGTCTTGCAGGCATAACTGTTGGTGTTGCTGATCTTGCATCAAAATCTTACTGTAGCATTATGTGAAATAACCAACGATGCATTTTATCATAAGTCAAATGCCTCCAATAGTACAGTAATTGCTGATGAGGTAAGAGGAAATGACTGGAAACTCTTCAAGAAAAGCTCACGTCCAGTAGAGAATAAGCTCAAGTTACTTTTATGGAGTTGTATTTTTTGTGTTGCTATTGTATTCTCATGCATTCGATCTCCATATTCTCATGTGTGCTTTTGGAGGGCATTGTGAATTTTTACTTTAATCTTAAGCTGTTTTTGTGTAAAATCTAAGCTTGGAAATGGATACCGAAACCATACACTACTTAAAAAGTAGTTAAAAACAAAAGATAAAATTTGGCTCAGTTGTTCATAAAATTAACATCAGACATAATATATAGTTGCCAATAGATGAAAATCCAACCAACACTGCTATGTTCTTTAACGTCTAAAGCAGGTTTATATAAATTAAAAGAAAATGTCAGACCTGTTCCTTTCCTCATCAGGGGACCACAACCTCAAATCTCCATCTCCAGTGAGATTGATTGGTAAAAGGTAACAAAACGACAATGGCCTCTGGGCTAGTTGAACAAAACAACATGTATTATAAAAACAATTAGAATTTTTTATATGATCATTGAATCATACACAAATTTCACCAAGAAATACTATAGGCATTGTTTTATAATGAGACTAAAACATGCTGGGTTGCATGGTTTGATCAGATTTGTAGATTGGAATAGTCAATGGCCTCTGGGCTAGAAGTAGTGTTAGAAGTTGCTGCTAAATTTCCTAGGAAATGCAATTTCTTTAATATATACGTACAGATAGCAATGTGCAACACTAACATATCGATGGTTAAAATGAAAAGTGTTTTCTCCACTCAAAATCTTACATTTTTCTTTTCAGTGAAAAACACGTTCGGTTGATTTATTTGCCTTCTAGCCCAATGACATGCAATAATTTATTATTTTCATAAAATAACCATTTCGTGAAATTAAATTTATTTCATATAAACTAGATCTAATTAAGATATTAAAATAAACTTTGTGTGGGGGTAAGAAAGTGCTCAGGCTTGTTTGTGTTGTGCATACTGGACCGAAAGCAAACACAAATAAAAACACAAACAAGCAGATTTATGTGGTTCCCCAAAACTAGGTACGTCCACGGAGGCAGCAGATTGTATATTATTGAAGGAATGATACAAACACTCAACTCAACCCAATATAACCCTACAAAACCGAGTGTTTCACTCTTACACTCGGTGTTTCTCTCAAATCTGCACTTGCACTCACTCTCACAGTTGCACTGTCTTCCTCTCTCTGCACACACTTGCACTGTCTCTACACTACACTATGCACTCTCGTCTCTGTCTCTATTTATACAAGAAAGAAGAGCCTTGGCAGTAACCCATGTGCAGCCTAATAAATACCAACCAGCTACTACAAGAAGAAAGTCATGGTGGTTGGAAAAAGGTTGACAAATTTGCTACAAATCTCCACCTTGGCAAGATTTTTCCATCCAGTCCTCGTGATTAATCAATGCTGCCTCTAATGCGCCATATGGCGCTGCACCCTGAAGGTGCTCAACACCGAGAGATGTTGACCAAGTCCAAACAATGTTGGAACTTGATCCCTGAGACACATTTTGTGAGCATGTCAGCTGGATCATCTGCGGTACCAATCTTCTATAGCAGAATATCCCCTTCATCCACAATTTCTCGAACAAAATGAAATCGAACATCGATGTGCTTGGTGCGGGAATGATGAACCTGATTTTTTGCAAGACAAATAGAACTTTGACTATCACAATGGACATCCACGTGCTCTTGAACAATTCCCAAATCTTCAATCAACCCATGTAACCAAATAGCTTCCTCGAAAGCTTCTGTTACTGCCATATACTCTGCCTCAGTTGTTGACAAAGCTACTGTTGATTGTAACGTTGACCTCCAACTTACAGGCCCTTTAGCAAGTGTAAACACGTAGCCTGTTGTGGAACGACGCTTGTCTAAGTCACTAGCATAGTCCGAGTCCACATAACCAACTAAATTTTGTCCGAGTCTATCATCCCTCTCAAACTTCAAACCAATATCAGTTGTGCCATGAATGTATCGTAGAATCCACTTAACTGCCTACCAATGACCCTTTCCCGGATCATGCATATACCTGCTCACCATACTGACAACATGTAAAATATCTGGTCTCGTACAAGCCATTGCATACATTAATGCACCAACTGCATTTGCATACGGAATTTGAGCCATATGCTTGCGTTCTTCCTCTGTGCGTGGAGACATTGAAGCACTTAGCTTAAAATGAGGAGCTAAAGGTGTGCTTGCAGGCTTGGTCTTACCATCTACCCCAAATCTCTGTAGAATTTTCTTCAAGTATTGGGTCTCTGTCAAACAGACTGTGCTTTTCTTCTGTCTCTCTAATTCTCCATGCCAGAATCTTCTTAGCTTCTCCAAGGTCCTTCATTTCAAACTCAGTTCTCAGTTGAGCTTTTAGTCTATCAATCTCCACCTTGCTCTTCGATGCGATCAACATATCATCCACATATAAGAGCAAGTAGATGAAAGAACCATCAAGAAGTTTGCGAAAATATACATAGTGATCAAAATGACTTCGTGTGTATCCATGTTCTGTCATGAACTTATCAAATCACTTATACCATTGACGAGGAGATTGTTTCAATCCATACAATGACTTCTTCAGTTTACAAGCCCAATTCTCTTTCCTAGTGACTTTAAAACCATCTGGCTGAGACATGTAAATTTCCTCTTCCAAATCTCCATGTAGGAAGGCAATTTTCACATCAAGTTGGGCTAACTCCAAATCAAACTGTGCAACCAAGGCTAACAGAATACGGATTGATGAATGCTTAACAACTGGAGAGAATACCTGATTATAATCTATCCCCTCCTTCTGAGCATAGCCTTTTGCTACCAATCTTGCTGTTGCTACCCAATTTTTGACCCATATTTTGATAAATTTTCAAATAAAAATAAATAAATAAAAGATAATAAAATAATAATAATAATAAGGGTTTACATGTGGTGATAACATAAAGCATCACGACTAATATCAAGGAAGCAATATGTCAAGGAGATAATTACTGAATCATATATAATTACTGCAATATAAAATACCATAAATATATCATTTGATTCGTGCTGGTTATGGAAAATAATCATACCATAGATATATGATTTGATTCGTGCTAGTTATGGAAAATAATCACTACAATATAAAATACCATATATATATGATTTGTTGGTGCTGGTTATAAAAGACAATCTCTGTAATAATTATTGCAATATTTCCTTGAATAGCACATGTAGAGATTTTCTATATAAATGAAACTATAACCATAATAATAAGGGAAGAGAAAAATATTGACGAGGGGGTAATTTTTCAGAAAGAGAGAAAACACAAAGAAAAACCTAAACGTATCCTCTCTAGCAAGGAAGCCGTAGCCCTTCCCTCCTCTCATCTTTTTAAAAACGAAGCAATCACCCCCCTGATTTTAAAAAGAAAACAGAGATCTCTCTCTGGCCAGACACTGTCCCCTTCAGCTCTCATCAACACAAACCTTTTTCCCTCACTGGAATCGACTCCCTCTTTGGTTCACCTGTTGCTCTCCCTCTCAGCCACAAGACAGCCACCACATACTCCTTTCTCCTGTCACAGCCCCATATCTCTTTTCATAGATCTTCCCCTTCCCTCAGCAAAGCTTTCCCTTCCTGTCAGTCTAAAAAACATCCCATAGCCGCCCATCAACACAAACTTTCAGACTCTCTCTCGACCACCCACCTTCAGCAGCACACTGCCCTTTCCATCTCCATTCTCAAAACCGAAACAAATCTTCCCTCTATCACCCGAACAGCAAGAAAACCAAAGCCTCATCCTCTCCTTCTTTCTTTTTGGCTTCTCCCCATCACCACCAGATTCTCCCCCCACGATCCAACAACCTCTCTTAAGATCAGCCAAAACCATGAGCCACAAGCAGCGTCAGCAACTTTGCTTCACATTCCAAACAGACAGTTCTTCTCTGAGTCCTGCACCAGAACGCAGCCGTCTCCAGCTTCAACAGCGGCATTGTCTTCAGCCCCGGCAGCCATCGCTGACTCGCAGCCAACAGCAGCAGAGGGGATTTTCACTTCTGCCATAGTTTGCTCCTCCAGCAGCATCCTTCTCTTCCTTCCAGAGGCTGCACGTAGTAACAACGAAGGGCCACCATTGAGACAATCATCTTTCAGCCAGCATACCTGTCTCCACCAGGAACAGCGAGGAGGGTCGTCCTTCGTGAGCAGCGCCCGACCGTCTCCCTCCACTTCTCCTCCAGCCGCTGCTTCGCCAGGTAAGCCGTCTCTCTTCTCTTTCAGTTTTTTTTAAGTAAAGAATTTGGCACTGTGCGAAGGTAAATTATTTACCTTCGCACTGTGCAGTGCATGTGTGAGTAATTCACGCATGCAAGCTGCAACAGTGCCCAGTCGGGTCACTGGTTTGGGCCAGTGACCCGGCTAGGGTTGCTGGGTTCAGCCTAGCCACATGGGCCAAGCTGGACCCAGCCTAAAAAAAACGAGTAATATTGTTGTTTTTCTCATGTATTTATTTATGGTTTTGTTTATTTTTTATATTGTGGAAATACAAATCTGGTATTAAAATACCCGGTTTTTCCACGAAATGTTGCATATATATATATATATATGTCTGAAAAAACAAAAAAATGTTTTCTTGTGTGTCGCATACGGCCAATACTCTAACATGTTTTGAACGTTTTTTTTTATATAAAAAAACAAATATTTGAAGTTTCAAAAATGTGTTTTTACATGGATTTCTTAAACACAATAAAAAATTATTTCTCTTGCATTTCTGGATTTTACAACATGTTTGTAAAACTACGAAGGATATTGGCCAATATTCCAAAAAAATACAAAAATCTTATTTTTGAGGGAATTCATCTATTATTCACCATTAATGTTTGGATAAAGAATTCCTAAAGGGATGAATATCCAAAATATTATTGGGAATAACTTGTTATTATTCATTGTTAATATTTGGATAAAGAAACCCCCAGTGGTAAATATCCAAAATAATTTTCTAGGAATAATAAGTCATCTTTCAATTTCTGACTCCACGGTTTACGAGCTGTGAGAGTATGGAACACCAAGGCAAAAATAGGCTTTTAAAGCACCTTGAATTTTCTTAGATTTCTAAATTTTTGTCCCTCCTCCTTGTGATTTACGAGTCACAAAACTCTTGAAATACTAAAGGAAAAATGAGCTTTTAAAGCACATGGAATCTCCTTATATTTCTATCTTAATAAATTTAATCTGAATCAAACACAGATTTCAAGAGATCTGCATTGATTCTCATTGGTACTTTGTAGACATATCTAAGGGTGTGATCCACATTGACGAACGGTTATTTCTTTTTAAACTTTCAGCCCAAATCCATTCATCATAGCAAAACATATCCTAGGAAAACACCAACACCATAGCAATTATAAGGCAAACCAAACACCAAGCAGCTTACCTTAGGTAGGGCGTACTAGGGGTGCTAATACCTTCCCTTTACACAACCAATCCCTTGCCTTAGAATCTCTAAAAGATCAGTTAGGTTTCCTAGTGACCATAATACTAGGTGGCGACTCCCTTATTCAAAAAACAAACAAAGGCCCCGAAATCAATCAAGGATCGCCGCGATGCCGCGCTCCGCTCGTGAGGATGCGATAGGATGGCGACTCCACTGGGGACCCTAGGACTAAGCTTGGTAATTGTTTTTTATTATGCTATGTGTTGTTTGTTTTACTATGAATGATACTTTGTTTAAAAGCTTTAGCATGCATCTTTACATTATGTCATATATGGTATAGTCATGCATCACTTTATTATTATTATCTTTTTGATTGCACACACATTTAACTTTAAGTTAGGTGGGGGACTAGCAGCTTGCCTTATAACTTGAGTCAAGGTTTAAGTTTGTGTAAACCCCAACTCTTTGCTAAGTGTTTAGACTGATAGTGATTGGTACATATGACATCCCACTATCTGTTGAACCTCTATATTGCCTTTACAAGGGTGATCACTAGGACAACAAGAGATCCTTTTTAGAGACCAAGTAGTAAACCTACTTTATATCTCACATAAAGGAACTAGAACCTATCCTTAGGATGTATGCTCCATAATATCGTTTTGCAGCCAAACAAGCCTAAGCTCAAAACATCGTGAATCTCAAGACGTTCATTCAAAAGCTAGCTAAGGGAGACATGTTCCAGAATTGGGAGACCCAATAAGCTCCATTGGTGTTCAAAATTTAATCAACAATGCTTGTTTGATCATGATATTGTGTTGTTTGCCTTTTTCACCTTTTTAAATCGAGTTTCCAAATGTCAATTGGATTTTTATCCTTGTTTTTTTAGCCAAAATTTTCCTTTTAATAAGATCATGCATTTTCAAAAGTTCATCTTGATGTTTTTACACATCACTTTCCGTTTTCAAAGCTGATCTTTCATAACAACACCTGCACTTTACACTTAGAATGAATGGCCGAACTTTAAAAGAATACATATTAGTTGTAGAAGAAGAAGAATGAGAGGGAAATACCATTAGGGGATTCACAAAAATTAATAAGAACAACATGAACAAGCTTGGAAACCCGCTAAAGAGGAATTTGAAACCATAGATGTGGGCAATGAAAAAATTAAGAGAGAGTTGAAGATAGGGACTTTGATCACCCCTAAAGAAAGAGAAAAGTTAATTGCACTACTCCAAGATTATGTAGATTTTTTTTCCTGGTCCGACAAGGATATGCCTGGTTTGTATAGGATACCACTAGTAGAAGGATGCAAATTGGTTAAGCAAAGGTTAAGAAGGACCAATCTGAATGACTTGATCAAGGTAAAGACATAAATTGAAAAGCAGTGGAATGCTGGTTTTCTAGAAATAGTCAAGTATCCGCAATGTGTGTCCAACATAGTGGTAGTACTCGAAGAGGAAGATAAAATCAGAGTTTGTGTGAACTAGCCCTAAAGACAATTTTTTCCTATCACACATAGATATGTTAGTTGACAATGCTGCTCGTAGCCCCATATATTCCTTTATAGGCGGGTTTTCGGGCTACAATAAGATAAAAATGGCGTAAGAGGATAAGGAGAAGAAACCTTTGTAACACTATAGGGAACCTTTTGCTACAAAGTCATGCCATTTGGGTTAAAGAACGTTGGGGGCACCTACCAAAGGGCCATGTTGACTCTATTTCACGACATGATACACAAAAAGATTGAAGTATACGTGAATGACATGATTGCTAAATCTAGAGAGGGAGAGAATTATGTCCAAATATTGAAGGAATTATTTGAAAGATTAAGGAAGTACAAGTTGAGGCTTAACCATGCAAGGTGTTCATTCGAGGTGAAATGTATGAAAGTTGTTGGGATTTATGATGAGTAACAAAGGGATAGAAATGGACCCCGGTTAGGTAAAGGCTATTCAATCTATACCAACTCCCAAGACTGAGAGGGATGTAAGAAGGTTCTTGGGAAGGTTGAATTACATTGCTCGGTTTATATCCCAATTAACCATAACTTGTGACTCAATCTCCGATTGTTAAGGAAAAAGAATCTCAGAATTTGGAATAAGAGTGTGAAGAAGCTTTCGAGAAAATCAAGTAATACATATTGAATCCACTCCTATCTATCAAGCTGAATTGCAAAATGGCAAGTTCTACTAGTTGAGTACGACATAGTATATATGACAAGGAAAGCCATGAAAGGAAGTGTTATTGTCGATCACCTTGCCGACCATGCTAGGGAAGATTATGAGTCATTAAAATTTGACTTTCCTGATGAAGATGTGCTTTCAGTTGAGGAAGGGAAATTTGATTGGTGGACTATGTACTTTGATAGTGATGTAAACGTATGTGGTAACAGAGCTAGTGCAATGATAATCTCTCTTAATAAAAAGGAGTATTCGGTTTTAGTTAAGTTGCAGTTTGGGAGTATGAAGCTTGCATTCTCGTTTTAGAGGTTGCATCGGAGATGAATATTAGAAAGATAAATGTGTATGGAGACTCGATTTTGATTATTTTCCAAGTGAAAGGAAAAGGGCAAACCAAGGAAGAGAAGTTGAAACCTTACCAAGAATACCTGTTTAAATTGGCTAGAGAATTTAAGGAAATAAAGTTCACCCATCTAGTAAGGGAAGGAAACCATTTTGCTAACGCTTTGGTCACGTTAGCTTCTAAGACTTTGAGGAGGTTGGCAATGGATTTCTATCTTGATAGGAAAACTTCGTATAAAGAATATCATTTGAAAGAACTTTGTTGAGATGTTTGGATGACATGGAGGTAAAAGTGGTGAAGAAATTTATGGAAAGAGATTTGATCTGTTGATATGGTCCACTAGAAAAGATTATAACTAATAAAGCCTAGAACTTCAATGGCAAGATGATAATAGAACTCTGCGCTAAATGGAAAATCAAGCATTCCAATTCCTCGCCATATAGGCCAAAGATGAATGGTCTGGTAGAAGCTGCTAACGAAAATGTCAAGAAGATTATTTAGAAGATGGTAGTCACCTACAAGGATTGGCATGAGATGTTGTCATTTGCCCTTCACGCGTACCGCACCGCAATCCGAACTTCAACAAGAGCCATCCCGTACACTTTGGTATATGGAATGGAGGCAGTGATGCCTTTAGAAGTGGAAACCCCCTCATTAAGAGTATTGGTAGACTTTGAGTTTAGAAGAGGTGGGATGGGTAAAAGTTAGATATGAATAGTTGAATTTGATCAGTAAAAAGAGGATAGCTGCAATCTATCATCATCACGGATGACCAAATCATATGATAAGAAGGTCCGACCTCGAGGATTCCATGAAGGAGATTTTGTACTGAATAAAATATAGCCTCTACCAGGAGAAGATCAGAGTAAATGGACACCAAACAATAAGGGCCTTCACATGGTAAAGAAAGCGTTCTCGGGAGGAGCTTTATTGTTATCTAGAATGGATTGAGAAGATCTAGTTAGACCTGTGAATGCTGACTCTATAAAGAAATACTATGCTTCCGGATCCATAAAATAAAGTTCGGCTATGAATTCTCTCAGTAAAAAACCTTTTCTTCATAAAGCGCATGATCTCATAGCATTCAAAATCTTTTACTTAAAAAAACTATTTTTACACATGACTAAGAAGATGACTCCATCAATTCTCAAAATTGGAGGGATCCAAACCAAATTTAAACCTGATAGGTTTTGTACACCACACTAGGGGGCAAAAAGTCCACATAGGGGTCTATTAGTGAACCAAAGCTCAAAGGGGTATCATCATATAACTGTTGAAACACCTTTTATGAGAGTTGCTTAAAACAAAATATGATGATTGCATTAAAAGTTTCAGTTTTCATGAATAAAACCAGATCCTTTGAGTTTTCCTCTGAAAATAATTTCTTAAAAATGGAAAAAGACGATTAAAACATGTGCAAAAGTATCATAAAAGACTATTCAATGGAGCAAGAAAGGGCCCCATAAGAAACTAGAGATCTCTTCACCAAGCATAAGAAGGATAGGACATATAGTGCATGGAGCATATTCCAGTTCAAGAGGATAGGTCGGGCAAACAAATGGAAACAGGAGCTCGAAGAAGGCTACAACGAAAAGGGGGACCTAGGTTTCCAAAAATAGGTAAACAAAACTACGGAAAAGAATTTGAATTGTGAACCAGCATTGCTTCATTCCTCGAAGTAAGATAATTTCTTTTGAAATTCAAAACAGGTAGGTCACCCATCACAATGAAAGACCCCAAATCTCAAGGATCGCCGCGACGCTGCGCTCCGCTCGCGAGTGTGCGACAGGATGACGACTCCACTAGGGACCCTAGGACTAAGCTTGGTAATTGTTTTTTTTATTATGCTATGTGTTGTTGTTTTTTTTTTTTTACTATGAATGATACTTTGTTTAAAAGCTTTAGTATGCATCTTTACATTATGTCATATATGGTATAGTCATGCATCACTTTATTATTATTATCTTTGTGATTGCACACACATTTAACTTTAAGTTAGGTGGGGGACTAGCAGCTTGCCTTATGACTTGAGTCAAGGTTTAGGTTTGTGTAAACCCTAATTCTTTGCTGAGTGTTTAGACTGATAGTGATTGGTATATGTGCCATCTCACTATCTGCTGAACCCCTATATTGCCTTTACGAGGGTGATCACTAGGACAATAAGAGATCCTTTTTAGAGACCAAGTAATAAACCTACCCTATGTCTCACATAAAGGAACTAAAACCTATCCTTAGGATGTATGCTCCATATTATCATTTTGCATCCAAACAAGCCTAAGCTCAAAACATCTTGAATCTCAAGACCTTCATTCAAAAGCTAGCCAAGGGAGAGATGTTCCAGAATTGAGAGACCCAAGAAGCTCCATTGGTGTTAAAAATTTAATCAACAATGCTTGTTTGATCATGATATTGTGTTATTTGCCTTTTTAACCTTTTTAAATCGAGTTTCCAAATGTCAATTGGATTTTTATCCTTGTTTTTTTAGCCAAAATTTTCCTTTTAATAAGATCATGCATTTTCAAAAGTTCATCTTGATGTTTTTACACATCACTTTCCGTTTTCAAAGCTGATCTTTCATAACAACACCTGCACTTTACACTTAGAATGAATGGCCGAACTTTAAAAGAATACATATTAGTTGTAGAAGAAGAAGAATGAGAGGGAAATAACATTAGGGGATTCACAAAAATTAATAAGAACAACATGAACAAGCTTGGAAACCCGCTAAAGAGGAATTTGAAACCATAGATGTGGGCAATGAAAAATCAAGAGAGAGTTAAAGATAGGGACTTTGATCACCCCTAAAAGAAGGAGAAAAGTTAATTGCACTACTCCAAGATTATGTAGATTTTTTTTTCCTGGTCCTACAAGGATATGTCTGGTTTATATAGGATACCACTAGTAGAAGGATGCAAATCGGTTAAGCAAAGGTTAAGAAGGACCAATCTGAATGACTTGATCAAGGTAAAGACATAAATTGAAAAGCATTGGAATGCTGGTTTTCTAGAAATAGTCGAGTATCCGCGGTGTGTGTCCAACATAGTGGTAGTACCCGAAGAGGAAGATAAAATCAGAGTTTTTATGGACTTTAGGGACTTAAACTGGACTAGCCCTAAAGATAATTTTTCTCTATTACACATAGATATGTTAGTTGACAATGCAGCTCGTAGCCCCATATATTCCTTTATGGACGGGTTTTTGGGCTACAATAAGATAAAAATGGCGCAAGAGGATAAGGAGAAGAAATTTTTGTAACAATATGGGGAACCTTTTGCTACAAAGTCATGCCATTTGGGTTAAAGAACGTTGGGGGCACCTACCAAAGGGCCATTTTTACTCTATTTCACGATATGATGCACAAAGAGATTGAAGTATATGTGGATGACATGATTACTAAATCTAGAGAGGGAGAGAATCATGTCCAAATATTGAAGGAATTATTTGAAAGATTAAGGAAGTACTAGTTGAGGCTTGACCATGTAAGGTGTTCATTCGGGGTAGAGAATACCTATTTAAATTGGCTAGAGAATTTAAGGAAATAAAGTTCACCCATCTAGTAAGGGAAGGAAACCATTTTGCTAACGCTTTGGTCACGTTAGCTTCTATGGCTAGAATAGACTTTGGGCATAAGGTACAGTCGATACGCATTAATATCAGAAATAACCCAGCTTATTGTTGCTCAGTTAAAAGAGAAATAGCTGGAAACCCTTGGTACTATGATATCAAGAATTTCATCCAAAACCAGACATATCCCATGGGGGCATCCACAATCAACAAGAAGACTTTGAGGAGGCTGGCAATGGATTTCTATCTTGATAGGGAAACTTTGTATAAAGAAAATCATCTGACGGAACTTTGTTGAGATGTTTGGATAACATGGAGGTAAAAAGTGGTGAAGAAATTTATGGAAAGAGATTTGATCTGTCGATATGGTCCACTAGAAAAGATTATAACTAATAAAGCCTAGAACTTCAATGGCAAGATGACAATAGAACTCTACGCTAAACGGAAAATCAAGCATTCCAATTCCTCACCATATAGGACAAAGATGAATGGTCCGGTAGAAACGAAAATGTCAAGAAGATTATTTAGAAGATGGTAGTCACCTACAAGGATTGGCATGAGATGTTGTCATTTGCCCTTCACGCGTACCGCACTGATTAGTACTTAAAAGTGCATTTTTATCAAGGTTTTATATCATCATTTTGCACTTGAAGTATCAATAACTCCTTAACTAAAGCATGTTTTATAATAACATATCTAATACTATAAGATACCTTTAATTTATGGTAAATGTTCATCTTAAATGCAGGCCTGTCACATAAATGAAAGAATTGATTGATGAGTTAAAGTACTGAAATTGAAAGGATAAAGAGATGGCCAAACTTAGAAAAGAGATGCTGGTGTAGTCCAAACTGGAACACTATTCGGTAATTGGGTCATATCTGGAGCTGTAGATCTTGGATTTAGGTCCATTTTATATGGATGGAAAGATAAGACATAGGTCTACAACTTTCATGTGGAGCCCAAGATTTAACAAGGCCGTTTTCAAGTCCAAATTGTAGCAACAACGAAGAAGTCCGAATCTGTCCTGCAGCCTAGACACTGTTCAGTGTTCAACCCATATCTCGAGTTCTAGAAGTTCAAATGATCTCAAATTTTTACCTTGGAAAGATGAGACAATTTCCTAGAACTTTCATGATTTAAGTTTGTTCAAATTATGACGTCATCAATGACGTTTTTGGCAGACAAGAAGATAAGAATTGTCACCAAGTCAATATGTGGCCACCCACTCATCAATTAGTCAACAAATCAATAGTTCCAAATTTTGACCTATAAAAGGAGGCATTTGCCATGTATTTAGGCATCTTGGTTTTCAGATCAAGATCATGCTCTTGCTCTCTCTTTATATTTTGTAATGCTTAAGTTTTGCTTATATTAATTTCTTGCTTATGCTTTTCATTTCCTTTCCTTGTTTATTTATGTTTCTTTCTTTCATTATGTGTTGCTAAGTTAATTATGTCAAGGTGAAAAGGATACACTAATGGTGCAAGAATAAGTATAATATAAACTTAACATGGACCTTAATGTTGGATACTAACATGCTTTATATTTGTTATCTTGTTCACTTTTAATACTTTGCTTGTTAAATGGTTAATCTAGATTTATGTTGTATAGCACTTGGTACAACAAATACTTAGCACTTTCATAGCCCATACTGTATGGTATAACCGACACCTGAGCTATGAAAGGAACTTGATTTGTTGTTAACATAAGTTATAATCATGAATGCCTGACAACATTTACAAGTATTAGCATTATTCGAATAAGATAATTAATGTAATCATGTTAACAAATCCGATTGGAACCTCCTTTGTGTGTGGTTTCCAGTTGAGTAATAAAAAGAGTTTATACTATACTTGTTTGAAATACCATTAATGGATCCTCTAACCTTGATAATTATTTTTATCCTTGTTTAATCCTTACATCAATATCACATCTCAAAGCTCTCTTTAAACTTATTATTATTGCTTTTATTGTTATCTATAATTTATACAATTAACCTCCATGTGGTTCGACCCCGGTTTTGCCGGGTTATTTATTACTTTGACACTCCTGCACTTGGGAAAAGACATCAATCTTTTGGTCGTGTCACGCACTGCAATCCGAACTTCAACAAGAGCCACCCCGTACACTTTGGTATATGGAATGGAGGCGATGATGCCTTTAAAAGTGGAAACCCTCTCATTAAGAGTATTGGTAGACTTTGAGTTTAAAAAAGGTGGGATGAGTAAAAGTTAGATATGAATAGTTGAATCTGATCAGTAAAAAGAGGATAACTGCAATCTATTATCATCATGGATGACCAAATCATATGATAAGAAGGTCCGACCCCGAGGATTCCATGAAGGAGATTTTGTACTGAAGAAAATATAACCTTTACCAGAAGAAGATCAGAGTAAATGGATGCCAAACAATAAGGGCCTTTACATGGAAAAGAAAGCGTTCTCGGGAGGAGCTTTATTATTATCTAGAATGGATTGAGAAGATCTAGTTAGACCTGTGAATGCTGACTCTATAAAGAAATACTATGCTTCCGGATCCATAAAATAAAGTTCGGCCATGAATTCTCTCCGTAAAAAACCTTTTATTCATAAAGCGCATGATCTCATAGCATTCAAAATCTTTTACTTAATAAAAAAAAATGTTTTTACACATGACTAAGAAGATGACTCCATCAATTCTCAAAATTGGAGGGATCCAAACCAAATTTAAACCTGATAGGTTTTGTACACCACACTAGGGGGCAAAAAGTGCACATAGGGTCTATTAGTGAACCAAAGCCCAAAGGGTATCATCATAGAACTGTTGAAGCACCTTTTATGAGAGTTGCTTAAAACAAAATATGATGATTGCATTAAAAGTTTTAGTTTTCATGAATAAAACCAGATCCTTTGAGTTTTCCTCTGAAAATAATTTCTTAAAAATGGAAAAAGACGATTAAAACATCTGCAAAAGTATAATAAAGGACTATTCAATGGAGCAAGAAAGGGCCCCATAAGAAATTAGAGATCTCTTCACCAAGCATAAGAAGGATAGGACATATAGCGCATGGAGCATATTCCAGTTCAAGAGGATAGGTCGGGCAAACAAATGGAAACAGGGGCTCGAAGAAGGCTACAACGAAAAGGGGGACCTAGGTTTCCAAAAATAGGTCAACGAAACTACGGAAAAGAATTTGAATTGTGAACCAGCACTGCTTCATTCCTCGAAGTAAGATAATTTCTTTTGAAATTCAAAACAGCTAGGTCACCCATCATAATGAGATCATCATTTTTTCTGGGTAGGTCACCCATTAGAATGAGACCATTCTCCATCTTTTTTTTTACCTGGGTAGGTCACCCATTATAATAAGGCCATACTTCCCCCTGGGTAGGTCATCCATAAGAATGAGACCACTCTTCCCCTTTTCCACTTGGGTAGGTCACCCATCACAATGAGACCATTTTTTCTGGGTAGGTCACCCATTAGAATGAGACCATTCTCCATCTTTTTTTACCTGGGTAGGTCACCCATTATAATGAGGCCATTCTTCCCCCTGGGTAGGTCACCCATAAGAATGAGACCACTCTTCCCTTTTTTCCACTTGGGTAGGTCACCCATCATAATAAGACCATTTTTTCTAGGTAGGTCACCCATTAGAATGAGACCATTCTCCATCTTTTTTTTACCTGGGTAGGTCACCCATTATAATGAGGCCATTCTTCCCCTTGGGTAGGTCACCCATAAGAATGAGACCACTCTTTCCCTTTTCCACTTGGGTAGGTCACCCATTAGAATGAGACCATTCTCCATCTTTTCTTTTACCTGGGTAGGTCACCCATTATAATGAGGCCATTCTTCCCCTGAGTAGGTCACCCATAAGAATGAGACCACTCTTCCCTTCTCTCCACTTGGGTAGGTCACCCATCACAATAAGACCATCTTGCATTTGGCTAGGTCACCCGTCATAATGAGACCATCTTTCATTTTTGGGTAGGTCACCCGTCATAATAAGATCACACACACAATTTTGTATTGCTTCGGATTAAAGGAGATCGCCAAATGGGATCTCAATTAACCCAACCACACATATAGTTTAGCTTTGGTTAAAGGGAATCGCTAGATGGGATTTCAGGTTGACCAAGTTACACACCGACTTTGCTTCGGGTTAAAGAAGATCACTAGATGGGATCTTAGGTTAACCCAATCAAAAGGGTAGGTAGCCCGTGAAAATAAACCAGTGTGAATATGTGGGCAGATCGCCCCTGAAAATAGATCAGGTTTGAGTGTGTGTGGGTAGGTCGCCCGTGAAAATAGACGAATTTTCTTTTAAAAAAAAAGGGCAGGTCACCCATGATAACGAGACCATTTCCTTTTAAAAAGTGAAATCTTTGGATGAGTGGATCACTCAGCAAGCAAGGAATACTTTTTTTTCTTTACAAGCTTACTATGCAAAACATTGAGGAGTTTTGCCTCGTAAGCATTGTAAAGAGAGGGCATCTGTTGCTACCCAATTTTGACCCATATTTTGATAAATTTTCAAATAAATAAATAAATAAATAAAAAATAATAAAATAATAATAATAATAAGGTCTCGTACAAACCATTGCATACATTAATGCACCAACTGCATTTGCATATGGAATTTGAGCCATATGCTTGCGTTCTTCCTCTGTGCGTGGAGACATTGAAGCACTTAGCTTAAAATGAGGAGCTAAAGGTGTGCTTACAGGCTTAGTCTTACCATCTACCCCAAATCTCTGTAGAATTTTCTTCAAGTATTGGGTCTATGTCAAACAGACTGTGCCTTTTCTTCTGTCTCTCTGAATCTCCATGCCAAGAATCTTCTTAGCTTCTCCAAAGTCCTTCATTTCAAACTCAGTTCTCAGTTGAGCTTTCAGTCTATCAATCTCCACCTTGCTCTTCGATGCGATCAACATATCATCCACATATAAGAGCAAATAGATGAAAGAACCTTCAAGAAGTTTGCGAAAATATACACAGTGATCAAACTAACTTCGTGTGTATCCATGTTCTGTCATGAACTTATCAAATCACTTATACCATTGACGAGGAGATTGTTTCAATCCATACAATGACTTCTTCAGTTTACAAGCCCAATTCTCTTTCCTAGTGACTTTGAAACCATCTGGCTGAGACATGTAAATTTCCTCTTCCAAATCTCCATATTGGAAGGCAGTTTTCATATCAAGTTGGGCTAACTCCAAATGAAACTGTGCAACCAAGGCTAACAGAATACGGATTGATGAATGCTTAACAACTGGAGAGAATACCCATTATAATTTATCCCCTCCTTCTGAGCATAGCCTTTTGCTACCAATCTTGCTGTTGCTACCCAATTTTTGACCTATATTTTGATAAATTTTCAAATAAAAAAATAAAAAAATAAAAGATAATAAAATAATAATAATAAGGGTTTACATGTGGCGATAACATAAAGCATCACGACTAATATCAAGAAAGCAATATGTCAATGAGATAATTATTGCAATATAAAATACCATATATATATTATTTGATTCGTGCTAGTTATGGAAAATAATCATACCATAGATATATGATTTGATTTGTGCTGGTTATGGAAAATAATCACTGCAATACAAAATACCATATATATATGATTTGTTGGTGCTGGTTATAAAAGACAATATCTGCAATAATTATTGCAATATTTCCTTGAATAGCACGTGTAAAGATTTTCTATATAAATGAAACTATAACCATAATAATAGGGGGAGAGAAAAATATTGACGAGGGGGTAATTTTTCAGAAAGAGAGAAATCACAAAGAAAAACCTAAACCTATCCTCTCTAGCAAGGAAGCCATAGCCCTTCCCTCCTCTCATCTTTTTATAAACGAAGCAGCCACCCCCCTGATTTTAAAAAGAAAACTGTAACATCCCCCATTTCTGGGATAAACAACAATCTCATGTCATTAGAAAAACAGAGTAGTTAATTTTTTTTTTGTATATATATTCATGGTCTTCGTATTAACATCTACCAGAATTTCGACGGGGTCCCCCCTATACCGGAAGGTCCCAAGTTACTGACATGTAACTTGTTTACACTTCTAACAGTTCACATCTCATACTTAATTCCCGACCCAATCATCCTGGGTTTCAATTCCACAATTATACTCACACCTATCAACCATAATATTTATGATATGGATTATATAACAAAATATCATTATGGATGGATAATTAAATAAATATAAATACATAGATATGAAATATGGTTATGTGAAGTACAACGTTAAATTCATCCAATCAAATTTAAACATTTATTATACAAATTAAGTTATACAAACATTTTCATGTTTATAAAATACAAGGGTATACTCCCTAGAACCTAGATTTCAAGAAGGGAATATAAGCTAGGATCTACTCCTGTCTTGCATGCGATGATCCTGAAACAAAATATATATTATTGCAAGGTGAATATCACAATAAATATAACAATATGAATATCTAATAATTTCAACAGGGTAACATGCGTTCATATTTCATTTATTTCTCCCTTCTAGTTTTTTTTTTAATTTAAAATCTCTTCCTTATTCAAACTATTAATAACCATTCCCTCAGCCACTATCAACCTTCATTCTAGACTTTATAAGATCAACGTGATTACTTTTGCTTATCACATTACCGATACCAATTTCATTGGTATCGCATCACCACCCCATAGGAGTTGATGTAAGGCGATCCCCTTACCCGGGATCCTAACATACACTAAATGTATGCTGGCCAATACATGGTGATCCCCTTACCTGGGATCCTAACATACACTGAATGTATGGTAGCCAATACGTGGAGATCCCCTTACCCGGGATCCTAACATACACTAAATGTATGCTAGTCCATTCGTGGCGATCCCTTTACCCGGGATCCTAACATACACTAAATGTATGCTAGTCAATACATGGTGATCCCCTTACCCGGAATCCTAACATACACTGAATGTATGTTAGCCAATACGTGGAGATCCCCTTACCCGGGATCCTAACATACACTAAATGTATGCTAGTCCATTCGTGGCGATCCCCTTACCCGGGATCCTAACATACACTAAATGTATGCTAGCCAATATATGGTGATCCCCTTACCCAAGATCCTAACATACACTAAATGTATGCTAGACAATACATGGTGGTCCCCTTACCTGGGATCCTAACATACACTCAATGTATGCTAGTTTATGCCTCAAATCACACTTCTCATATTTCCTTTATCAGTGATAATTTCATCACTTGGCAATTCACATAACAACTTTTCACTTTGAATACACATACATTCAGTAATTCACATTTCACATCAATAATATATTAAATCATGGAATTTAACTAGAAAGCATAGGTGTGAATCACCTACCTGCAATAGAAGCTCTACTCGTGCTCCCCTGCTGCTACTGTTGCACCACGTCTGTGGTCCCTCCTACAAATCACAGGTTTATCTCATAAATTTTCCTCACTCAAGGATATGTTTTATAATAACCACATCAACAACCACTAAGTCTTTCTTTCAGTCATTTCTTAGTTCTTTATGTTTTTTCTCATTTCACCCATTATTACTGTCGTTCTTTGTCCAATCCTAGTTATCATTCCTTTCTTTATATTTGGACTATCACTGTCCAATTGTTACTGCCTTGTTTTTGAACAGTTACTGTCTGCCCTCTTCTCAGATTTTTAACTATATCTGGAGTTATAAAACTCTGATTCAAGCGAAATTTGTGGCGTTGGAAAGGTAAGACATGAGGCTACAAGTTCTATGTTTTGAAAAGAACTCAATTCTGCTTCTAAGGTAGTCAAAATCGGTAATCAACAAACACTTGGACCGTTACTATCGAACTGTTACTGTCCATTTTTAAACTGTTACTGTCTGACCTCTCCTTATATTTTTAACTATATCTGGAGTTATAGAACTCCGATTCAAGCAAAATTTGTGGAGTTAGAAAGGTAAGACATGAGGCTACAAGTTCTATGTTTGGGAAGAACCCAGTTCTGCCTTTAAGATAGTCAAATCGCTGATCAACAAACACTTGGACCGTAACTGTCCAACTGTTACTGTCCATTTTTGAACTGTTACTGTTTGACCTCTCCTTAGATTTTTAACTATATCTAGAGTTACAGAACTCCAATTTAAGCGAAATTTGTGGCGTTGGAAAGGTAAGACATGAGGCTACAAGTTCTATGTTTTGGGAAGAACCCAGTTCTGCCTCTAAGATAGTCAAAATCTCTAATTAACAAACACTTGGACTGTTACTGTCCAACTGTTACTGTCCATTTTTGAATTGTTACTGTCTGACCTCTCCTTAGATTTTTAACTATATCTGGAGTTATAGAACTCCGATTCAAGCAAAATTTCTGGCATGAAAAGGTAAGACATGAGGCTACAAGTTCTATGTTTTGGGAAGAACCCAGTTCTGCCTCTAAGATAGTCAAATCACTGATCAACAAACACTTGGACCGTAACTGTCTAACTGTTACTGTCCATTTTTGAACTGTTACTGTCTGACCTCTCCTTAGATTTTTAACTATATCTAGAGTTACAGAACTCCAATTCAAGCAAAATTTATGGCGTTGGAAAGGTAAGACATGAGGCTACAAGTTCTATGTTTTGGGAAGAACCCAGTTCTGCCTCTAAGATATTCAAAATCACTGATCAACAAACAGTTGGACCGTAACTGTCCAACTGTTACTGTCCATTTTTGAACTGTTACTGTCTGACCTCTCCTCAGATTTTTAACTATATCTAGAGTTACAGAACTCTGATTGAAGCAAAATTTATGGTGTTGGAAAGGTAAGACATGAGGCTACAAGTTCTATGTTTTGGGAAGAACCCAGTTCTGCCTCTAAGATAGTCAAAATCATTGATCAACAAACACGTGGACCGTTACTGTCCAACTGTTACTGTCTTGTTTTTGAACCGTTACTGTCTAGACATTGAACTGTTACTGCCTAGACATTGAACTATTATTGTCTTGTTTTTGAACCGTTACTCTCTAGACATTGAACTGTTACTGTCCAACTGTTACTGTCTAGACATCGAACTGTTACTGTCTTGTTTTTGAATTGTTACTGTCTAGACATTGAATTGTTACTGCCTAGACATTGAACTATTACTATCTTGTTTTTGAACCGTTACTGTCTAGACATTGAACTGTTACTGCCTAGACATTGAACTATTACTATCTTGTTTTTGAACCGTTACTGTCTAGACATTGAACTGTTACTGTGCAACTATTACTGTCTAGACATCGAACTGTTACTATCTTGTTTTTGAACTGTTACTGTCTTGTTTTTGAACTGTTACTGTCTGACCTCTCCTCAGATTTTTAACTATATTTAGAGTTATAGAACTTCGATTCAAGAAAAATTTGTGGCGTTGGAAAGGTAAGACATGAGGATACAAGTTCTATGTTTTGGGGAGAACCCAGTTCTGCCTCTAAGACAGTCAAAATTGCTCATCAATGAACCAGACCTACTACCTTATAGGGTCTGTCATGACCCAGTCTCGGTTGGTGACCCATGACTGGAGTTCTATGACTCCAAATTGAGAAAGACCAATTTCATTAGTTAGTAAACATCCAAAACTACAATTTCTATGAAGGAACTTGATCCTAATTCCTTCATTCTCCTACCCAGAATCTCTTTCAAGGTCAAGAGATGAAATTGTCCAGATTCATCAACCTTTCCATTTACACACAACACATGAAGTTCTTTACCTTAACAACTCATACTTTTTCCTCAATTCAAGTCTAAGAACTCAATATATAAATTAACATCCAGGCATCAATTTATAATGGACTTGAAATGACTCATAAGACCAGGTTTAGAATATCTTACTTGGTGCGAATCAAGGCTTCGATCCCTCTTTTTCTTTCTAGTGACAGCCGGCCCTCCCCTCTTCTCTTCTTGTTCAATTTTTTTCTTGTTAATCCCTTTCCCACCAAGGTTTATTTTACCTATAACCCTCAATCTGGGATAGGTTCTTGAAATTTTGGTGTTTCTCTCTTGATTTCTAAAAATAGATATAAAAACTCCCTCTTTTCTTTCTTTACGTAGCTGCAGATCTGTTTTTGGTGAGAATAGGAGTATTTATGCTCTATAATTATTCTTATTTGCATTTAGGCCCTATTTTCTTTAAGTGTATTGGTTCTTGCCCCCACTTCTTTTTAGTTTAGTTTATCTTCTTTAATTTAATCCAGCCTTGGTTTTTTTTGGGATTTACAAAAACAGAGATCTCTCTCTGGCCAGACACTGTCCCCTTAAGCTCTCATCAATACAAACCTTTTTCCCTCACTGCAATCGGCTCCCTCTTTGGTTCACCCATTGCTCTCCCTCTCAGCCACAAGACAGCCACCACATACTCCTTTCTCTTGTCACAACCCCATCTCTCTTTTCACAGACCTTCCCCTTCCCTCAGCAAAGCTTTCCCTTCCCGTCAGTCTAAAAAACAGCCCATAGCCGCCCATCAACACAAACTTTCAGACTCTCTCTCGACCACCCACCTTCAGCAGCACACTGCCCTTTCCAACTCCATTCTCAAAACCGAAACACATCTTCCCTCTATCATCCGAACAGCAAGAAAACCAAAGCCTCGTCCTCTCCTTCTTTCTTTTTGGCTTCTCCCTATCACCACCAGATTCTCCCCCCACGGTCTAACAACCTCTCTTAAGATCAGCCAAAACCGTGAGCCACAAGCAGCGTCAGGAGCTTTGCTTTACATTCCAAATAGACAGTTCTTCTCTGAGTCCTGCACCAGAACGCAACCATCTCCAACTTCAACAGCGGCATCATCTTCAGCCCCGGTAGCCATCGCTGACTCGCAGCCAGCAGCAGCAGAGGGGATTTTCACTTCTGCCATAGTTTGCTCCTCCAGCAGCATCCTTCTCTTCCCTGCAGAGGTTGCACGTAGTAACAACGAAGGGCCACCATTGAGACAATCATCTTTCAGCCAGCAAACCTGTCTCCACCGGGAACAACGAGGAGGGTCATCCTTCGTGAGCAGCGCCCGACCGTCTCCCTCCACTTCTCCTCCAGCCACTGCCTCGCCAGGTAAGCCGTCTCTCTTCTCTTTCAGTTTTTTTTAAGTAAAGAATTTGGCACTGTGCGAAGGTAAATTATTTACCTTCACACTATGCAGTGCATGCGTGAGTAATTCACGCATGCAAGCTGCAACAGTGCCCAGCCGGGTCACTGGTTTGGGCCGGTGACTCGGCTAGGCTTGCTGGGTTCAGCCCTACCACATGGGTCGAGCTGGACCCAACCTCAAAAAAACAAGTAATATCGTTGTTTTTCTCATGTATTTATTTTATGGTTTTGTTTATTTTTTATATTGTGGGAATACAAATCTGGTATTAAAATACCCGGTTTTTCCACGAAATGTTGCATATATATATATATAAATGTCTGAAAAAACAAAAAAATGTTTTCTTGTGTGTTGCATACGGCCAATACTGTAACATGTTTTGAACGTTTTTTTTATATATATAAAAAAAATATTTGAAGTTTCGAAAATGTGTTTTTACATGGATTTCGAAAATGTTATTTCTCTTGCATTTCTGGATTTTACAACATGTTTGTAAAACTCCAAAGGGTATTGGCCAATATTCCAAAAATACAAAAATCTTATTTTTGAGGGAATTCATCTATTATTCACCATTAATGTTTGGATAAAGAAATCCTAAAGGGATGAATATCCAAAATATTATTGGGAATAACTTGTTATTATTCACTGTTAATATTTGGATAAAGAAACCCCTAGTGGTAAATATCCAAAATAATTTTCTAGGAATAATAAGTCGTCTTTCAATTTCTGACTCCACGGTTTACGAGCTGTGAGAGTATGGAACACTAAGGCAAAAATAGGATTTTAAAGCACCTTGAATTTTCTTAGATTTCTAAATTTTTGTCTCTCCTCCTTGTGATTTACGAGTCACAAAACTCTTGAAATACTAAGGGAAAAATGAGCTTTTAAAGCACATGGAATCTCCTTAGATTTCTATCTTAATAAATTTAATCTGAGTCAAACACAAATTTCAAGAGATTTGCATTGATTCTCCTTGGTACTTTGTAGACATATCTAAGGGTGTGATCCACATTGACCAACGATTATTTCTTTTTAAACTTTCAGCCCAAATCCATTCATCATAGCAAAACATATCCTAGGAAAACACCAACACCATAGCAATTATAAGGCAAACCAAGCACCAAGCAGCTTACCTTAGGTAGGGCGTACTAGGGGTGCTAATACCTTCCCTTTATGCAATCAGTCCCTTGCCTTAGAATCTCTAAAAGACCAGTTAGGTTTCCTAGTAACCATAATACTAGGTGGCGACTCCCTTATTCACAAAACAAACAAAGACCCCGAAATCAATCAAGGATCGCCGCGACGCCGCGCTCCGCTTGTGAGGGTGCGACACTTGCTTTGAATCGGATGTTGTCTTTTCCAGGATTACCTTCCTTCTTGGCATATACCCACTTGCAACCAATTGTCTTCTTTCCTTTAGGGAGTTGTACCAAATCCCAAGTCTGATTCTTGTGGAGAGATTTCATCTCTTCATCCATTGCCTCTTTCCATTTTGCACTTTCTACACTCTGTACTGCTTCTTTGTAGGTGTAGGGTATTCCATCATCAATCACCAGAAGTGCATAAGCCACCATGTTACAATACCGAGCAGGTTTCTTGATAACCCTTTTTGGTTTACTCGTTGCAATGGATTCTTGTTGTGTGGTTGCTGGAGTTGTTGCATCCTCTTCATCTGAACTTTCATCTGAATCTCCTTCAGTAGGGATTCTCTGAACAGTCTTTATAGGGATGACTGAAGTCTCCAACTCCACCTGTTGTGCACCACCAGAATGTTTTTCATTCTCCTGTGATTTCTCTTGATGTAACATGCCAGACTCATCAAAAGTGACATCTCTACTCAAAATCACTTTCTTTGATTCAGAACACCAGAGTCTGTAACCTTTTACTCCTCCACTAAAGCCCACAAATATAGCTTTCTTCGCTTTAGGATCTAGCTTGGACTCAGTAACATGATAATATGCTGAGCAACCAAATATGCGCATAGAGTCATAATCATTTGCAGGAGAGCCTGACCATACCTCCAAGGGGGTTCTTCCATTTAATGCTGCTGAAGGTAACCAATTAACAATATGACGAGCATAGCTTAATGCCTCGCCCCAGAACACTTTGCTTAGTCCCGAATGTGATAGCATACATCAGACTTTCTCCACCAATATGTGGTTCATGCGTTCTGCTACTCCATTCTGTTGTGGTGTTTTGCGAACAGTAAAATGTCGCTTAATCCCTTCATTCTGACAAACTTCAAAGAAAGGATCTGAAGTGTACTCACCACCATTATCTGACCGAAGAGTCTTAACCCTCCTTCCAGTTTGAGTCTCCACCATTTTCTTCCATTTCAAAAAGATATCAAGGACCTCGTCCTTGTGTTTCATCATGTACACCCATACTCGTCTTGAGAAATCATCAATAAAAGTAACAAACCAATGATTACCTCCAAGAGATTCATTCTTTGAAGGTCCCCATACATTTGTGTGAACATAATCTAGGATTCCTTTTGTGTTGTGTACTGCAGTGCCAAACTTGACCCTTGTCTGTTTTCCAATAACACAATGCTCACAGAACCCATGCTTCCCAGTCTTGGCGCCTTTTAATAGACCTTGCTTAACTAATCCTTGCAAAGCCTTTTCACCAGCATGCCCTAAGCGCATGTGCCAAAGTCTGGAATTATCTGCTTCATCATCTTATATGCTTTTGGAGACAACTGTTGTACCAGTAACCGTAGAATCCATCCAGGAAATATAAGTTTCCTGTCCTCGTGCCTCTTAAGACAACTAATGCACCATGGATTGCTCTCAAGACTCCACCATGCATGATAATCTTATAACCACTGGATTCTAGGACTCCAAGTGAGAAGAGATTTTTCTTCAAGTCAGGTACATACCGTACCTCTGTTAGTGTCTTGACTACCCCATTATGCATCTTCAGATGGATAGTCCCAATCCTTTTGATCTCACAAACATTATCATTACCCATCAACACAACTCCTCCATCGAACTCCTTGAGTCACGAGAATAAGTGCTTGTTAGGGCACATGTGATAGGAACATGCATAATTAAGAATCCATTCACCAGAATGGTTTTTTGGTGATGAGACCATGAATACAGAGTCTCGTTCATCCTCATCTCATACAACGTTCACAGTTGGTTCATCTTTTTCCTTGTTGTGCTTGATTGGACAATCTTTCTTCCAGTGCCCTTTTTTGTGACAAAAGGCACACTCATCTTTTACAAGATATCGTCTGTTTGATGATTCTCCTTTGGATTTTGAGCGAGATCTCCCTCGCCCTCGAAATCTTCTGGGATTTGTTCTGCCTCTAACTGTCAATGCTTCTGACGTTGACTCCTTGTGAACAATTTGGTCCTTCTTCCGATACTCATTGTTCACTAAAGCATTAGACACATCAATGAATTTAATTAGTCCCTCAACTTTTCCTTTCCTTCTCTTTTCCACTTTTTTTTGTAAATTTTGATTTTTCTTATTTTTTTTGTATTTTTGAAAGTGAGCAAATATCAACATCGACTCAATAAGGAAAATCAATGATTTTAAAAATAACGCGTTAAAAGTTGAACGCGTTCGAAAGACCTTTGAAAATTTAAATTCTTTTGAGACGATGCTGAAAATGCTAAAAACGATGCAAATGTATTAAAAATGTATTTTTTGGGTTTTCAATGCTTTTCGCTATTTTTGAATTTTTTCTTAAAATTTATTAAAACATGGGTCAAAAATTGGGTAGCAACAGATGCCCCCTCTTTACAATGCTTACGAAGCAAAACTCCTCAATGTTTTGCATAGTAGGCTTTGTAAAGAAAAACTTGTCTTTTTGTCTTTTTTCTTTTTTTTCTCTTTTTTCTTTCTTTCTATGTTTCTCTCTTTTTTTCTCTCTTTTTTTTTGTTAACCTGAGATCCCATCTGGCGACCTCCTTCAACTGAAACTAAAAAATGTGTAGCTCGGTCAACCTGAAATCCCATCTGGCGATTCCCTTTAACCAAAGCCACCTGAGATCTCATTTGACGACCTCATTAGACTGGAACTTAAAAAAAATGTGTAGCTCGGTCAACCTGAAATCCCATCTGGCGATTCCCTTTAACCAAAGTTACATGAGATCCCATCTGGCAACCTCATTCAACTGGAACTTAAAAAAAATATGTAGCTCGGTCAACCTGAAATCCCATCTGGTGATTCCCTTTAACCAGAGCTACATGAGATCCCATCTGGCGACCTTATTCAACTAGAACTTAAAAAAATGTGTAGCTCGGTCAACCTGAAATCCCATCTGGCGATTCCCTTTAACCAAAGCTACATGAGATCTCATCTGGCGACCTCATTCAACTGGAACTAAAAAATGTGTAGCTCGGTCAACCTGAAATCCCATCTGGCGATTCTCTTTAACCAAAGCTACATGAGATCTCATCTGGCGACCTCATTCAACTGGAACTAAAAAAGTGTGTAGCTCGGTCAACCTGAAATCCCATATGGCGATTCCCTTTAACCAAAGCTACATGAGATCCCATCTGGCGACCTCATTAAACCAAACCCAAAAAATGTTACGTAACTCAGTCAACCTGAAATCCCATCTAGCGATTTCCTTTAACCAAAGCTACATGAGATCCGATCTGGCGACCTCTTTAAATCAAAACAAAGAATATGTGTAACAAATGGTCTCATTGTAATGGGTGACCTACCCAGGTGGAAAGAATGTGGAAAACGGTCTCATTATGATGGGTGACCTACCCAAATGAAAAGAATGTGAAGTGCGGTCTCATTATAATGGGTGACCTACCCAGATGGAAGATGAGAAAAAATGTGAAGTGTGGTCTCATTATAATGGGTGACCTACCCACATGGAAGATGAGAAAAAATGTGAAGTGTGGTCTCATTGTTATGGGTGACCTACCCAGAAAAAATAATGTTTTTTTTCAAAAAAATGATCTCATTGTTACGGGTGACATACCAAAAAAAAATGGTGTTTTTTTTTCAAAAAATAAAATAAAATAAAATAATGGTCTCATTGTTACGAGTGACCTACCCAAAGAAAAAATAAAGAGTGGTCTCCTTGTAATGGGTGACCTACCCAGGTGGAAGGTAGAAAAAATGTGAAGTGTGGTCTCATTATAATGGGTGACCTACCCAAGTGGAAGAATGACCTCATTGTAATGGGTGACCTACCCAGATAAATAAAACATGGAGAATTGATCGCGTTGTAATGGGTGACCTACCCAAGAAAAATAGAAAGAATGATCTCCTTGTAATGGGTGACCTACCCAAGTGGAAGAATGGCCTCATTGTAATGGGTGACCTACCCAGATAAATAAAACATGGAGAATTGATCGCGTTGTAATGGGTGACCTACCCAAGAAAAATAGAAAGAATGATCTCCTTGTAATGGGTGACCTACCCAAGTGGAAGAATGGCCTCATTGTAATGGGTGACCTACCCAGATAAAAAAAACATGGAGAATTGGTCGCGTTGTAATGGGTGACCTACCTAGAAAAATGTTGGTCTCATTGTAATGGGTGACCTACCCAAGGAAAAGGGAAAGAATGGTCTCTTTGTAATGGGTGGCCTACCCAAGTGGAAGAATGGCCTCATTGTAATGGGTGACCTACCCAGATAAAAAAACATGAAGAATGGTCTCATTGTAATGGGTGACCTACCCAAATGAAAGATGTGATGTGACAAGTGTGAAAAATGGGACTTACCTGGCGAAGTCCTGAAGGGATGATAGAAGAAGGGCCGAAAAACTTGGTGCTTCTTAGTAATTCCTGATCGCAGGACTTCGAAAACTCAATGCTTCCCGATTGCATAGTTGATCTTTTCATTTCTTTGAGATTTTCCTAACAGTAAGGTTTATCTCCTCTTCTTCTCGTTCCAAGGTCACAACCATGATTCTCTGTTATTATCAGCTCAATGATTCTCCCTTTTTTTTTCTTTTGTTTTTTTCTTCTTCTTTTTTTTTGGTCCCCAATCTTGCTGAACTACATTGAGGATTTTTCTTGCAACAAAACAAAATAAAAAATATGTGTAATGTTTTAACGTTAGATGACATGCATGCATCCTTACCTGATTCGAAATATAGGTCCCCCCCTTTGATGATCCATCGTCATAGGGTGCCTTTGTTTGCATTCCAAAGCTTTATTTGTTCTCTCAATGCATTGGCTCATTCATGTGCTAGCCATCCACTCAGTTGTAAGTGCAGTGCCCATCCTGGGCTGTCCACGACGATTACTGCTCTCGCTGTTTATCAAGCTTGACCATGCCCCCAAGTGTGATGTTGCTTGATTCATCATGAAGAATTTTCTCTTTTGGATTCTTCTGAGAATTACCCTCTGATTGATTGTGTGCCTCATGCCAACACCCATCAAGATTGTCAACCAGTCATGAACTTGCCTCAAGTTGAAGCAATACTCTTCAAGTATATGATATCACTAGTCTTCATGGAAATCATCTAATCGTCCAAACATGCATCTCATAGCTTGTAGTGAAAGACTCATCGTTGTATGCTCAATGTTCTTTCTCGTGGATTCCTCTCAACTTGTCAAACCAAATCGTGGAAAGAAATGTCTTGACATCATCAATGATGTTCATGTTATCACCCATATTCATACGGTGAAGTGCGCATTTGAGCTTCAGAATAGATGGTCCCACAGTCAGTCTTAGTGGTATGCATATGTTCGATGTTCATTCAAATGCAACTATGCGATAACATCGTTCAAAAGTCATAGCCATGTTGGAGGTGATAAACCAGGATGAAGATATGAAAGTATCCTTCCAGTGCGGCGTTGCTCATCAATTGCTGATGAAGTTCACTAAATCATGGACTGTCTTTGAACAACATTGCCCCGAGTAATGATCTGAATCCTTGTTCTGCTGCTTAGCTTTCTTTAAACACCATTGTCCTTAGTGCATTTATTCATCATTTGATCCTCTTTCTTTACCCCCAGCTGATCTGAATACTGTTGGTTTTCCTACTCAGGATCCACTGTATTGCCCCCAGGTGGTCAACTTTTCAAGAAGTGTCAAGAAATGTTGATGTCATTTCGATCATGGATTTTGCCAATTTGATCGATATTCTTCTTGTTTGACAATCTTTCTTATTCTGGAATCTCATACTTCAAAGGTCATGTCTATTCAAGTCTAATTGTTGAAATGAAAACAAAGAGATATTAATTTTGGAAAAGATCTTTTAAAAATCATGCTTTTTGGTCAAAGACCCAACACACATCATTCAATGTAATCCTTTGATTGTCTTATATTTTGAAAACAGAAATCAACCCGTTGTGAGATTAAAATAGCTTTTCTCATTTTTTTTGTGTCTATTTTAATCTTTGATCTTGGGTATAACTTTTGATGGTTTGCGATGAGGTAACCTTTTGTTAATTTCGAGGAAAACAAAAGGCTCAAAGTCAAAACTTGAGGATTCATCAAGAAAGATTGTTTTCTTTTTTAGCACCAATTTTATTAGCATGCACAATAACAAGTGGCTTAATCCATGAAGCCACGACTCTTATGGAAAGGCTCCTCAAGTTTTGAGAGCGCCATTTATCGGTTCAGATTGCTTACTTGATCAAAAAGGGCTTTTAAAAGCACGTAATGCAGGCTATGGTTCATGGCTTATGAAAGAAAGGAAAATTCAGGCTCAAAAGGTGTTTGAGGGTTTCAAAGACCTAGGATCAACATCAAACTATTCATCAACTCTTTTTCTATTGTTGTCTTTATAGAGGAAATGACATATAACCTTATTAACCTTAAATATCAGAATTCTCTTAACATAGGTTATATGCAAATCCAACTTTTTCTTTGATGAATAACCAATCTCAATCCTCTGATAACTTCAAGGGCTTTATCATGGATGCCAAAGGTCATGGCTTTCACATAGCATTTCTCATAGTTTTCTAACATGCCCCCAGTCTAGGTCTTCTTTCTTTTTACTCACTCTCAAACGTTGAACTTTTGTTCTAAGCCTTCTCTTTCACTTTTGTCTTCTCTTATTTGCCCCCAGTGCGGGGTGTAATCCTAGTCAGGGTTTTCTTGAAAAATATTCTATCAAAATCAAATGGGGACCGCAAGGGATAATATTTCAAGAAATGTGAAAGGATAACAAAGATGGCCTTTTCTCATTTCAAGCAAGGTCGGTTAGAATCGATAAATTTTGACCTCATCCAATGTAATGATTTGGACTTGTAAGAATCATGATTCACGAGTCCATGACTACTGAATCCACTACATGTCATTATGCATACTTTAAAATTTAGCTACATGATGTGTGGCTCAGTTTTAGGAGGTATGAGTTCAAAATTGTTTGGTCACCTCATGTCATTTTCAAGCATCCAGTCATTTCTGTAATCAAAACACTTTTAATCTTCAGGATTGATTAACCTTTATTGCATGTTGGAGTTTGCTCAAAAAAATATTTGTCAAAATACCCTTTGAAAGAAGCATCTCTTGATTTCAAAACAACAAAAAGACAAAGAAAAGACATGTTTCATTTGAGGATGAGATGTGACCCCAAAACAAAACGCGGAATGATAAGTCCACAATAAAATGATGGACAATTCAGCACCATTCTTGGATCAGCTTTTCTGGCCATATCTGTGTTTTGCCGAGCAACTTCGATCACTTGTTATTCTGATGATGTTCTGGTGACAAAATGATTGATGACATCATCTTTCACAAACTCTGCTCGATTCTTGAAACTCTTGCATCTGTCCAAATAAAAATGGCCCAGGAACCCACCATGATATTCACATCTCGTTTGAATTATACCACGGTGGTTGCATGCAATTTTATCGAAATGGGTGCACCAAGTCTGGAATCTAACAGATGCTGGTCGACAAACTTGAGTGGCAGATGAATGTCAATCTTGGCAAAGACATTTGAGCAATTAATGTTATGCAAGACTTGACTATGCAAAATAACTGAGGTTTCTCAATCGAGAGTCATCTTCTGATTCAACTCTCTTCACAATTCTAGAATCCATGACAAAACCTTCAATCCTTCACTTCTTCATAGCTCGCTCAATTCTTTCGATGATCTTCACAACATCATGTCAATCTTCCAATGTTGTTGTGGTTGGTTGAGGGTTGTTGGAAAACTTCCACCACCTAGGTAATCTTGGTACAACATCACCGCTACCGACACGTGGAATCACGCATTGTCTCAACTGGAAGAGAAATTGATGAATCTAAAACTCTTCTGTCTCATCTTTGATTGATCATATGCAGTGCAACAAATAGACACATGTAGAGGGAGTTCTGCTCTGTTGAAGTTTCAGTCTTCTTCCTGTTTTTTTCAGTCCAAGTCTGTCTCTTCTCCCTACTTTTGCATTTTCAAGCTAACAGTGATGGGAGAAAAATTGTAGATGATCTGAAACTACTGCATCCCTTCTTGGATTCTCCACTTGCAGAGCCACAAACAGATTTCTGCAGAGAGAGCTCTGCCACGGTGAAGCTCTATATTTGCTCCTGTTTTCTAGCTCAAGTCTGGCTTTTCTGCCTACTACAGTGTTTCGATGCTGAAATTGGTGGGGTAACTTTTCATATCGTTTGAAACTACTACATCCCCTCTTGCATTCCCCACTTACAGAGCCATAAACAAGTTTTTGTAGAGAGAGCTCTGCCATGTCAAAGTTTGACGACTGCTCATGTTTTCAGACTAGGTCTGACTCTTCGGCCTACTCCAGTGTTTCAGTGCTGAAACTGATGAGACAAAGTTTTATAGCGTATGAAAGTATTGCATCCCCTCTTGCATTCCCCACTGGCAGATCCCCAAACAAATCTCTACAGAGAGAGCTCTGCAACGTAGAAGTTTGATGTATGTTCATGTTTTTTAGACCAAGTCTGGCTCTTCAACCTATCACGGTGTCTTGCTGGTGCCACTGGTGAGAGAAAGTTTCAAAGCATATGAAACTACTACATACCCTCTTGCATTCCCCACTGGCAGATCCATAAACAAATCTCTACATAGAGTGCTCTGCCACGTTGAAGTTCGACGACTGCTCATGTTTTCAGACCAGGTCTGACTCTTCAGCCTACTACAATGTTTTGCTGGTGCCACTGGTGGGAGAAAGTTTCAAAGCATATAAAACTACTACATCCCCTCTTGCATTCCCCACCAGCAGATCTAAAAACAAATCTCTACAGAGAGAGCTCTGCCACATAGAAGTTCAGTGTATAATCATGGTTTTTTACTTTTTGTGCTGCTGAACTGGAATTGAGCTCATAGTTGGGGTAGCTTCAAAGAAGACTAATGCACCATGTACCGAGGCTAGTAGTTATTTGGTTCCATTAGAAGATACGGAGACGATGAATAATTATCAGTGCAACTGAACAAGAACAAAGGTTGTCATTTGCTGATGACTGAAGGCATTGCTGCAGTTATTCATGACTGAAAAGAGGTGTAACTTCAATTAGACTGGACAAGCAGTGTTCCTGCAGAAGGCTGTGCAGACATTCCATTTCCATTTGATGCTCAACACTTGTTCAAGCATATTTGAGTCTGGCTACTTCATCTTTGATGCTCTCAACTTCATTTTGATAATGAGCCTCTATCTGACATCTTTCTTCATTTCCATCTTTTTCCATCCATCTTTATTTTGACACTTGTTCAAGCAAACCTCAGATAGGGAACCTATTTTTCCTCCCGGTACATGCATGATAAATGTATGAACATGTAATCTATATGAGGAACGCTCCCTTCGAGGGGTGACATATGGTCGTAACTCTTGTATGATGAAACAAGAATCTTGATTCTTGCCCAAACTCTACAATGAAAATTTTCTGAGTGACGGCCATTGGGTCACCCAAAAGTCTTGAGTTCAAGATGCTTCAAGAAGGGTTTGCCCTGATGCAAAACAATGTATACGGAGCACACATCCTAAAGGCAGGTTCTAATCGTTTTAAGTGAGACCGGTTTAGGTTTACTACTTTGTCTCTAAAAAAGGTCTCTTGTTGTCCCAGTGATCACCCTCTTGAAGGCAATATAGGGGCCCAGTAGGTAATGAGATGGCACATGTACCAACTGTTACCAGTCTAAGCACTCAACAAAGAGTTGGAGTTTACACAAACTTAAACCTTGACTAAAAGTCATAAGGTAAGCTGCTAGTCCCCCTCCTAACCTGAAGCTTGTGTGTGCTTTAAAAAATTAAAATATGTGATGCATGAGACAATTTTACAAAATGCATGAATAAAACAAAAATAAAACAAGACAAAAATGCAAAAACATAAACACATCAAATACACAAAGCTTAGTCCAATAATGTCGAATACAATACCTTCCCCAGTGGAGTCGCCATTCTGTCGCACGTCCACAAAATCCGCGCGGCGTCGGCTTGGCGATTTTTCATTATGCGTTTATTTGATTTGTTCGTTGGAGTCGCCACCTAGTATTTAATTGAGGGTTACTAGAAAACCTGGATGTACTGGTCTTGTCAGAGATTCACGGGTAAGGGACTGGTTGTGGTTAGGGAAGGTATTAGCACCCCTAACGCACCCTACCTGAGGTAAGCTGCTTCGTGGACTTGATGTGTTAAAGAAATTTTAAAAATTTTGTTCTTTCATCGAATTTTAGAAATACAACTTACGTGTAAGTTCATAATTCTTTATCCGTGAGCAAATCAAAATATTAAATTCTTCTTTATTCTTTGCAATTTTATCCTAAATAAAAAAAAAACATCTATAAAATAAAATACAAAAACACACACACATCACCTTTTACTATTTTGACTCTCACTACCATAATTACATGTTCATAATGTACCAAACAGAATATAAAATGCTTACAATAATTTAAATACACATTTCAACTATTCTAAAAGTAACAAAATAAATTCCGTAACGCTGCCAAAAGGTTTCTGAACCGCAGGAACAGTAGCGGCGCGTTGGCCCACGCGCGGCCGTCACTAGCGGCGCGTGCATCCACGCGCCGCCGCTGGAAACTCCAAACAAACCAGGGGATCTGGAATGTCTTCTTCCCCCCTGTCTTCCTACGCCGACAGTGAGAGTCACGGTGACCTGCAACGAAGAACAAAAACCCAACAAATAGTTGATTTCAATCCGTTTTTTTTTGTCTAGATCTGCTTTTATCTTTGTTTTATGCCTGCTATTCTTTTCTTCTTCCCCAGTGACAGATCTGCCGTGGAGGACCCAATGTTGTGAGTGAAGAGGCGGCGTTGCTGTGATGGGAAGGAGACGTCGCTGCAAGGCTGGTGGGGGGGAGATGAAGAAAACAGCGAGGTTGCTGTTGGAGGCCGATCTGCGCCGATGAGGGAAGCTCTGTCGCGTCTGTGCTAATGAGGGAGACCGTGGCCTGTGGCCGGTTGAAGAGGGAAGATCTGTCAGCGGTTGTGGAAGGAGCGCCAGAGGCCGGTCTGTGCAAAGGATAGCTGGATGATGAGAAAGGGGACGGCGTCTGTTGGTGCTGCTGCTGTCGGCCGCCGCTGGGTTCTTCGGTGGGAGGAGGTTGTGAAGGGGACTCCTGCTGCTGCTGGTGGCTTGATGGAGGGGAATCAGAGAGCTTGAGAGAGGGTAGAAGGGAGGCTTGCGTCCAGCGGCTGAGGAAGAAGAAAATCAAAAGGGAGGGGCTCTGTGTTGTTGGCTAGAAAATGGGGGGAACTGTGTGGAGGCTGGTTTGGGCCAAGAAGGAGGGAAATTGAAAAGTGTATGGGGGCTGCTGTTATTTGGTTCAGGGGGGTGAGCGGCTCTGTGGGGGAAGACAAAATTCTCAATCGGGGGGGGGGGGGGGCGGCGGCTCTAGAGAAAAAGATGGGTTTAAGGTTAGGTATTTTTTGTATTTTTTTCTGATGTCAAAATTGCCCCCCCTTTGAAAATTTAGTATAGCATGGTATTTATAGGAAAAGTTTTGATAGGTTTTCAAATTAGTCCCTCAACTTTTCCTTTCCTTCTCTTTTCCGCTTTTTTTTGTAAATTTTGATTTTTCTTATTTTTTTTTGTATTTTTGAAAGCGAGCAAATATCAACATCGACTTAATGAGGAAAATCAATGATTTTAAAAATAACGCGTTAAAAGTTGAACGCGTTCGAAAGACCTTTGAAAATTTAAATTCTTTTGAGACGATGCTGAAAATGCTAAAAACGATGCAAATGTATTAAAAATGTATTTTTTGGGTTTTCAATGCTTTTCGCTATTTTTGGATTTTTTCTAAAAATTTATTAAAACATGGTCAAAAATTGGGTAGCAAAAATTATATTGTTCCACTTATGTTTCCATAATCTTAAAATAATCTTAAAAATGAATTAATGATATTTTACTATAAGTTTTGTGTTTAATTTTCTTAAATTATATAACACATGTCAAAGATATGTGCATTGCCTAATAAGATCAATAATTAAAAAATAAAACTATATTTATAAAAATTGAAAAAAAAATAAGAACATTTGACTTAAAAAACAAAAAGCAATAAAAATTATCATCAAATTAAAAAAAAAACTTAGCATTTTGTTAAGAATATTATGCATGAAAAAAATTAACAAAGATATAATATATAAATAAAGAAAACTAACAAATACATGTTATTTTTAAGAAAATAATAACTCATATTTGTCCTTATTTTCATGTAAAACCTAATTATCTCAAATACACAATTAACCACAAAAAATGCTAAATGTTTCATTCATAATTTTATTGATAATGATATGTTTTGTTCCTGTAGTCTTTTTTTTTACTAGATTTTTCACTTATAAAAAATTATTTTATGGATTATACCGTTCCACTATATGTTTTCTTAAGGTTTTTTTCCCTCGTGTTCAATTCTCATAAATCATATAACATGTGTCAAAAATACATGTATTGACCGGTAATAGCATTACTTGAAAAAAAAACTACATATAAAATTAAAAAATTAAAAAAATAAGATTATTTGAATTAAGAAACCCAAACCAATAGAAGTTTATTATCAAATTAAAAAACTTATCATTTTGTTAAAAATATTATACATATATTTGAATTAAGAAACCCAAACCAATAGAAGTTTATTATCAAAAAACTTATCATTTTGTTAAAAATATTATACATGAAAAAGAGGAATTAAAAAAGATATAATTTAATGTGCATCGATGCTTTGAACTGATTAAAGGAAATTGTTGCTTGTTTATGGTTGATATATAGTAAAATATACTTAGTAAAAACAACCCAACAGTACAGGTAGTGGCCTATTGATCAAACAAGTGATCCAAATAGTTCGTTTCTATAAATTTATTTGTCAAATTTGATAACATCTTTCTAATTAAATTTCCATAATTAAAAAAAAATCACAAAGTTTTCCATAAGTGTCCTAATCGTTGTGTGGGTTTTATTATATAGCATAGTGATAGTAAGAATACATCAGAATCAAAATTTGTCTTATAGACATTGTTCCAAATAACTAATCATATCGTTCTTTATCTTTAATTTCAGAAACGAAGAAATGTGCTTGAAAAAATTGTTACAGGCATGGTTGTTGGTGGTGCTTGTCTTGTATCATCCTCTGGCTGCAGCATTATGTGAAAGAACGAATGATGCATTTTATTATCACTGTGTTTTAATTTTATTAGAGTTTGAAAGGGGTGGAACTTGAACCACTTGCCTATGGAAGACTATTATTAATGAAGTAATGAAAAACTTCAGACTAGATCGAGGTTTTCATGGGCTGCGATCTTCAGCTAGTGAAATGACTGACTTCAGCACTAGTCCACGAGCTCTTTATACAAAACAAGATTCTTACCGAAATGGAGGATTCTACAATGTTTAAGTTCATAAAATATAAGAGGAAGACAGTATACTATAAAGAATGTTGGAAAGTATATTTATGAATACTATGTGTTCTATCTGAACTTATGAGATTGTTGAATGATTATTCAATTTGTTGTACCATTGCTTGTGATTTCTAGAATTATCGTATTGTTGTGTGGTTATAGTTGCTGGCTTATGGTTGCTGGATTTGTAGGTGATGGTCACTACAATTAGCGTAGAAAATGGCCTTGTTGTGCACAGAAAAGGTTTGAATTTTTCGTGGTATTTGGTCAAGACAAAAAAAAAAACAAATAAGGGTCGTCCGTTCAGGCCAGCCCAAACGAACTGGAGGCTCAAGCCATGGTCCAAACAAGATGTTTTATTTTTTTGAAAAATCCCGCACCATTAACTAATGAACTATAAGACTTGATGAATATTTCAATAAGAATCTTCATATTTTTATGACGAGCAAGAGCTCGAACTTACATTCCTTAATTCTAAGTATGTATACAGTTCGGCACGACGGTTAGATGAAATGAGACACTTTAGCTTTATTGTTGCCCCGAAACAATAGAATCTCTTTAATAGTTTAGGAAACATAGAAGACTTCATTGTGGCCTCACAGAGAATATTGAAATTACACCCAAATAGTTAGAATCTCTTTAATAGTTTAGCAAAATATTAATTTTAGACAATGAAATTTCATGCTTGTCTAGGTTAATGACCTATGGCCAAGGGCTTAAAAGACGAGTTGAGTCTCCCTTAGGTAATATTTAGTGAACTGGATTAATTATGAATGCTAAAACAATCACATTATCTAGACTCAATATTGCATTAATTAATTATGATGGTGGAGTTTATGGCAACATTAATAAATTATTAATTGTTTTTGTGAAAATAAAATAGTTCTATGGTCCTTAAGATTAAATTAACCACCAGTCTAGAGGTCTTGACACTAATTATCACTTGGTCCCTCATGTTTCAATGCTTGTAATTTAATCATCTGACTCTTGTTGACAATTGCCCCATTAAAACTTATTTTGGTCTGTTGTAATCCCATTGTGGTTTTGAAAAATTTATTTTTTAAGAAAAAGACCAACACAATTGAGTTTTAGAGAGATGTCGCATGTCCCCGCGCGGCATCGTTGGCGATTTTCATTTGTTTGCTTGATTGTTGGGAGTCGCCACCTAGTATTTGATTCAGGGTTACTAGGAAACCCAAGTGTACTGGTCTTGTCAGAGATTCACAGGTAAGGGATTTGTTGTGGTCAGGGAAGATATTAGCACCCCTAACGCACTCTACCTGAGGTAAGCTACTTTGCAATTTGATGTGATTTGAAATTTTTGACAATTTATCTTATCACCGGCCAAGTAAAAAGGGAAGAAAAAATCTCCTCAGTAAGGAAATCTTTATCTTATCAGGCAAAGAAAATCTAACAGTTCTAATATCAATAAAACAAAACAAACTCTTTTTTTATATATATCAAGAATACATCTTACATATAAAATCATAATCCTTGATCATATACAAATCAAAACATTAAATTCTTTTTTTCTTGTCTTTTTGATTTTATAATTCTAAAACATACATAAAAAAATACAAACACACACAAATCCCTTTTCATTATGTTTTTTTTTTCATGCATTCGCATTTACATGTTACAAATTATCAAGGTTCAAAATAGATCGTTCAAAATAAACCAAACAATAGTAATCTAAATATACACATCATCAGAAAATTACAAAAAAAAACTCGAGAACAGTGCTGGAAGGCTTCTGGGTCACGGAACAGTGGCGGCGCGTCTTCTCCACGTGCCACCGCCAACCCACGCGTCGTTGCAAGAAATTGCAGGCAGCTGGGGGATCTAGAGTGGCTTCCTACCCTCTTCCCTTCCTCGCAGGTGGTGACCTGCAAAATACCCAAAAACACAACAAGTAGTTGATTTTAGTTTTTTCTTTCTTGTTCACGGATCTTTTTCTTCTTCTTCTTTCCCATTTTGGATCTGCTTTTTTTCTCTATAGATCTGCCTTTTGTTTTGGTTTTGCCTTCTTTTCTGTTTCAGGTAGCTGGTGGAAAGGCAAAGAGGTCGCCGACGACTGGGCTTTTGTCGCGTCTGGCCAGCAGAGATGGAGAAGAGATCTGTTGTTGCCCGCGGCTGCTGGAGCTGCTGTGGAGATGGGAGAGGTTGCTGGTGGTGTTGAGGCGGAGATATCGCCGAGGAAGGCCGGTCTATGGTTTTGGTGTTGCTTCTCTGTTACCGTCGGTGGAAGGGCTAAGGGAAAACTGAGAGAGGAGATAAACAATGGAGAGGGAAAAGGGAGGCTAGTTTGTCTGGGAGAGTGACATAGTGGGTAGAGTGGAAGTGAGGGGTCGTGGTTGAGTGGAGAAGAAAATGAGGGTGGCCTGGTTTGGCAGAGAGGGGCAGATAGAATTTGAGAAAATGTTATTCTCTGTTTCTCTAATTACTAAGATCAGAGATAACCACATATATATACAATCCTTGGAGAGTACGTTAGAACGAGGAACAGTTATAACAAGAAGAGGTTAACTGCCAGTACAGCTGGCTTAACTAACATAACTGTATAACTAACTTTCTGTTATATGTAACTGACTTTAACTAACTTGCTAGTTACGTAATAAACTCTTCCAGTGTTGGTTTATCATCCCCCCACAAGTGAAAGGGTCTGGGGACGATGCACAGTTGAGACTTGAGGAACAAGAACCTTGCACTTGGTAGATGCTTGGTTAATAAATCAGCTGGCTGCTCGTCAGTAGGAAAAAACTGCAGCTGTAATTTTCCTTTGAGAACTTGGTCACGAATGAAGTGGAGATCAATCTCTATGTGCTTCATTCGGGCATGGAAAACAGGATTCTTCGCCATATGATAAGCATTGATATTGTTATACCAGAGAAGAGGAATAGCAGGAGAACACACATAGCTCCTGTAGTAAAGCCTGCATCCAGATGATTTCAGCAGTAGCTAAAACCAGTCCCCGATACTCTGATTCTGCACTACTGCGAGACATTACCTTCTGTTTCGTTGAGGACCAGGAGACTAAGTTATCCCCTAAATAAACTAGATATCCACTCGCACTTCGTCGATCATCAGGTTGAGCCCCCCAGTCTGCAACTGTGAAACCTTCAACTGTCAAATGAGGTGAAGGACGTAGCAACAATCCATCATGTAACGTGCCTTTGAGATACCGAAGGATCCTTTTGACAGAAAGCCAATGAGCTGTGGTTGGTTGTTACATGAATTGGCATGCCTTATTAACAACAAAAGCAATGTCAGGTCTGGTAATGGTAAGGTACTGAAGGGCACCTACTATACTGCGATATTGAGTGACCTCTTCCATAGGGGCACCATCAAACTTTGACAAATTTTGCCTAACAGCGCCAGGAGTTTTGGCAGCTTTGGTATTAAACATTGTTTTGCGATGCAGTAAATCAGAGGTATACTTGGTTCGGCTTAAATGCATACATCCTTCAAGATAAGAAACTTCTATTCCCAAAAAGTAGGAGAGCCGCCCCAAGTCGCGCAAAGCAAAGATAGAATCAAGTTTGGTAATGAGTGAAGAAATCTGTTGAGATGAGCTGCCGGTGATGAGAATATCATCCACATAGATTAGAACTATCAGAGTTGTGGAAGCACCAAAATGAAGGAACATGGAACTGTCGGTCCTAGAGTTACTGAATCCCCATTGTAAAAGAGCAGAGCTGAGCCGTTGGAACCAAGCTCGTGGAGCTTGTTTCAAACCATATAAAGCTTTCTTCAATCGATAGACTTTGGTGGGAAACTTAGGATCCTCGTAGCCTGGAGGCTGTGTCATATAAACTTGCTCCTTTAACTCACCATTTAGGAATGCGTTATGAACATCAAGTTGACGAATTTCCCACTGAAAACTGATTGCAATAGTTAAGATGATTTGAATAGTGGCAGCCTTAACAACCGGACTAAATGTTTCAAAATAATCAAGGCCAAGAGTTTGATGATACCCTTTAGCCACAAGCCTGGCTTTATACCTGTCGATGCTCCCATCTGGCTTGTGCTTCAACTTATAGACCCACTTACAACCGATTATATTAACAGCAACATGTTGGTCAACAAGATCCCAAGTATGGTTTTTATGTAGAGCAGCTATCTCTAGATCCATAGCCTGAGTCCAATTTGAGTCTTTGAGGGCCTGACTGAGAGTGGATGGTGTTGAGATTCTTGTAGCAGAGAGATCAAAAATGATCTTTTTCTTGGTTATACCATGCATCAATCGTGTGGTCATTCGTGGAGCTGGGGCAGAACAAGTATCCTGATCCTTAAGAATTGATGCAGGTTCAGAATGAGAGACAGGAGTGGATGTGGAACCACTCATAGAACGTGTACTGTCACTTGGGAAGGGTAAAGCAAACTGTGGTGGTGAATGACTGATGTTTGTAGGTAATGAACTGGGGAAAGGTAAGATAGCTGGAGTGAGGATCTCTGCTGGGGGATCTCTAGTAAGGGAAAGTGTAGTGTCAAGGAATTTGGTTTCATCAAATACAACATGGGGGGTGACATATACACGTCCAGTTAGAGGATCAAGACACAAATAACCTTTGTTTTGGAAGCTATACCCAAGAAAAACACATTGAAGAGATCTGTACTGCAACTTGTGACTGTTATAGGACGAATGAATGGATAGCACAGGCAACCAAATACTCTGAAAGACTTGTACTCAGGAATTTTATGAAAAAGAGTGTAGTAAGGTGAGTCATTATTTAGTACCTTGCTTGGCATCCTGTTGATGAGGAAAGTGGCTGACTGGAAGGCATATTGCCAGAACTACATTGGTAAGGAGGCGTGAGCTAGTAAAGCCAATCCTGTTTCCACAACATGCCTATGCTTCCTCTCTACTCTCCCATTCTGAGCTGAAGTATAAGGGCAAGAAAATCGATGCAAAATGCCAGATTGTTGGAGAAATGTCATAAAGGATCGATATTCACCACCATTGTCAGATTGTAGACATTTTATTTTTGCATCAAACTGATTTTCTACTAGAAGCTTGAACTGTTTGAACACTGAGAGAGCTTGATCCTTGGTTTGCAGAGGGTAGAACCATGTATAACGTGAATAATCATTGAGAAAAAGAATGAAGTATTTTGCCCCTGATGTAGACTTGAGCATGGCAGGTCCCCAGAGATCAGTGTGAATGAGTTCCAAAGGTTTGGAAGCACGGGAAAATGAAGGATGAGCAGGCAACCTGTGACTTTTGGCCATTTGACAAGAAGGGCAAACAGAGGAGCAAACAACAGTTTTATTCCTTTCACAAGAGACATTACAACTTTGCATTACTTGAACTACAATGTTAGTGGCAACATGGCCTAGTCTGTGATGCCAAAGTTCCACTTTATTATGAACAGGATTGAGTCTATGGGAATGAAAAGTGGAAAGATTACGAACTCCAACATATGCCATTTTCTTGTTACTGTGCAGTACTGGAAATCTGTAAAGTCCATTCTCAAGTCTGCCTCGCGCTAGCACCTTCTTCGTATGCAAGTCCTTCACAATGAAACTATTAGACCGAAACTCAATTAAGGCATTATTGTTTGAGCAGAATTTAGCAACACTTATCAGATTGGCTGAGATAAAGGGAACATGAAACACTTTTCTGAGCTGAAATGAATGTGACTTAGAGACTAGCCGATGGGAACCAGTGTTAAAAATGGATAGATGTTTACTATTACCAACTATGACTCTGTCTGTGCCTGTGTAAGGTGCAGAATTGTTGAGGTTCCCTTCGTTCTGAGTCAGATGGTGACTTGCTCTAGAGTCAAGATACCAATCGTCACCTGCAGAATTATGAGAAGATGCAACCATAGCAGGTATTGTGTTTTGATTTCCAGTATTCAAAGAGGAAGTACCATTCTTTTGTGAGTTTTGATATGAGATATCAAAATGATGGTAACAAACATGAACAGTATGACCAAACTTGCCACATAACTGACATTGTGGCTTTTCAGGATTGGTTGAATTGTGTCTCCCATTATATCCATATCTACCCCCACGACCACGACCTCTGTAGGTGTAGTTGCTGGTATTGGAAATATGGTTGTGTCCTCGGCTGCCATTGTATTTTCTTCCACCACCTCTGTTATTAGAGGAAGAGGCATAACAGACAGATACAGGGGAGATATGATCAAGTGAGCTTTGTTGCTCAAGACGATGCTCAAATGCTAGTAGCATACTATGAACTGCTTCAATAGAGATCTTGTCATCTCTAATGTTGATGGCAGTGACTACTGCATTATAGTCAGAACCAAGGCCTCCAAGGAGATTCATTACCTGATCTTGTTCTAAAACAGGTTCTCCAATAGCTGCTAGATTATCTGCAGCTCCTTTGACCTTCATGATGTAATCTATCATGGACAAAGATCCTTTCTTCATGGATTGTAATTCAAGCCGTAGTTGCATGATTCTGGCTTTTGAGGAAGATGAAAAAGTTTTCTCCAAAGCATTCCAGGCAGTGTGAGATGTATTGTAGCCAATGATCTGTGCCATGATAGCAGGTGTGAGAGATGAGTATATCCAGCTGAGGATGGTGCGATCTTGTCTTCTCCAAGCGACAAAAGATGGATTAATCACTCCTGGACTCAACTCCTTCTCTGGACAGATGGCTGTGCCATCTATGAAGTCCTCAAATCCATTGGCAAAGACAACATTATCAATCTGAGACCTCCACAAGACGTAATTTGATCGATCAAGTTTCACAGGTAATGTATGATTGAGCATCTGATGAGTGGGAATGGACGCCATTGTTGTGCTTTGTCCAGAACCAACCGGACCAGAGGTAGATGAAGACTGATTAAACGTAGAAGCCATGGCTAAAAAAAAAAGGGAACGCAAGCTCTGATACCAAGATAGAATTTGAGAAAATGTTAATCTTTGTTTCTCTAATTACTAAGATCAGAGATAACCACATATATATACAATCCTTGGAGAGTACGTTACAAGGAGGAACGGTTATAACAAGAAGAGGTTAACTGCTAGTACAGCTGGCTTAACTAACATAACTGTATAACTAACTTTCTGTTATATGTAACTGACTTTAACTAACTTGCTAGTTACGTAACAAACTCTTCCAGTGTTGGTTTATCAGGGGCTGAAGGTTTGTGTGGGTTTTGGGATTCTCTTATTGGTCTTTGGCAAAGAGAGGGGAGTGGCCGAGAGATCGAATCGGAAAGCCACTGGGAAAGGGAGAAGAACTGAAATGGTAGGGGGTCCTTGGCTCTCTGGTTCTGAGAGAGCAAAAAACCAAGGACCCTAAGGGACGGCGGTTTCATTTCCAAAAATAAGAGGGGGGCCTGGGGCCCCCTTTTTTCAAGAGGGAGAACGACTGCTCTTAGAGTAGGACCTCGTAGAGCTAGGTTTAGATTTGGGGTTTATTGTGTTTCTCCTATTTTTTAAAATTGCCCTTCCCCCTTTGTGTGTTTTGTGTACACTTGTATTTATAGGATAAGTGTGTCTTGGCCACAAACACATTGGTCCCTTAATTTCTTTAATTTTTGCAAATTTTGATTTTTCTATTTTCTTTGAAAACAAGCAATATCAACGTCGACTCAACGAGAAAAATTATTGATTGTAAAAGTAACACGTTAAAAGTTGAATGCGTTCAAAATACCTTTGAAAATTTAAATTCTTTTGAGACGATATTGAAAATACTAAAAACGATGCAAATATATCCAAAATGCATTTTTTTGGGGTTATCGCTGTCTTTTGCTATTTTTGATTTTTTCTGAAAATTTATCAAAACCATGGGTCAAAAATTGGGTAGCAACAAGAGAAATCAAAGTAAGAGAATGGAAAATACCATTTGATTCGTGCTAGTTATGGAAAATAATCACTACAATAAAAAATACCATATATATAGGATTTGTTAGTACTGGTTATAGAAAACAATCTCTGTAATAATTATTGTAACATTTCCTTAAATAGAACATATAGAGATTTTCTATATAAGTAAACATTCAACCATATACAAGAAGAGGAGAAAAATATTGAGGAGGGGGGTAATTTTTCATAAAAGAATGGAAAACAAAAAAAACCGTAACCCTATCCTCTCTAGCAAAGATGCCGTAGCCACCCTCTCATCTTTTTTTTAAAAGGAACGAGAGCCGCCTCTCCATCTCCCCATCTCACAGACCCAGCAGAAGAGGACCCCCTTTAACCTCCAAAAGCCACCATATAGGCTTTCATCCGGTGTTGCAGGAGAGGCCTTCGTTTTTTTTTTCCTTCCTCCTAGTCCAACGAACTTCTTCTCGGTGCCACAGCAACAACATCATCCCTGCCCCTCACGGTTGGTTCCCTTTTGGGAGAAACACGGCAGTAAAGCTAGTTCATGTTTACAATAGCAGGGCTCCATCCTCAGCTAGCGTTTCCTCCAACGGTGAGCTCCCTCCCCAGCGTTGGTTGCAGTCAAGATTAGCGGCAACGTCATCAACAACTCCCGCAACCAGGAGAACATGCAAGCCAGCAGACAGCAGTTTGTTTCTTCTCAGCCGCGGTTGTAGACATCCGTCCTCAGCACTAGCATATATAAAAGGAACCAGCAGAGAGAGAGGGAAAATGGACGAGTACAGTACAGACAAGGAGAGCACAGAAAGCAGAACAGGGGAGAGAGGGCAGGGAAACGAAAAAGAGACAGAGGGAGAGGGAGGAAGAGCAACGAGATAGAGGCAGCCCACAGGAAAACAGAGGAAGAGCAAGAAAACACAGAGGGAAGAACGTCCATTCCACCAGCACATCACACCTTCATCATCGTCTTCGCCGTCTCCAGAGAGAGCACCGGCAAGAAGAGAAAGACAGAGATCAACACCAGTTACCAGCGTTCTTCGTTGTCTTCAGAATCAGCGATGACCGGCAGAAGCTGCAGCGCCATCCCCTTCGCCCGTTTCAGCGCCAGGTAAGTTTCCATGCATTCTCTTCACTCTGCATTTTCATTACATGCCTACTGTGCATGCCTTTTGTGTTCACTGTTCAAGTGAATTATAATTCACTTGAACAGTAGCTGAGCTTTTTGTGTCCAGCCGGGTCACTTGCTTAGGCAAGTGACCCGGTTGGACCTACTGGTTTCTCTTTAGAATATCAATCTCGCATTTATAAAAAAATATCAATCTCGCATTTAGAATACCCGGTTTTTAACGCAAATACGACAAGTACACATACATATATATAAAAATGTTTTCATGCATACGGCCAATACCCTAACATATTTTAAATTTTCTCCTTAAAAGAAATATTTGAAGTTTAAAAAAGAAAATGTGTTTTCGCATGGATTTCTTAAAAAAAAATTGTTTTCTTGCATTTATGGATTTTACAACATGTTTGTAAAACTCCAAAGGGTATTCGCCAATATTTCAAAAAAATATAAAAATCTTATTTTAATTGGAATTCATCTATTATTCACCGCTAATGTTTGGATAAAGAAATCCTTAAAGGACGAATATCCAAAATATTATTGGGAATAATTTGTTATTATTCACTGTTAATATTTGGATAAAGAAACCCGGAGTGGTAAATATCCAAAATAATTTTCTAGGAATAATAAATCCGCACACATCCTTGAAAGAAGCCTTGATTATAATCGAGGACATTTCAATTTTTTACTCCACGGTTTACGAGTCGTGAGAGTATAAAACACTAAGGCAAGTCAAAATAGGCTTTTAAAGCGCCCTAGGTTTCTAAATTTTTGTCCCTCCTCCCTACGATTTACGAGTCGCAAACTCTTGAAATACCAAGGGAAAAATGAGCTTTTAAAGCACATGGAATCTCCTTGGATTTCTATCTTAATAAATTTAGTTAGAATCAAACCTAGAAAAACTGATGGGATTAGAAAACACTAACATCATAGCAATTATAAGGCAAACCAAACACCAAGCAGCTTACCTTAGGTAGGGCATACTAGGGGTGCTAATACCTTCCCTTTACGCAACCAGTCCTTGCCTTAGAATCTCTGAAAGACCAGTTAGGTTTCCTAGTGACCATAATACTAGATGGCGACTCCCTTTTACACAAAAAAAAACAAAAGAAAAACCCCGAAATCAAACAAGGGTCGCCGCTCCGTCGCGAGGGTGCGACAAGCTCTAGAGGTATCCATGTTTAACTGGTGAGTATTTACGTTTTTTAATTCGTATTGAATATTTCATTGATGATATCAAATGACTCATATATGCTTGGACTCAACGCTTAGCTGAGCCTAAGGATGCTAGATTATCGATCAGCCTCTAGTTCCTTTAAATGACAATCTTGGTAAAGGTAAAAATAAAAATAAGAACAAAACATGTCGATCCATCAATAACCCTCCAAGTCTTTGCGTATTTATTATGCAAAGATTTTGAAAGGTTACCAACAATAAATGAGATATTTTTTTACCTTCTCTATAAGATATTGGGATTCTTTATGGCCAAGTGACTTATCTTTATTTAAAGGAGGCATCTCTTGGGAAGCAAAATGGTGGCTTGCATTAAATGCTATAACTGAGTGGATTTCTGGAGATCAAAGATGATAAGAAAAATCATTCATCCAACAATGAGGGTAGAAAGATGTTTCCTTCATAACTTTAGTTGTTCTTGCCTCTATCTTTTCTCTTACTTTTTGTTGTTGAAAACCTTGAACTATTTTAGTTCTAATCTAATGAGACAAACTCATTTCTAGGTATTTTCCACCGCTAGTTTCTTTGCTTTTCTACTTTAAACCAATATATGGAACCAAAAAGAGTCAGATCTGTCTTTTAAAAAGGGATGTTATTGTCCCTTAAAAAGGGATGTTGTTGTTGTCACAGAACTAGAAGGGGTTACACCCTAGCATCCATCTTTGATAGAGGGAAGAGTAGCTCTCTTAGCATAAGTCTTTCTCTTGCTATTACCAAGGAATCCCAGGAAGAGAGGGAGGCTACCTTAGACCCTCGAGGATGACATTCCTTTATTCCTTGGCATGAGAGCTCAATCTTCTTGAGAAGGAGAAACTTTAGCGAAGTCTATAGAAGAGTGTTCATCAAGGAAGTTTTTGTCTCTTGTTACTATTAGAGGCAAGGTTGAAGAAGTAATGGAGGACTACCCCTATCATTTTTATTAACTCTGTATTTTTAAGGGCTCTGTTCCTAAGGAAACAACAGTGGGAGTCTAAAATCTTATATAAAATACAGTCAAGGGCAATTGTACTCCCTTAATTAGGGTTGACACAGATTTAACTTCTATTAAAGTGATTGCAAGCTCTGCCACCCGCTTTAAGATTATGAGGGTCTACACCCCTGTGGATTTTGGTGTTCCAGTCTTAACTATAGAGTTTTCTATGATGATATTTTATCTGCCTCAACTTCCAGCTTTGCTAACAAAGGCTACAACAGTTGGGCCTTCTACTTGGGTTGTTCTTGAGGGAGCTGAATTTAAGGATGCTTCCGCCAACCTCGCTCTTGGTCGTGCTCCCATCCTTTTCCCCACCTTCATTGAGGAGGAGAGGCAACTTATAGAGGTTGTTGTTGGTGAAAGGTCAGACATTGAGAAAGATGGCCTTGAGGTGGTGAGACTACTGGAAAGATTCTCACCATCTCGTTAGACATCTTAATGATGTCTGATGAGAGCTACAACCGTTATTGGCTTTAACTAGTCAAATGGCCTTTAATGTAAGGAACCTTTTCATTCACCTTTTTCTTTAGCTCTATAACTATTATTCCTAACACTTGTTCTTGGCAGACTTTCATGATGTGTGTCCATTCCAAGAGGCATTGGGTGGCCGAGGGGAATTATATAATGGAGGCCATCTCCATAAATAGGGCAAACCAGGTTGCCTTCAAGTGATTAAAAGAGGAAAAAGCTATTGTGAAGGCCAAACTAAGGAGCCTCAAGATGGCTTATTCATCGCTAAAGGAGCAAATACAAGGTGTTGTTGCTCAATGGCTCCAATGATAAACTACTTTTAGCCGTTTAATCAAGTCTATACTCCTAGACGGTTTGAGGGGTGACATTCTCGCTACCAGGAAGGAAGCACAAAGTTCTCAAGCTGAGCTAGAGGCTTTGAGCAACTCTCCCGTGGATTTCTAGGAATTGTTTGGGTGATTTGCAGCTTTGTCCAAGATAGTTTAAGATCCGATCTTTTTTACCATATCCAATATGTATTTCTTCAATCAATAAAGGGAAATGCATGTGGACTTTAGTGTAAAGACCTATAAAATTTACAAATTCATGACATGATGTTTATTCATAACAAGTTGAAAATGGAGTGATATTTTTTTTGTATTGTCATGTTCCATTAATGCATTATAGTAGCACTATTCTTCTTGCTAGGCCTGTATATTATTTCATACTCATAACCAAGCAACTTGGTCACCCACTTCTGTTGTTCTAGAGTAGAAACTCTTTGTTGAAGGAAGAACTGTAAGCTACATTGGTCAGTTAGAATATGAAATTTTCTTCCCAAGAGGTAGGGTCTCCAACAGTTAATTGCTTCGACAATTGTTAGCATCTCTTTGGAATAATTAGGCCAGACTTTCTTTCTTAGACCTAAGGCTCGGCTTAAATATGCTATTGGCCAATCTTGTTGAGATAAAACAACCCTTATTCTTGCATTTAAATCATCAGTTTCAATTACAAAGATTTCATTGAAATTAGGAATAACCAATACCGGGGTAGTGGTCATGGCGACTTTGAGCTCTTTGAATGTCTTTTTTGCCTTCTCATCACACTGAAATTGTCCTTCCTTTTTTATCCCTCCTCCTTGCGATTTACGAATCACAAACTCTTGAAATGCTAAGGGAAAAATGAGCTTTTAAAGCACATGAAATCTCCTTGGATTTCTATCTTAATAAATTTAGTTTCAATCAAACCTAGGAAAACTGATTGGATTAGAAAACACCAACACCATAGCAATTTTAAGGCAAACCAAACACCAAGCAGCTCACCTTAGGTAGGGCGTACTAGGGGTGCTAATACCTTCCCTTTACGCAACCAGTCCCTTGCCTTAGAATCTCTAAAACACCAGTTAGGGTTCCTAGTGATCATAATACTAGGTGGTGACTCCCTTATTCACAAAAATAAAAAAACCCCGAAATCAATTGAGGGTCACCCCTCCACCGCGAAGGTGCGACACTCATGAATGATTATATATCAAAATATCATTGAAGAACACAAGAAGAAACTTATGCTACATGGTAACTCCTAAACATTAATTATAATTTATGATTAATCCAAAAACTATTCCCAACACATCACACCTCATCAAAAGGCACGATAAAAAGCCTTCGTCATCACCAACGACGTTGCGGCGCACCCCATAACAGCATTGATAGTCCCTATGAGTACTAGTAACTCTTGAAAAGGCTTTATCAAAGCACTCATACTCAGTAGGACCGAAATGAGTCATGATCTTCCGTTCAAAAACGTTTTAAATTATCTTTGCTTAAACACATACTTCACATTTATCATTATCATAATGCTGATACAAAATATAACCATGCTTACACATGTATTTCAAATATCTATAATTTAGATGACTTAATCTAGCATGCCAAAGAGAAGAAGTAGATTCAGCAATTATAAGCAAAAACAACATTGATTTCATTATTATTGAACTTAAACATGCCATCATAAAAATAAATTTTTCCCACAAACATTCCAGTTTTAGTTATAATAACTTTATCATACTCTAAAACAATCTTGAACTCTTTCTTGCTCAAAATTTAGCAGATGCAAGATTTCTCCTAATTTTAGGATTATGAAACACATTGACTAAGATAATTTTTGTCCAAAAGTAAAGTACAATTCAATAGCTCCTTAATTTTCCCAAAACTTTGGTAGAATTATGGTTGCCCATCAAGACCTCTCTGAATTTCTTCAATTCTTTATAAGTTTTGAACCATGCTCTGTTGTTGCAGACATGAACTATTGCACTAGAATCCAGTCACCAATCTAAATTTTTTATAATATTAGTTGCTATATTTAATTTAGTAATCACTCCAATTTGAATGTTTGAAATCATGGCAACCAACTCCTTGACTTCATCATTTTTCAACCACATTCACTTTGTTAGCACCATCTCTCTTGATAAAATTCTTAAATCTACTCTCTTTTATATAGCACATTTTATTTCACAGTGGAAACAAATCATATTTGTTGTTACCCATTTTCGGGTGCCCGCACAAAAAGGGAGAAAATACAATATATATATATATATATATATATATAGTTGTGAGAAAAGGTTGGCGTCCAAAAAAAGGGCCAAAATTTGGTTGAGGAGCTTCAAATACAAAGATTGAAATTTGATAGCATATCGTTGACTGATGAGAGCCCTGTTGATAAAGAAAATTCAATTCGAGGAAGAAAAGTCCAAAATCAATTGTTTATGAACTCAATTAAATTTTATTGAAGGTTAATTGAATTCATGAAGGGTTGGATTGCAAGAAATATTGATTTTTAAGTCAATTTAAAAGTTAATTAGAGGAAATTAAAGTTCTAGGGTCAAATTACAATATTTAAGAGTTGATATGGTCAAATCAAGGATTTAATTGTATAAATATTGAAGTTTGAAGGCCAATTAGAACTTGATTGAAGACATCCAAAATGAAGGACCAAACTGGAAAAGGTGTGTAAATAGAGGGACTGAAATTGATCGACTCAGGGGCCAAATTGAAGAAATTTGAAGTTTATTGATCAATTAAGGGTCAAATTGCATAAATTCAAAACCAGGGACCAAAGGGAAAAGGGCGCTGAAATCTAGGGTTTGAATTAAAGTTTGTCAGGGGTGAAATTAAACAAAATTAAAAGTTTTATGCCAATCATTGGTGTTGCACGTCCCCCGCACGGTGTCGATGGTGATTTTTCATTCGTTTTGCTTGATTGTTCGATTTGGGAGTCGCCACCTAGTATTTGATTGAAGGTTAATAGGAAACCCGAGTGTACCGGTCGTTGTCAGAGATTCGAGAGTAAGGGACTGATTGTGGCCAGGGAAGGTATTAGCACCCCTAGCGCACCCTACCTAAGATAAGCTGCTTCATTATTTGATGTGATTTAAAAAATTAACATATTAGCCAAATTCTTAAAGCTTTAGTAAATTAGCTATTAAATCCCAAAATATATGCAAAAACATGTTCTTGCATTTTCACAGGAAATACAACATGATTTTATGTGTCTTTAAGATACTTGACCATATGCAAATTAAAACACTTAATTCTTTTTTTCTTTTGATGTTTTTTTAACATTTACAAAACATACATAAAATAATATACAAACACACACACATCCCTTTTTATTATGTTTTTCTCATTCACCCACATTTACATGTTAAAAAGTATCAAAATTCAAATTAAAACAAACAACACCTTAAACAATTTAATTTACAAAATAGACCCCTAAAGGTAAAAAAAAAACTGTTGTTGGACCCGGGAACAGTGCTGGGAATTTCTGGGTCGCCGGAATAGTGGTGGCGCGTCTCCTCCATGCACGGCCGCCAACTCACGTGCCGCCGCAAGAAAAACTAGGGGAAGGGTGGATCTGGCTTGGCTTTTTCTCCTCTTCCCTACTCTGCCGGCAGTGAGGGCCATCGTTACCTGCAACAAAAAATGTACAAGCAGTCGATGTTATTTTGTTTTTGTAGATTTGTCAAGTTCCTCCGTCTTCTCCCTTCCCTGTTCATTTTTCTTTTATCGATGGCAGATCTAGCGGTTGGGGCAGCTATGGGGCCAGCCTTGCTACTATGTACATGGCCGCTGAAGCTACTTGACACGATCAAAGAGTTGATGTCTTATCCCAAGTGCAGGAGTGTCAAAGTAATAAATAACCCGGCAAGACTGGAGTCGAACCACAGGGAGGTGAACTATATAAATTATAAATAATAATAATAATAATAAGAACAACAACAACAATGATGATGATGGTGATGGTGATGATGAGTTAAAAAGGACTTTGAGATGTAAGATAAATGTGAAGATTAAACAATGATAAAAACAAATGTCAAGGTTAGAGGATCCACTAATAGTATTAGAGATAAGTAAAGTATAAACTCTTTATAAATTATCAACACGATCATATTAATCATCTTATTTACGTAACACCATACTTATAAATTTTATCAAGTATTCATGATGCTAACTTATGTTGACAACAAATCAAATTCCTTTCATAAGAACGATGTCGGCCGAAGACTATGAAGGATCAAGTATTTGATGTACCAAGTGTTATACAACACAAATCTAGATTATCCATTTAACGAGCAAGGTATTAAGAATTAATAAGATAAAAATAATAAGACATGTTAACAGCAAACTTTCTTGGATATAAACATTAAAGTCCATGTTGAGTTTATATTATACATATTCTAACACCATTAGTGAAACCTTTTCACCTTGACATAATTAACTTAGCTAGACATTATGAAGAAGAAAAACATAAATAAACAATATAAGAACATAAACATGATATAAGTTAACTAAGTATAGTAAAGGAAATGAAAAGTATGAACAAGAGATTATGAAAGCAAAACTTAAGCATTACAAAAATATAAAGAGAAAGAGCAAGAACATGATCTTGATCTGAAAAACCAAGATTGCTAAATAAATAGCAAATGCCTCCTTTTATAGGCTAAAATTCGGAACTATTCATTTGGTAATTGATTATTGATGTAGTGGCCAACTATTGATTTATTTAGTGGACTTGGTGGACAATAACACTCAAACATTTTGGCTACATGAAATGACATTGATGCAATCTGAATTTGGCAAAGTGTTCTTCATAAAAGTTGTTGGCAATTGTCTTTTCCTTCCATCTACCAATTTTCAGAGCAGTTTGAGCACTACAGCTTGAGATATGTCTAAAATACTGAGTAGTGCTGCTGGTGGATGTGGTGGATAGCCTTCAAGCTCTTGTCTGGATGAAATGTCATTGCTAACATCAGAATTTGAGCAGGTTGTCTTCATGAAAGTTTTGGAAATTGTCGTATCCTTCCACCCACCAAATTTGACATCCTTTTGCCTTCTAGAACTCCAGCTATGAGTAAAATGTTGAGCAGTGTTTGGGATAGATTGCAGAACAAATTCTGACTTCTCTTTTGTTGCCAAACTTTGAATTGAAAACAGCAGATTTGGGTCTTCCACTATTCATGAACATTGTAGGCCTATTTCTTAGCTTTCTATCCATATAAATCAAATTGAAATCCAAGATCTACAGCTCCAGATATGACCTAATAACTGAACAGTGTTCCAATTTAAATTGAATCAGTATCTCCTTTCTAAGCTTAGCCTTTTCTTTGTCCTTTCATTTTCAATAGTTAATCACATCAATCAATCCTTTGAATTGTGAGATATGCCTGCATTTAAAATGAGCATTTACCATAAATTAAAGCTATCTTATATTATCAGACTTGTTATTATAAAACATGCTCTAGTTAAGGAGTTATTGATACTTCAAGTGCAAAATAATGATATAAAACCTTGATAAAAATGCACTTTTAAGTACTAATCACTGCTCTTGAGATGGGAGTGGCTGTTTGGTTGGTGGGATGTGTGTGGTCTGTGACACGACCAAAAGATTGATGTCTTTTCCCAAGTTCAAGAGTGTCGAAGTAATAAATAACCCGGCAAGACCGGGGTCGAACCACAAGGAGGTTACTTGTATAAATTATAAGCAACAATAATACTACAACAATAGTAATAATAATAATAATAATAATAATAATAATAATAATAATAATAATAGTGATAATAACAATAGTGAAGAAGAAGAGGAAGAAGTTGATGAGAACTTTGAGATGAAAGATTAACGTAAGGATTAAACAATGATAACAACAAATGTCAAGGTTAGAGGATCCACTAATGGTACTTCAAACAAGTATAGTATAAACTCTTATTATTCAATTGGAAACCACACACAAAGGAGGTTCCAATCAGATTATAAATTGTTAACATGATTACATTAGTTATCTTATTCGAATAATGCTAATACTTGTAAATGTTGTCAGGCATTCATGATTATAACTTATGTTAACAACAAATCAAGTTCCTTTCATAGCTCAGGTGTCGGTTATACCATACAGTATGGGCTATGAAAGTGCCAAGTATTTGTTGTACCAAATGTTATACAACATAAATCTAGATTAACCATTTAACAAGCAAAGTATTATAAGTGAACAAGATAGCAAATATAAAGCATGTTAGTATCCAACATTAAGGTCCATGTTAAGTTTATATTATACTTATTCTTACACCATTAGTGTACCCTTTTCACCTTGACATAATAAACTTAGTTAAACATAAGCAAGAGATTAATTATAAGCAAAACTTAAGCATTACAAAATATAAAGAGAGAGCAAGAGCATGATCTTGATCTGAAAACCAAGATACCTAAATACATGGCAAATGCCTCCTTTTATAGGCCAAAATTTGAAACTATTGATTTGTTGACTAATTGATGAGTGGGTGGCCACATCTTGACTTGGTGACAATTCTTATCTTCTTGTCTGCCAAAAACGTCATTGATAACGTCATAATTTGGACAGACTTAAATCATGAAAGTTCTAGGAAATTGTCTCATCTTTCCAGGGTAAAAATTGGAGATCATTTGGACTTCTAGAACTCGAGATATGGGCTGAACACTGAACAATGTCTGGGCTGCAGGACAGATTCAGACTTCTTCTTTGTTGCTACAATTTGGACTTGAAAACGGCCTTGTTAAATCTTGGGCTCCACATGAAAGTTGTAGGCCTATGTCTTATATTTCTATCCATATAAAATGAACCTAAATCCAAGATCTAAAGCTCCAGATATGACCCAATTACCAAACTGTGTTCCAGTTTGGACCGCACCAGCATCTCTTTGGCCATCTTTTTGTCCTTTCAATTTCAGTACTTCAACTCATCAATTAATTCTTTCATTTATGTGATAGGCCTGCATTTAAGATGAACATTTACCATAAATTAAAGGTCTCTTATATAATTAGATATGTTATTATAAAGCACGCTTTAGTTAAGGAGTTATTGATACTTCAAGTGCAAAATAATGATATAAAACCTTGATGAAAATGCACTTTTAAGTACTAATCAGTCTGCCGTGTTTAAGCCGATGTGGGAGGCGATGAGCTGGGTCCGCTGGGGATGGAGAGGGAAAGAGCTGGAGGAAGAACTGAAGGCTGGAAAAGGAGAGACTGCAATGTAACAACCCGACCCAACCTGTTGTATATTGTCCGCTTTGGGCCTTCCACCCTCACGGTTTTGTTCTTGGTGATGCGGGCCCAATTCTGAGCCTGATGCCTTAAAACGCGTACAATAGGTTAGCAACCAACACTACTAATAAGGCCAGCAACCAACTCCTCACCCGCCGATGTGGGATATTACAATCCACCCCCCTTAAGGAGCCCGACGACCCTGTCGGCACCATCAAACAAGTTCACATTAAAAATATACTTACATAAACATAAGTTTGTATTCTACCATACAAATAGTCATCACGAATTTAAACAAATAGGATCTAATAATAGTTATACATTCAGTACATTGATTCATACAAAATACATCATGATTTAGAATGTAACTACATGATTCCTTGCAAAAGTAGGTTCCCGTGTATTAGGTTTCCTAGGCACCTCGTTGGTGCGACGTCCTTGCTACAGTATAAAACATTTACAAGAAGACAAGTACTTGATAATAATAATGATAATAAATAGTCTGGTAGTTTAATGAAGCATTAACATTATCTCATGTTTGAAGCATGACATTTGTAGTTCCTTCATGTACTTGGTATAAACAACTTGTAGTACATATAGATGCATCAATTCTTGCAATCAGCCATAATCTTAAATTCAGCCATCCTCTTAAGGCATCATTTGCCGAGGTTAACCATTCACTCACCCTGGCCATCCACTTTGGATACCATCAGCCAAAGCTAATCATTTATTTGTCCCGGTTGTTGCTACCTAATTTTTTACCCATGTTTTGATAAATTTTTTGAAAAATCCAAAAATAGAGAAAAATAACAAAAATCCAAAAAATACGTTTTTAAATATATTTGCATCGTTTTTAGCATTTTCAGCATCATCTCAAAAAAATTTAAATTTTCAAAGATCTTGGGAACGTGTTCGACTTTTAACGTGTTATTTTTAAAAATCACTGGTTTTCCTCATTCGAGACGATGTTGATAAGAAAAATCCAAAAAATAAGAAAAAATCAAAATTTACAAAAAAAGAAATTGAGGGACCAATTTTGAGGCTTAAGCAACATTTTGCCTATAAATAGCAGCCTTCAACACACATAAAGAGGGGGGGCAATTTTGCACATTTGAGGAAAACACAAGAAAACCCTAAACCTAAACCTATCTCTTTCAAAAACCAGAGCCGCCGCCCCCCCGGCTTGGATTTTTTCTCCTTCACACCGTAGCCCCATCTTTTTCTTCCTTCAGCCACACACCCAACAGAAACCAGAGCTTCCCTTCTCCTCTCACAGCCCCCAAAACCATTTTTCCTTCTCACAGCCGACCCCAACAGCCCCATCACCGGCCTTCACCGACTATCCCCTATAGACCCGAACCAGAACCTCCACATCCACTAAAATGAATGCTTTGAAGACTGGTTCTTCGAAATCTTCAAATTAAATCTTAAACATTTTTGACCAACCAAGTGTCACTTCATATTTTTTCACCAAAATCAAAATAACAAAAGTTTTCATCACTCTTGAAAACCTCTCCATAGAAATCACTCGAATTTCTTCAGAATAAGTTTGCTTTGAATTGATGTTAAAATGATTTATGTGTCTGGAATAGCTTTGAAATTCCAAAATTTCTGCATGAAAACAACTCCTGGCCAAATCTTCCTCCATATAGCCTCATCCCTAAAGAAAAACCCAATTTGAATACTTGGGGGTATGATCAAGCTGGGGGCCAATAAAAAATACATGGTAGGGCTGGCTCCATGATTCCCTTTCTAAGAAAATTTCCGGGCAAAATTGACAACCTTTGAGATTAAAGGTGGAGGTTAAAGAAGTATGATGATATCAAGCCCTTCCTAGAGATCAAGATCACAAGAGATGACTCGAGTAAGCAAGAATGAGGAAGCCATCGATGTTTACTATCAACACTCCAACTTTTGAGAAAAGAAAGACACCATGAAGAAATGGGGACCTATATTTCTCAGGTAAGTATACATGCATATTGATCATAATGCATTGGTTTCAACATTGTCATATCGGTGTTTCATCACCTTTTGGGGTAGCGCGTTTTCTAACCCTACCTCATTTCGAGTGCACCTTTGAGCCCTCACTTCCTTTCAAGTGCGCCTTTAAGCCCCCACTTCTCAGGTAGAGCGTTTTCTAACCCTACCTCATTTCGAGTGCGCCTTTGAGCCACCATCTCTTAGATAGTGCGTTTGCCAACCTTACCTCCTTTAAAGTGCGCCTTTGTGCCATTTGTTTCTTAGGTAGTGCATTTTCTAACCCTACCACATTTCAAGTGCGCCTTTGAGCCCTCGCCAATATTTTTCTGGGTAAGTCACCCATTACAACATGACCAATTCTCCATGTTTTGTTTATCTGGGTAGGTCACCCATTACAATGAGGCTATTCTTCCATTTAGGTAGGTCACCCATTACAATGAGACCACTCTTTTCTTTTTCTCTGGGTAGGTCACCCATTATAATGAGACCGCACTTCACATTCTTTCCATCTGGGTAGGTCACCCATTACAATGAGACCGCACTTCATATTTTTTCCATCCGGGTAGGTCACCCATCATAATAAGACCGTTTTTCACATTCTTTCCACCTGGGTAGGTCACGCATTATAATAAGACCACTTTTTACACATTCTTTTGTTTTGGTTAAATGAGGTCGCTAGATGGGATCTCAGGTAGCTTTGGTTAAAGGGAATCGCCAGATGGGATTTCAGGTTGACCGAGCTGCATATATTTTTTTTGGTTTTGGTTTACTGAGGTCGCCAGATGGGATCTCATGTAGCTTTGGTTAAAGGGAATCACTAGATAGGATTTCAGGTTGACCGAGCTACACATATTTTTTTAGTTCCAGTTGAATGGGGTGGCCAGATGGGATCTCATGTGGCTTTGGTTAAAGGGAATCGCCAGATGGGATTTCAGGTTGACCGAGCTACGCATATTTTTAGTTCCAGTTGAATGAGGTCGCCAGATGGGATCTCAGATGGCTTTGGTTAAAGGGAATCGCTAGATGGGATTTCAGGTTGACCGAGCTGCATATATTTTTTTGGTTTTGGTTTAATGAGGTCACCAAATGGGATCTCATGTAGCTTTGGTTAAAGGGAATCGCCAGATGGGATTTCAGATTGATCGAGCTGCACATATTTTTTTAGTTCCAGTTGAATGAGGTCGCCAGATGGGATCTCAAGTAGCTTTGGTTAAAGGGAATCACTAGATGGGATTTCAGGTTGACCGAGCTGTACATATTCTTTGGTTTTGGTTAAAAGAGGTCGCCAGATGGGATCTCAGGTTAACGGAAAAAAAACAGAGAGAAAGAGAACGAAAGAAAGAAAGAAGAGGAAAAAAATAGAAGGAAAAGATAAAGAAACAGAAAAAGAAAAAAGTAAGGTCTTTAGATTAGTGGATTCAACAAGTTAGGAAAACAAGTTTTTCTTTACAAAGCTTACTATGCAAAATATTGAGTTTTGCTTCGTACGCATTGTAAAGAGGGGGCATTTGTTGCTACCCAATTTTGGACCCATGTTTTGATAAATAGAAAAATCCAAAAATAGAGAAAAACAACGAAAATCCAAAAAAATACATTTTTAAATATATTTGCATCGTTTTTAGGATTTTCAGCATCATCTCAAAAGAATTTAAATTTTCAAAGATCTTGGGAACGCGTTCGACTTTTAACGCGTTATTTTTAAAAATCACCGATTTTCCTCATTCGAGGCGATGTTGATAAGAAAAAATCAAAATTTTGTCAATTTTATTGTTCATAATAGGATCACTTCTCATCAATCAATGAAATATGTCTTTTCTTTGTCTCTTTGTTGTTTTGTAATCAAGAGATGTTTAGCATTTTATTTTGAAAAAATAATATTTTGATTGAACTTCAACATGTGATAAAGGCTAAAAGTGTTTTGATTATAGAAATGACTTGATGTTTGTTAAAATATCATGATAAACAACATGAAGTGACCAAATAAATTTTGAATTCACCCATAAAATTAAACAACACATCATGGCAGTATGCATAATGAGATGTAGTAGATTCGGCAGTTATGAACTCGAGAATCATGACTCTTCACAAGTCCAAATCATTACATTAGACGAGAACAAAATTTATGAGTTCTAACCGAACTTGCTTGAAATGAGAAAAGGCCATCCTTGTTATCTCTTCACTTTCTAAAGATTACATCCCTTGTGGACCCTTTTGAGCCAAAATGATTTCTTTTTTCATAAAGAACCCTTGACTAGGATCACACCCCATACTAGGAGGCAAATAAGAGATCTTTTAAGGGCACTAATAGAATCAATGAAAAAGGGAAGGCTAAAAAAAATCCAACTGTTGAGAAAAGGCTAAAAGAAAACGGGAGATATAGACTAGTGAGTAGAAAATACTAATGTTGGTCTTTCATTACATCTAGACAAAGCAATGAAGATGGGTACTGGAATTGATCATGTCATAGTTAAAAGACATAGCAAATCCTGAAAGTCAAACACCAGAAAAATATACTAAGCTACAAACATAACTTTCAGTATCCATGATAAAGCCTCTGATGACATAAAATGATTATAACCCATGTTCAAAGACTTTTGATTTTTTTAACATGGTCTTCTACAAAGACAACAAGAGAAAGAAAGTTAATGGATTGTTGATGTTGATCCTAGGTCTTTGAAACCCTCAAACACCTTTTGAGCTTGTGAAATTCCTTTCTTTCATAGCCATAAACCATAGCTTGCATTACGTGCTTTCAAAAGTCCTTTTAGATCAAGCAAGCAATTTGAATTGATAAATGACACTCTCAAAACTTGAAGAGTTTTTCTATAAGGGTCGTGACTGTATGAATTAAGTTACTGGTTATTATGCATATTGATAAAAAAAAAAACAATCTTTCTTGATAGAGCCTTAATTTTAACTTGAGCATCTTGTTTCTTTAAAATTCATAAAAGGTCACCTCATCATAGACCATCAAAAGACATACTCAAAACCAGAGATTACAATTGACACAAATAACCATAGAAAAAAAAATATTTTGATCTTGCATCGATCGATTTCTGTTTTCAAAAGACAAGACAATCAAAGGACTGCATATATTAGATGATGTATGTTGGGTCTTTGACCAAAAAAGCTTGATTTTTAAAAATACTTTCAAAAACTACATCTTTAATTTCATTTCAACAACTAGACTTTAAATAGACATAATCTTTGAAATATGAGAATTGATTCCAGAACAAGACAGCTTCCATAACAAAACAGAATTCCAAAATAAAAACATCGATCTAATTGTCAAAAAGGAAGAACATTGATGACATCAACATTTCTCAATGCTCCTTAAAAAAGTTGAGCAGTCGGGGGTAATATGGTGTACCTCAAGAATGAAAACAAACGGTATTCAGATGAACTGGGTAGCAAAGAAAGAATCAAAAAATGAATCAGCAAATTCCATCACAGTTACGTTTAACATCTGGAAATGACAAAAGCCTTTTGATTATAATCAGTGAACGAGCATATTCAGAGCATACTAGAGGATAAGGTTGATCCAAGAATAGTTTATGATCCAGTAAATCCCGATACTAAATTAGGAGTGAGATGTACTTGAAGGACTTTTCATATCTTCATCTTGGGTACCCTATGAAACATGACTATGACTCTGGACAGATGTTATCACACGGGTGCATTTCCATGAATATTGAAAAGATGCATACCACCAAGACTGACTGTAGAACAATGTTGCACTAAAGGACATTTTCATATCATCACTTTGGTTTATCCTCTGAAACATGTCTATGACTCCCGATAGACGTTATCGCGCAACTACTTTAGAATGAATGTCGGATGGATGCACACCGCCAAGACTAACTATGGGACCATCTGTTTTAAAACCCAAAGGTGCATTTCACCGCATGAATGTGGGTGATAAAATGAACATCATTATTGATGTCAATGCATTTCTTTTCACAATCTGATTAAATGAGCTGAGAGGAATCCATTGAGAAGAACACTCAGCATACAACGATGAACATTTTACCGCAAACTATGAGATGCACGTCTGGACGACTGGATAGTTTCCAAGAAGGTTGATGATAACATATACTTGAAGAGTATTGTTTTAACTAGAGGCAAGTTCATGGCTGATTAACAATCTAAGATGAGGACGACACTAGAAAACCTCTTGATGGGTGTTGGCAAGATGCACACAGCTCATCAAAGAATAGTTCTCGAGAGAATCCAGGAGATGAATGATTGCTTAAGCTCCTTCATGATGAATCAAACAACACCACACTTGGAGGCATTGTCAAGCTTGATAAACAACAAAAATAGTAATCGTTGTGCACAGCTCAGAATGGGCTCTACACTTACATTTGAGTGGAAGGCTAATATACAAATGAGCCAAATACACAAAAGAATGAATAGTTAAAAGGATTTTGAATAGCAAATAAAGGCGCCCTATGGCAAAGGAACATCAAATAGGGGGGACCTATATTTCAAACCAGGTAAGAATGCATGCATGTCATCTAACCTCAAAACATTGCACACATATTTTTTGAATTGTTACATGAAAAATCCTCAATGAAGTCCAACAAGATTATGGACAAAGAAAGAGTCATTGAGTCGGTGATAGCAAAGAAATCACAGTTTTTACCCCGAAACGGGAAGAAGATGAGATAAACCCTATCATTAGAAAAATCTCAAAGAAAAAAGAAAATCAACCCTGCTAGCAAGAAGAGTTTTTAGGTCAACCCTGCAATCAGGAGGCACCAAATTTATAAGCCCCGTGATCGGGAATTATCAAGTTTGAAAAGATGACACACAGGAATTTGAAGGGGATCACCAGAAGGAATCTCAGGTTAGCCTAACCATACCTAAAATTTAGTTCTGGTTAAAGGGGATCGCCAGAAGGGATCTCAGGTTAGCCTAACCAAACATAAAAAAACCCTAAAGATAAAAAAAACCCTAAACCCGTATGTATTCCTTAGCCGCAACCCCTCCTCTCTTAAAAAAAACAGTCGTCGCCCGTTCCCCCACCTTCTTCTCTCACAGCCTCCAACAGCCATCACCAGACCTTCCCTCTCCGTGGCTCAGCCTCCACAGACCACCTCCTGGCCGTTTCTTCCCTTTCACCAGAACATCTCACTCTCCCCTTCATCTTCCCCGCTCACTGCCCCTGCACTCTCTTTTCTCTGCCGCCAGCCAAACAGACCAAGAGCTAAATGCCAAGCCTCTAGCAGCCACCGCTTCCCCTACCTCCTCTCGCTTCTCTCCCAAACCAACACAAACCTTCAGCCCCTCACTTGCCTCTTTTCCCTCAATTTTTTCCATCAGCTCCTCCTCCTAGCAGTGGTGTCCCCGCTAACCCGACAGACCCAGCAACCCATCTTCTCCTGAGCCGCCACAGCCCCTCAGCCACAATCTCTCTCTCCCCCTCACAGGCGCCGACCCATTCGATCTTCATAGAAACCAGCGGAGCTCCCCCCATTTCAACAGATCTTCTTCTCCTTCGGTCTCCTTCACAGTAACCGGCCAGCAACAGACCTAGCTCATCGCCTCCCACGGCGGCCCAAACACGATAGACCACACCGCCCCATCACCAACCGAATAGCCACTCCCATCTCAAGAGCAGATTCAGCAGCCACACGCACAGCAGCAAGGCCGACCCCATAGCTACCCCAACCGCCCGATCTGACACCGGCAGAAAGTAGAACAAACCAAGAGGAGAGGAGAACATAATGCTTTAAACAGATCTAAAAAATACCCAAATAAAATCGACTGCCTGTGTTTTTTTCTTCTTTTGCAGGTGATAGTGAGCCAGATCCCATTGTTTCCAGTTTCTTCCTCACGGCGGCGTGTGAACCCACGCGCCGCTAGTGGCGGTGGTGCGTGGAGGAGACGCGCCGCCACTGTTTTGTGGTCCAGAAGCCTTCTTAGCTTTTAAATTTGTGTTATTTGTAATTACATATGGATGTATTAAAAATAATAAAAAGTGATGTGTGTGTGTGTTTGCATTTTTTTATGTATGTTATTGAATTATAAAATCAAAAAGATAAAAAAAAATGAATTTAATGTTTTAATTTGTATATGATCAAGTATCTGAAGGACAAATAAAATTATGTTGTATTTCCCGTGAAAATGTAAGAACATGTTTCTATATATTTTTGTTGGGATTTAATAACTGATTTATTAAAGCTTTAAGAATTTGACTAATATGTGGTTTTTTTTACTTTAATTGTGATTAAATGTAATGTTTGTGTTTTTGATAAAGAAAATATAAAAAATGTTTTTGTGTGTTGCATACGACCAACACCCTAACATCTTTTTGAAATTCCTCTTAAAAAAAAATATTTGAAGTTTTGAAAATGTGTTTTCGCATGGATTTCTTAAACACAACAAAAAATTATTTTCTTGCATTTCTGGATTTTACAACATGTTTGTAAAACTCCAAAGGGTATTGGCCAATATTCCAAAAAAATACAAAATTTTATTTTTTCGGGGGGAAGTCATCTATTATTCACCGTTAATGTTTGGATAAAGAAATCCCAAAGGGATGAATATCCAAAATATTATTGGGAATAACTTGTTATTATTCACTGTTAATGTTTGGATAAAGAAACCCTAGGTGGTTAATATCCAAAATATTTTTCTAGGAATAATATAATTGAGGACATTTTAATTTTTGACTCAACGGTTTACGAGCCGTGGAAGTATGAAACACTAAGGCAAAAGGAGGCTTTTAAAGCGCTCTGAATTTCCTTAGATTTCTAAATCTTTCTTTTTCCTTGCGATTTACGATTCGCGAACACTTGAAGTACTAAGGGAAAAATGAGCTCCTAAGCATATTGAATCTTCTTAGATTTCTATCTTATCTATCTCATAAATCATAGGTTATAAAATTAGTCTGAATCAAAAACAGATTTCAAGAGATCTGCATTGGTTCTCCTTGGTACTTTGTAGACATATCTAAGGGTGTGATCCACATTGACTGTCGCACGTGTGCGGCGTCGTGGCGAAAACATCCACCCTCAAATTCTATCTAGATGTGGAAAATGTAGCAAATGTGTGAAGACAAGGAATTCTTGTCTCTTATTCATGGAAAATTGGAATGGGAGTCACCACCTAGTATTTTGATCACTAGGAAACCTAACTGGTCTCCGAAATCAGGTACGGAGACTAGTTGCGTAAAGGGAAGGTATTAACAAAACATTTTATTTTAATATTTTTCATTTTTATTATTTTTATTATTTTTTTAATGAAAACAAGGTATTTTGATACTGGATTTGTATCTTTACAGTATAAACATACAAACCAATATTGATCAAAATACAGTAAAATATTTGCGGAAAATCACAAATTTTTGAAAATAATTTTTTTTTAAAGATTTTTTTTTATTTTTTTCGGGCTGGGCCCAACCCGGCCCATGTGGCTGGGCTGGACCCAGCCACCTGGTCACTGGCCCAAGCCAGTGACCCAACCAAGCCATTCATGGAACAGTGCGAAGGTAATTTTCATTCTTCGTTTTTTTGCGTATGGCAAAAACGAAGACCCCTGGTTACAGAATGCAAAAATGGCGATCTCTAGGCTTTCATTCGTCTGCTGTTTCTTTTTGTTTCTCTAGACAAACATACATCAATTTTTTTTTTTGCGAAGAAAGGAAATGAGCATACCTTGTTCTGGAGAAAGGAAACCGGTGGTGGTGCTGACCTCCCCTGCTGTTTGTGAACTTTGCTTCGCCGCTCGGTTTCTCCTTGCTCTTCTGTTTCTGTCCCCTCGTGCAGCCTTCCTTTGCGTTTCAATCTCCTGTATTCCCACTGTGTTACCTCCTCTCCTCCTCCTCTGTTCCTTACGTTCTCCCTCTCTCGGTTTTCTTTCCTCTTTTACACTGTCCTCTCTCTGTTTTTCTTATGCTCTCTCCCTTTTCTTCTCTCTCGTTCTCCTCACTGTCTCGTTCTTTTTTTGTTGTGTTTCTGCCTTGTTCTTTTTTCTTTCCCTCTCTATGTCGTCCTTTTTCTTTTTTTTCCTCTGTCATTCCCCTCTGGTTTCCCCCCCTCTTGGTGCAGTACATCCTCTGGCTTTTATAGCCAGACGATGCAAGCGTTTTCTTTGCAGGGATGGAGTAACGGCCGGAGAGATATCAGCCGTGGAACATGGCCCCTTGATCACCGCCTTCGCTGCTGCACCGTTTCTCCGCCAGCTGCACTGTAACGTCTTCCGAAGAAGACAGCGAGCAGTGTTGAGCGAAACGACGTTGTTTTTGCAATTTTAAATAATATTTCCGATTTGATCCTTGGATGTTTATGTAATTTTGTAATCAAGCCCCCCGGAAAAATTGTAATTAGACCCCTTACTTTTAGCGTCTTTTCTGATTTAGTCCTTGGTTTTGGATTGTTTCAATTAAATCACTAATTGGCCATCAAACTTCAATAATTATACAGCCCCTGAGTTGACCAAATCAAGTCTTCAAAATTATAATTGGACCCCACAACTTTAATTTCTTCCGATAGAAGCCTAAATTGACTTAAGAAATCAATTTTCTTGCAATCAAACCCTTCATAAATTCAATTAAACCTTGAATAAAATTTAATTGAATCCATAAACATCTGATTTGAGACTTTTTTTCCTCAAATTGAATTTTCCTTATCAATAAGGCTCTCACTGTCAAATTTCAACCGTTTGCATTTTTGAATCTCCTCAACCAATTTTGGCATTTTTCGGCATTCCAGCATCCTTTTCTTGCTCCTATTATTTTTTGGATTTCTTCTAAATAGTTTTTTGATATTTTTTGTATTTTATCTTTTTTTTTTTTTGGAACCCAAAAATGGGTAACAACATTGACCAAGGGCTCTTGCTTTTAGACTTTGAACCCAAATCCATTCATCATAGCAAACCTTATCCTAGGAAAACACCAACACCATAGCAATTATAAGGCAAACCAAACACCAAGCAGCTTACCTTAGGTAGAGCGTACTAGGGGTGCTAATACCTTCCTTTTACGCAACCAGTCCCTTGCTTTAGAATATCTGAAAGACCAGTTAGGTTTCCTAGTGATCATAATACTAGGTAGTGACTTCCTTATTCACAAAAACAAACAAAGACCCTGAAATCAATCGAGGATCGTAGCGACGCCGCGCTCCGCTGCGAGGGTGCGAAACCGTAAAAATACAAATCCAGTGTTAAAATCTCCGGTTTTTTTTCTGAAATGTAGCAAAAACAAATTTAAAAAACAAAAAAAATCTTCTTTTCATGCATACGGTCAAGTTCCTCAAAGCTTATAAATTGTTTTTATCATATTTGTATTAAAAAAAAAGTCTTAACATGCATTTTTTGCTTTTATAACCAGTTTATTAAAGTTACGAGAACTAAGACAATATTTCAAAATTTTAAAAAAAAATTATTTTGTTTTCTTTTAATATCTGGGAATACGAATTTATACGTAAAACGTATTCCTGATATTAAAAAAGAAGTTTCTTTTATAGATTTTAGAACGGTTAGGTTTTTACCTGATAAGATAAGGATCTCCTTACCTATGAGGACTTTTCTTAAAATATAGATAGACCAATAATTAGAAAATACAACAAGACCTTAGTTTTATCAGACAATTAAACAGTGCAACTTACCTTAGGTATGGCCTATTTGAGGTGTTAGTATCTTTTCTTTACTCAACCAGTTCTCGTGCCCGATCTCTGAGACTAGTTATGGTTCCTAGTGATCAAATACTAGGTGATAACTTTCATTCCTCCATTCCACTTATAAAAAACAAGAATTTCTTGTCATCCTCATTTTCTGAACAACCCCAAAACCGTTTAAAATAAAACAAAATCCAAATCAAGCTCTTTTGAATCAACCTGCCGTGGAAGCCAAGATATTATCCCTATGATTTAGTGGTTGATATAAATTGAATGAATACCTAATAATTATAATCTATGATTCCATGTCGTAGTTTGTTTACGTCAAGTCAACTTATTTTGGCTTTTATAAAAGTCAAGTCTCAATTTTGGTATATAATTATACGTGATAAAAATTAAATTAAAATATTTCTGATAGGGTGATAGATCCACAAAGTAATAACTAAATATATTAAGTTTAGCTAACTCTTCCATTATCCTCTTAAATTTTCTTCCTCTTAAATATTATACGCATAAATAGATATGGAGGAGATTCGCCGGGCTGCTGTAGCTTATTACGAACATCTGTCCGAAAATAACAAGAAACTGGCCAGGAAAACTTTCAAATCCATGGATAAGAACGGAGACGGGAAAATTAGCCTACTTGAATACGTGGGTTATCTCAAGAAAAACAAAGCCACAGATTTCATTCATCCTGGTATCTTTACGGCGGTGGACAAGGACGGCAATGGAAGCTTGGATTTTGAGGAAGCAATCGTCTTGTTCTACATCATGCAGAGTGGAAGGGCTATAAGTTGCCAGTCTTGTGAGAAGTTCTTGGCAGGAGCATACTTCAGTTGCTCTCAATGTTTCTTCAATGATTCAGTTAGCACCTATGAAATTTGTTGTGAATGTTATGGTCGTAAAAATTTCACACACCACGATGGTGCCATCTTCTGCGATAACTATACTTTACTACTTCAAAGCAGGAGCGTGATACAAGAGGCCCCCATAAAGGTAATTAATTTTAGAAACTAAAACAGTATAATTATTTCTTTACTATTTATTACTATACATTTGCCTAAATTTAGAAACTAAAACAGTACAATTATTTCAGCCACAAATGTTATATTGTCATTTTATTTGTTGAGATTTTCTTTTCTTTACATGCTCTCTCAAATTCAAAGTGTATCAGAAAATTATAAAATTGAATTAAAGAAAATTTAATAAAATAAAATTGAAGGTTATAGTCTTAAGAAATAAAAAAACAGAGCCTTTTCTCATTTTCTTGTGAAAAATTTCTCTTTGGTCTTTTTGATTTTAGAATTTTCAGTTATGATCCTTAGCTTTTTTTTTTTAACACTTCAATTCTTAAGTGTTGAGACGATAGAGAAACTCAGTAAAAAAGAGCAATGATAGTGAAAGAGATTGATTGGCCACATTCTGAACACACAAAAATCTTATCTTGACGTCAGTGAGTTCATTTTACAAAGATAAGTGCCATTGAGGTTTGAAAAAAATATTATTTGGTTTTTTATTTTAATGATTAGGATTTTTTTTTTAAAAAAAAACAAATTTATTAAGGTTTATAGGAAGTTTCATAAGTATTTTCAAGTAAAATAAAGTTTAATAAGAGTTTTTAAGGTTAAAAAACTGGGACCCCTCGAACTACAATCTGAACTAGAAAGCTATCCATTGTCTGCAAATGCAAAATTTAGGTTGAAGAGATTTTATTTTACTTATTTCAAATTATTAATTTTTTTACAAATATGTTTTTATTGTATTTATTATTCAAAAAATTTGGTACAATAAAAAATATATGATCTAGTAAAAAACAAATACATGAATAAGAAAACAAAAATTCTTCTAACAAAATATATTTTTTTCTCTAGAATTTGTTGTTTTCTGAACAAATATTAATTTTAATTATAATAGAACTAAGTCAAAATATATTTTGAAAACTACTTGAAAACTTCGCACCGGAAAATAACATAACATATTAGAAAGAAATACATAACATAATATACAAATTGCTTAATATTCCCAATTTGTTTCTTAATAGTGGATTTGGTTTGAATTCAATTTTTCTCGCGGATTGTTTGTTCTTTATGAGGAATTGAATATAGATTGATCTTTTATTAAATTAAAATATTTGAGAAAAACAATAATTAAGATTAATAACCTAGTTTTCAAGTATATGTTTCAAATCAAATTTCAACCATTACAGTTTTTTGAATTTTGTGATTTCTTTAATTTCTTTTCAATTGTTCTGTGACAATTTCAATTTGATGGTGAATAAGTTAGTATAATGATAATTTCTAATTTTCAATCTATTTCACCTTTTCTTTTCTCTTATTGTGAACAATTCAATCAATTTATTCATCTATTTTCTTAGTGGTGAATAATTTAATAGATTTATTATAGAATATTAGCAATTGGATAAAAATTACATCTCGAGCATGATAAAGTATTTTGGTGAATATATTTTGAATAAATAATTACTTTGTGTTGTGATATTTTTATACATATTCATTCATTTCTATTAATTAAGAGGTCACATATGAATCATCTATATGTATATAAAAATAGATTAATGACATATTTTGCCAATATACTCTTTTTTTTTTATGGGTTCTACCCTTTGATTATATGTCTCATTAAGTTTGCTTTCCTTCTGTCCAATTCCATTAAATCAAGTGACCTGTGTCAAAAAATATGTACGTTGACCGATAAAACCATTATATGAAAAATAAAACTACATATATAAAAATTAAAAATATTTCAATTAAAATGCCCAAAATAATAAGTATTTATCATAAAATTGAAAATGTTTTATAACAGGACAAATGAGATATTTTCTTGAGTATTTTCAAGTATAGTGATAATGAATTTAATGTCTTGGTGTCCATAGCATAGTGATAGTGAGAATGAGAATAAGCTGATCAAAATTTGTAATTTATAGCATCAGAATCGATCAAAATTTGTTTTATAGTTTGGATGTTACCACTTAGTTTCTAATCATCATGCTTTGTTATCTTAAATTTCAGAAGCGAAGAAAGGTGCTTAAAACCCTTAAAATGAGACTGACAGTTGCAGAGATAACTGTTGGCCTTGCAAGCATAACTGTCGGTGTTGCTGAGCTTGCATCAAAAGTTCACTGTAGCATTATGTGAAATAACCAATGATGCATTTTATCATCAGTCAATTGCTGATGAGGTAAGAGGAAATGACTGGAAACTCTTCTAGTGAAGCTCACATCCAGTAGAGAATAAGCTCAAGTTACTTTATAAAATTGTATTTTTTTTTTGTTGCAATTGTATTCTCATGTGTACTTTTGGAGGGCATTGTAAATTTGTTACTTTAATCTTAAGCTGCCTTTGTGTAAAATCATGTAGTAAATGAAGTTTATCTAGTAAAATCATTGAGCACACCATCGCAAGTGATTTCATTGCAAGTAAGATTAACTCTAAATAGATATATAGACATGACTGTTGGATCAAATGAGACAATTGTAATTTGTTTTTGCTTTTAAAAATGTATTAAAATGACATAATTGAGATCAAAATAAATGACTGTGATAGAAATAATAACACATATTTTTTACTTATTGAAAGAAAAAAAAGACACAGAGAGCTCAAAAACTAAAACAATCACTACTATATATATCATAAAAAATGATTATGCAATAAATGACATGAATCTATAGGAATTATATAACACCAGACCTATTTACTACTTTTTTCCAATAAAAAATGAAACAAGACATCAATTTATTACCTTATGTTCATGCTTCTTTTCCAATGACCTCAATTTGTAGGGATGAGAGTATGCTTCCATCTTAAGGCGGAAATTGCTTACCATATCAATAGATACAACTATTATAAATCAATTTTGGCCCGTTGACTTTTAATTTTAAATTATTGGGATTAAAATTTAAAATTAAAAGATCAGGGGTTTATTTCGATGAAAAATGTGATTTGTCAACTTGTAGGGAAACTAGAGACTACAATATGCTTTTATTATTCTCTCTTTACCATCAAGATAATGATAATTATCCATTTTTAAATTTAATTCTTTATCAAATTCAAATTTTAAAAGGAGAGAATAAATTTAATTAAAACTTTGTTTCTCAAACGCAATGAGAGTTTTGCATTATAAATACAAATCTCAGTGCATGTGCAAAAATCTGGGGAGACATTACAAGAAAGAAAAAAACACATTACTAAACAAAAAAAAAAGAGAAACATTAAGAGGGGGCCGGCAAACCCTATACTAGTCATCGCCGCCTCCCTCGGTCTTTTTTTTTCTGTTCTTCCCCGACCTTAAAAACCCTCACAGGAACCGCTTCCTCATCTCTCCTTTCAAAAGACCACCCTCTGGTCTCTCTCTCTCTTGAAACAAGAGACCCCCCAGCCTTTTCTTGGACTAGAGTTGTAGGATTCATTTCCTTTTAGGGCTTATTTCCTTAGTACGCTAAGGCACAATCACACATCTGGGATGAAGGTAGTCAGCCCAGTTATGTCGTTTATACGTTCAAATTGTCGAAATATGGTGGTAAGCGGGTATGTCCTATAATGAAACAACCCCACCTCTACCAAGTGTTTTATCCATGTTTTATCCATATTTCCTGTAATGAAATAGCCCAGTTATTTCAAGGCTTATTTCATGTGAAAACTAACATGATGGCAGATATCTCTCATAAAGCCATTTATCCCAATTTCTTACGGCTACAACTCCATAATTTTAGTTCAAGGTCTAGTGTACATGATGTCGAGAATTTTCCAATTTGACGTATCTATGGTCTAGCTACAAGGATAATTGATATGATTTTATGTGAATATTAAACAAGAAAATCTGGATTGTTGATGAAAAGTCATGAACTGACCAATTTTACATTAGAAAGCAGAGCTCTCAATCCAATCGTTGGATTGGGATGCTATTTTGCATGAAATCTATTAATATGTTTTCCTACCTTGGTTAAAGATCTCATCCCAATTGGAGTTCGGTAAAGACTAGCGATTTAAGCAGAAATAAACTGGATAGTTCTGTCGCACGTGTGCGGCGTCGCGGTGAAAATTACACTTCATCTAAGTATGTATCTCTATCTTTATCTGGAAAATATGGGGAGACAAGAAATTCTTGTCTTTTATCAGTGAAAAATAGAATGGGAGTCGCCACCTAGTATTTTGGTCACTAGGAACCCTAACTAGTCTCAGAGATCGGGTACAGGGACTAGTTGCGAAAGGGAAGGTATTAGCACCCCAAATACGTTTTACCTAAGGTAAGCTGCATTGTTTGATTGTCAGATACAAAGCTAAGGTGTTATTGTATTTCTAGTTGTTGGTCCGTCTATGGTTCAAGAAAAGTCCTCAATAAGGAGGTCCTTATCTTATCGGGTAAAAACCTAAATGTTCTAACGTTTATATGAAAACTATATTTTTAATATCAGGAATACGTTTTACGTATAAATTCGTAATCCCAGATACTAAAAGAAGACAAAAAGATTTTTTTAGAATTTTTGAAATATTGGCCTAGTTCTCGTGGCTCTAACAAACTTGTTATTAAAGCCAAAGTACAAGCTAAAACCATTTTTTGAAATTTTTCTATGTTGTATGAAAATATAATGTGATGATTATATATATATATATATAGGAGAAACTAGGCCGTATGCATAAAAACAAAACATTTTTTTTATATTTTATTTTTTGATGTCTTGACGAAAACCGTATATTTTTAATACTGGATGTGTATCTTTACGGTATAAAAATACAAACCAGTATTAAACAATTTTGATAAAGATATGTAGGAAAATCAACAAATTTTTTAAGTATTTTTCAGAATTTTTTAATTTTTTAAATATATTTATATATATAAATAATACAAAAACAGTATAATATATAATATATAATACTAGGTGGGCTGGGCTGGGCCGGCCCACTAACTGGGTCGGACTCAGTCCTAAAAGGGTTGGGCCGAGATCAGCCCAACTAAATCTCCTATTTTCTTCTGGGCCGGACCCGGCCCAGACAGTAGGGATGGGCCAGAATCAGTCTGGCCCATAAACACATGGCTAGGCCAGAACCATCCTGGCCCAGAGAAGGAAAAAACCAATAATGCTGGGCCAGAATCAGCCTGGCCCAGCAACATAACTGACGGGGGGGGGGGGAATTATTTTCCCTCCCCTCTTCTTGCATGCAGAACGCTATTCATTCTACATGCAGGAGATAAAAAGCTACAAAACGCAAACAATGAAGAGGAAGAAGAGTTACCTAGTGCAGAAGAGGCGGTGCGTTGCTGGTCTGGCTGCTTTGCTGGCGGTGCTGCTGTGGAGGCTGGTGGTGGTGTCGTGGCTCACGGACGGCAACTCCAAATAGTAAAGTTACTGTTTCAAATGGTGGAGAAAGAGGCTCCTGCTTTCCCTTCTCCTCCCTTCTCCTCCTCTTCTGCTGCTGCGTTTCCTTTTCCTTTTGTTTTGATTTTCCTCCTTTTTGGTTCGTTTCCCCTTTTCTTAACCCTCACGGTCCACTCTCCCTTACCTCTCACTATCCCTCTCGGTCTGCTTTTCCTCCCTTTCAGTTCGTTTTCCCTTTTCTCTGCCCTCACAGTCCCTCTCCTGTTTATGGCTTTCCCGGTTTTCTTTCCTTTTTTTGGTTCGTTTTCCTCTCTTCGATTCGTTCCTTTCTCTCTTTTCCTTTTTTATTTCTCTGCATCTTTTTTCCATTTGCCGCGTGCTGGCGTTGGGGGTATTTATAGGGCAAAAGGGAGCAGGGGCGTCCCTATTGCCACCCTATGACAGCGTATGGGGAGCAGGCCTTTGCTACCCTGCCACAACGCCGGGTTGGCTGGCAAGTGGGCGTGGCTGGCAGGGCGCGACTCCCTCGGTTTCTCATCATGAGAGTGCGTGGGGGGTTGGGTTTTGGCAGGGCACGCGGCATGCAGGGTTTAATGAAGAAAGAAGAAGAAAATAAAATTGCCTTCCCCCGCTGCACGTCTAGGGGAAGGAGAAAGGGGAACAGTGTCGTTCAAAACGACACTGTTCTGCTTTTTTTTTAACTTGAAATGGCTGCGTTTCATTTAAATTTGGTGCCAACAAATTTGTTTCCAAATCAATCCTTAATTTATCCTTTGTTCTTTTAAGTCCTTACAATGTATTTTTTATTTTAAGAATTAATTCGATTGCATCCCTGCCAATTTCAGTCTCCACCCCTATAGTTGGTCGTGTTTTTCACTTCAGTCCTTGGTCTCTGATTTATGCAATTTGACCCTCAATTGATCAATAAACTTTCAATTTCTTCAATTTGGCCCCTGATTTTGTTAATTACAACCCCTATATTTACGCGCCTTTTCCAATTTGGTCCTTGGTTTCGGATTTCCTCAATTAAGTCTCTAATTGGTCATTAAACTTCAATATTTATGCAATTAAGCCCCTGATTTAACCAAATCAACTCTTAAAAATTATAATTTGACCCAGAACTTTAATTTCTTCCAATTAAAGCCTAATTTGACTTAAAAATCAATTTTCCTTGCAATCAAACCCTCTATAAATTCAATTAAACCTTCAATAAAATCCAATTGGGTCCATAAACATCCAATTTTGGACTTTTCTCTTCAAATTAAATTTTCTTTTTCAACAGGGCTCTCATCATTCAAGTATATACTATAAAACATTTCACTCCTTGTATTTTTGAACCTCCTTAATCAATTTTTCTGATCCTTTTCTGAGCGCTCCAACATCCTATTATTTTTTCTAATTTCTTCCGGCTATATATTTATATATTTATTTTTATTTTTATGGGGGGACTCAAAAATGGGTTACAACAATTTACATGAAAAATTAAATAAAATACGTAAAGGCATAAATAAAGGACAAAATTGTAATTAGGGGAAAATGTGCCTTTAAAACAGCAAAGAGGTCACTAGTTAAAAAAAAGTTGAGAGACAATAGAAAAAATTTAGCTAGAGAGAGAAGTGCAGAATTTAGAGGAACCAATAATGCTCCGGTGGCCATATCTCTGGAATCCACTATTGGATCATGCTGATTGTTGGATATATTGTTCTTCTCACACTCCTCTATAACTGACTGGAGGGATTTGAAGGCACACAATCCATTTAACATAAATCATCATCGGAAATTTCCTAGAAAACAAAAGAAAATACACTTGCAGGGCAGTTTTGGTCACCGACCGATTTCTCTCTCTTCCACCATTAGATCATGTCTATTGTTGGATATGTGGTGCACCTAGATGTTGCCTTCATTCTGGATGATGGAGATCAGAAACACACTCTCTGGCAAGGTGTTGTTCATGTTTAACAATAGCTCGATCATTTTCAGGTTAGCTTGGTTTTATTCAGATCTAGGGAGATCCAACCGTTTGATCATTCTGATTTTGAGATATATTGTTCACAACACTATGATCCATATTCTGACTATTGGGTTCGAAAATGTAAGAGGTTGATGACTTATTGCTTTTTGAATCTATTGCTATTTTTAGAATACATGTTCTGATGAAATTAGAATTGTGTGGGTGTAGGGTTAATGGAAGATGTAATGGTAAAATATGTTCTTGTTATTAGTGTCATAACCCAATTTTGGCCCTGTGGCTTTTAATTTAATTTTTACAGGGTTCAAAATGAAAAATTAAAAGATCAGAGATTTATTTCGATGAAAAGTGTGATTTGTCAAACTTCCGTGAAAATTAAGGACTACAATGTGCTTTTGTCATTCTATCTTTATCTTCAAGATAATCCCTATCTTCAAGATAATCTTTATCTTCGAGATAATCCTTGTCTTTAAGATAATGATAGTTATCCGATTTCAAATTTGATTCTTAATCAAATTCAAACTTCAAAGAAGAGAATGAGTTTGATTGAAACTTGGTTTCTCACACGCGAAAGGACTCTGACACTATAAATACAGATCTCAGGGTATGAAAAACAGGAGGCTAAAAAGAGGAGACCCCAAGAGGAGGACGATTTGAGAGAAACCCTAAAAGACAAAAAAAAACCTAGAAGAAGACCATTACCAGAAACCTATAAAAAAAAAGAAAAAAAGACATTTACAAAAAAAATGGGGGTGTGGTCGAGTCCTGAGCTAGCCACTGTTGCCCCCTTCCCCCCAGCTTTTCCCTCTCTTCTTCCCCGGCCTCAATCTCTTCCCCCATCAAACTGTTTTTCATTCGGCACTCTCAACCCACGGGATCAGTAAACTCCTTGTCATCACCCAATTTTGGGTGATTCCCCAAAATTTGTTTCTTTCCCAAAAAATAAAAAATCAAAATAAAATAAAATAAAATAAAGGCTGGCAATGCGGAGAAAGCCGACCAAGAAAGGCTGCAAAAATAGGCGAAAATCAAGCTGCAATTTTCGGAAGAATTTCAAGGCCCAAGTGTACGCTGTTATGCCCAAAAATAGAAAAATGCAAATTCAAAGGTCAAATTAAATGATTATAGAACGAATTTGCATTAAAATTAAGTCGAATGACATAATTAAATTTTTAATGGGCCAATTTGATTTAATCATGGGCCAAATTAAATTTTAATTATGTTTAAGAATTAATTTAGGTTCAATTGAAGGATTTAATTAAGTGCAAGGACTTAATTATACTTTAAGCAGGTCAAAATTAATTTGAGGGCTTAATTGGTGAAAAATTAAGTTTGGGAGCTTAATTTGGACTTAATTGAAAAATCAGAATTTTAAGAGACCAAATTCAATTTTTACCAAGTGAATCAATTGAAATCAGGGGCCAAACACAAAACTTGAGGGACCAATTTTGAAGCCCGAAAAAACTATTTTGCCTATAAATAGCCTTCATTTTCAACTAAACTAGGGGGGCAATTTTGACAATATCAGAAAAAAATACAAAAAACCCTAAACCAAAAAAAACCCTAAAACCATCACTCTCTTCTCCATTTTTGGCAGCAGCCGCCGCCCCCCACCCGGTGGTTTCCAATTTTCTTCTTCCCTCAAACCGGCACAATCTTCCCTCTCCATCTTTTCCCTCCTGCTCAGCCGTCCCAGCGTCTTCTTCTTCCCTCAAACCGGCACAATCTTCCTTTTCCCCTCTTGACAACCACACCAGCCGGTCATCTCTCCCTTTCCTTCTCATCTTCTCTCTCGGCTGCAACCCATTCCCCAAGTTTTCCCTTCGGTTTCTCCTTCTCCCATAGCACGATCTGCTCCCCTCAAGCCGGCCGCTTCCTTCTTCTTCCAGCAGCGACGGCGCCCCCCTGTGCAGCAGCGCCGTCTCCATCCCCATCTCTTCCTCCCAACGGCGGCAGCAACAGCGGCCTTGCCCACAGGCGCGGAGCAGTCCGCCTTCTCCCTACGGTGGCGCCTGCAGATCCAGCCTACAGCTTCTCCGCCAGCCGCAGCAGTGCCCACGGACGACAGCAACCGTCAGATCCGCCACCAGCAGGAAGGAGGAACATGAAGTTGAGAAGAGAAAGAAGAGATGGGATTCACAGATCTAAAAAAGGGAAACAAAATTTGAAAGTGGATCCGCCAGTGGCGGTGGCGCGTTGGAACACGCGCTGCCAGCTGTTCCTGCCTCCAATTCCTGTGCAGAAGGGTTCCTTGCAATTTTTGGAGTTTTAGGGGACCATTTTGTAAATTTGAAATTATTTTGTGTAATTTTTATTTATTTTTGAATATTGTAATTTGTATTGTGGATGTAAAAAAAAAAAGAAGAAAAGCAAAAAAAAGAAGAAAAAGAAGAAAAGAAAAAAGAAAAAGAAGAAAAAATATAATATAATAAAACAATGTGTGTTTGTGTTTGTAATTTTTTATTATGTTATTGAATTATAAAAAGAAAAACAAAAAAAACAAAAATGCATGCTTGTATTTATTTCAGGGATCCTCTTATAATGAGACGACAAAAGAATAAAGAAGGATTTAATATTTTGATTGGATCGCGGTGTAGAAGTACAAACTTGTACGGAAGTTGTATTTCTAAATTCCGATGAAAAGACAAAATTTTTAAAACTTCTTTAACACATCACATCCACGAAGCAGCTTACCTCAGGTAGGGTGCGTTAGGGGTGCTAATACCTTCCCTAACCACAATCAGTCCCTTACCCGTGAATCTTTGACAAGACGAGTCAACGTGGGTTTCCTAGTAACCCTCAATTAAATACTAGGTGGCGACTCCAAACAAAATCAATTTCAAATAACAGAGAGAAAAACCGCCATCGCCAGGACGGGCCGACGCCGTGCGCGCGGGTGTTTTCCGACGTGCGACAGAATGGCGACTCCACTGGGGAGGTACTGTTTCTAACAACATTGGACTAAGCTTTGTGTATTTGATGTGTTTAAATTTTGCCATTTGTGTCTTGTTTTAATTTATCCATGCATTTTTAGAATTCTTTCATGCATCACTTGTATTTATTTTTGAAAGCACACACAAGCCTCTAAGTTAGGTGGGGAGTAGCGGTCTGCCTCATGACTTTTAGTCGGGGTTCAGATTTGTGAAACATCCAACTATGAGCTGAGTGTTTACTTGGTAATGGCGGTCACAGGGTGCCCCAACCATTCCTTGTAAACCCCTATACTGCCTTCACGAGAGGTGGTCACTGGGCAGTTCATAGACCCTTTTAAGACCAGGTAGAAAACCCACCCATGTTCACATAATGAATAGAACCTATCCTTAGGTTGTATGTGCTATCATTTATCTGCATTGGGGCGAACCCTTCTTGAAACATCTTGAATTCAAGACTTGTGGATGATAGAATGATCCCTTTTTGAGTTAGACTTGGAGATCCCTTTTGACCAACCAAATTACTACTAGATTCTGTTCTATAAAAAGATTTTATCTCACTTTGACTCCTCCATTAAAGTTATAGTCCTAGATGCGTAGATGAATTTAAGCTTTTGAATCACTTGATTTAGATATCATAAACTCAAGATATTCCCATTTGAATATCTAATGTGAAGGCAGAAAATTTTGCCGCGGGAAGGATATAGCCCAAGTTCGTGGGACTGATTGGAAGGATTTTTTTTGGACCAAGGACTGAATCGAAAAGTGTTAAAATGAGGGATTAAATTGAAAAAGGATATTGAAAGCTGGAGAGGGGGGCTGGATCATCATAAATGACAGGATTTTTACCACACCGAATAAGGAAAATAAGACTTTGCAGCTACACCCTCCATCTGATTTCTTTCCTTTTTTCTCTGATGTTTTCCTTTCACATTACGCCTGATTTTTGGAGCTGAAGACCACGTTTTTGTTGCATCATTTCAAAGGGAGCAGCTGGCCCTATGGAAGGAAAGAAAAGAGCCACACCATCTTCTAAAACTAGAAAGAAATCATATGTAAAGCTGATGCAACCATATTATTCAATAGTTTCACCCACATTTAACTAGTGTTTTGCCTATGTTTTATATATAAAATGCCTTGATATTCTTTGTTTTATGTTTTGAAGGCACTTTTGGATGAAAGATGCAAAAAGGAGTAAATTGGAGATAATTGGCAGATTTGACCTTCAGTCGATGTTTTGTGTAGAGCGTGAGCTCTAGAGGTTGAAATGAAGTGATTCCAGTGGAATTAAAAAGGTAACATCCATACCTTTCTGGACATCTAAGGCAAGAAAATAAAATAAGGAAGAGCATGGAAATCGCAGCCTTCAAAGTCAAATCTCGCAATCTGCCAGTGTTGACCTTCGGCCATTCCAACTTGAATATCTGAAGCTACAGAAGTCCAATTGATGCAAACTCAATTTTTTTGGATTCATGACTCAAAGTTATATAAACGCTCAAAATTTCAGCCAAAAAATATATCATATGAGGGAGATATGATTTTTCAAAGATGACATCTGAATTCTGCCAGCAAACAGGTTTCGTGAAGAAACGAGTCCAAATTATGTTCCGAAGCATCTAAACCGATATCCAAGTTTTTATTTCAGCAATTTAGCTCCTCTAAGTCAAAGCTTGAAGATTTCATGCAAGGCTATTTCTTCTTTTTTAGGAAAATAGTTATTGAAGTACTTAAATGTAAACAGTCTACTTAATGGAGGACTATTTTGTAAAATAGAGACCCAGGGTTTCCTAGGATATAAAAAGAATGAGAGAAGAGAAGTGGGGCAGCCAGCCAAGGAGAGAAAAACGCCCCCTTCCTCTAAGAAACCCTAAATTATGCATTCTTCCTTCTTTCTGATTAGTTGTTCAACAAACATGCAAGGCTAAACACTTTTTCTTGGTTGCAAGGACACGGAAACCTTCGGATTTCAAGAACTGTGAGATTTATTTTACCTTTTCTTTTCAGTTTATATGATGAATATGTTTGTTCTCCTATGCTTATTTTTCCTATGATTGTTTATTTTAATTGCTAGAGCGGACTCTAAGTTATTATTGTAGACAATCTATTGTTAAGTTTGATATCAAAACCGGAGTTGTGGTATATGAACTTGTGAAGCAACTGAGTTTAATAATTATGGCGGATCTACGTTATTAATCTTAGGGAGAACATTCAATCAAATCAAACATAGACTGCGGACAGTTATGTTTTCTTGATTAATCAACTTATCTAGTTCTTAAGGCTGCCATTGAATTAAATTACTAGTACGGACACTATGGATGTTTGATGGTTAGGGCTAGTTATACGGCGGATCCGTTAACTAACCAATGTTAAGAAGAGATAAATATTCAGAATATAAATTGATGTTTCGTTTCCATGATCAGTTCTGATTTCTGTAGGTGGATGTGTGCTTGTGACCAAGGTTTGTTCTCTTGATAATTTTCTGATTTTATTAAATTTAGTTTGATAGTTTTCTGTTTTCTTTTGCTTTAGCCTAGATAACGTCCAAACCCCCCCAAATTACATATCATCTAGCATAAAAATCTAACTTGAATCTTCCTCGTGGGATCGACCCCTTGCTTGCTCTATACTATCTTGTGTGTTGTGTTTGAAGCTAGGGTAATTAATTTGTGCGACCGCGACACCGCAACAAATTTTGGCGCCGTTGCTGGGGAAGTAATTTTAGTTGATTATTGTGCTTGTACTGTTATTTTTATTTTCTGTAATTCAAAAAAAAAAAAAGAGACAGAATTTTTGCTTGCGACGGTACTGTTCACTTGCGACAGCGGTACTGTTCAAAATAGAGTTTTTGGTGGAATTAGGTATCGGCCTTTTGTTTCCTGAAGGGAAACGACATTCTAAACAGGACTAATGGCCACTAGCCCCACCCTATCGAGGCCAAATTTCGCTATTTTCTAGGGTTTTTAGGCAGTTTTTGTTTTCTACCGTAGGATTTTCGTACAATTTGCATTGTTTTCGATCTCTTGTGTGGTTGGTTTCTTTTGAATTTTCTTGATGATTTATGCCAGTAACCCATTCTACTAATCAAAGTCAAGTGCATTTGGATCTCGAAATAGAAAAAACTTTATGCAGGTTACGTAAGGAAGCTCGCCTCAACACCATGGCTATTGCACGACAACAAACACTCAAGGAGCTTGCTGCTCCTAACGTGGAAAATCAGCCATTGTGCATAAACATCGACAATAATGTAAACTTTGAGCTCAAATCTGGTTTTATACATTTGCTACCAACTTTCAATGGTCTTGCAGGAGAAGATCCTCATACTCATCTCAAGGAATTCCATATGGTTTACGTTGGCATGAAACCGAATGGAGTTGATGAAGAACAGGTTAAGTTGAAAGCTTTCCCTTTCTCTTTAAAAGGGGCAGCAAAGGTATGGTTTTTCTCCATTCTCCCAGGTTCAATTGGAACGTGAAATGGCATGAAGAAGATCTTCCTTGAGAAGTATTTCCCAGCATCTCGAGTTGCCAACATAAGGAAAGAAATATGTGGGATTCAACAATCTCATGGAGAGACACTTTCCGAGTATTGGGAAAGATTTGAGCAACTGTGCATTCAATGCCCTCATCATCAAATACCCGATCAGCTGCTCATTCAATATTTCTATGAAGGATTGATGCCTACTGACCGTAGTATCATTGATGCTGCAAGTGGAGGGGCATTGGTAGATAAGACACCCGAGGCTGCACGCCAATTGATCTCAAACATGGCAGCCAACTCGTAACAATTTGGCACTCGTGGAGACTTCGCAAATAAACGAGTAAATGAGATAAGTATTTCTAACCTTGAGAATAAAGTTAATGATCTTACTTCTCTTGTGCGTTCTTTGGCTTGTGGCAATGTACAGCAGGTGAAAGTTTGTAGCATATGCTCCTTACAAGGATATGCTTCGGATATGTGCCCAACAATGCAAGAAAACTACATTGAACAAGCTCATGCAATTGATGGAGCATTCAACGGACAGCCCCAGTGTAAATATGATCCCTTTTCCAACACGTACAATCCCGGATGGAGAGATCATCCCAACTTACGCTACGGCAACCCATCCCAACAAGGCAATCAAGGCCGACAGTTCCATCCCCATGGATTTCAGCCCCAACAAAATTATCAAGCAAGACAACCCCCTCCATACACAAACTCCAATGTTATGGGGTCATCATCCAATGATGATCTTCATGAGATGATGAAAACTTTGGCTTCTAATACTGTTACCTTGCAACAAAATGTCATGTCTTTTCAACAGGAAACAAGGTCAAGTATTCACAACTTGGAGAAGCAAATGGGGCAAGTAGCTTCAAGTGTGGGGAAATTGGAAGCACAAATGAATGGAAAGTTGCCCTCCCAAGCATTGAATCCAATAGAGAATGTTAGTGTGATCATGCTACGAAGTGGGAAAGAACTTGAAGAGAAAAGGTCAAAACAAATTGAGATGGAGGAAGAAGAAGAGATAGAAACCAAATTGAGTACAAAGAACGAACATCCTCCTCCTCTACAAACTGAAACATCGACCAACACTCCAAAGGTAACTCCTCACTCAATTAATTCCAGTTTTAAAACAATTCCACCCTTTTCTGTGAGTTCTTCTAGGTCAAAGAAATACGACAAAGAAAAAGAGATTTTAGAGGTTTTTAAGAAAGTGGAACTCAACATTCCTTTGCTTGATGCTATCAAGCAAATTCCCAAGTATGCAAAATTCTTGAAGGAGTTGTGTACTACCAAGAGAGCTTTCAAACTGAAAGGTCATGAAACGGTAAGTATGGGTGAAGTTGTATCTGCCGTTGTTCAAAAGAATCTGCCTTTGAAACAAAAAGACCCGGGTGCGTTTACTATCCCATGTGTTATTGGTAATGCTAGTTTTAAAAGAGCTTTATGCGATTTAGGTGCATCCATTAGTGTTATGCCCAAACATGTTTATGATTCTCTTAGTCTTGAGCCTTTGAATAAAACTAGCATTGTAATACAACTTGCGGATCATAGTTTTGTTTACCCACTTGGTGTGATAGAAGATGTCCTAGTCAAGATTGATAGTTTGGTTATTCCATGTGATTTTTATATTCTTGATATGGAACATGATTCTTGTGATTCATCAACCAACACTCCTATATTGTTTGGGAGACCATTCTTGAAAACTGCCAACACAAAGATTGATTGTGGTAAGGATACCTTGTCTATGGAGGTAGGAGATGAAAAAATTGAATTCAATTTTCATGATGCAATGACATATCCTTATAGCAATGTTTATTCTATCACATGTTATGACCAAGTTGATAAGTGTGTGCAGCAAGTTTGTGATTTTGATAGTGAGGATGGATTAAGCGTAGCTTTGAGCTATGGCTATGATTTTACCAAGATAGAAGAGATGGACAGGTATATATGTGTTCCCCAAAACATGCATGAATCAGCATTGGCTTTGCAAGCTTTGCAAACTGTTCCCCATGATGCAGGAGTCATTCACCCCATCATAGACAATGAATGGGTGGCGCCTATCCTTTTGGTGCCCAAAAAGATTGGAATTACATTGGAAGAAATACGAAATGATGCTTATGAGAATGCTAGGATTTACAAAGAAAAGACTAAGAATCTTCATGACCGAGTGCTTACAAGAAAGGAGTTTCATGTTGGAGAGAAAGTCCTTCTTTATCATTCGTGTTTGAAACTTTTTCCTGGAAAATTGCGCTCTTGTTGGATTGGACCCTTTGTTGTTTCTAATATTTTTCCTTATGGTGCAGTTGAAATTACAAGTTTAGAAACCAACAAAGTACTCAAGGTCAATGGGCATCGTTTGAAACCTTTCTATGAAGGTTGGACGGTAAAACTCACCGCTTCTATAGAGTTAGCTGAACCAATCTATGAAGAATGAGCATGCCATATGTCAAGCCAATGACATAAAACAAAAGCGCTTACTGGGAGGCAACCCAGCACACAAAAAAAAAAAAAAACAGATTTGCTTTCTTTTTCCCTTGTCTTTTATTTTTCACATTTTACTTTATTTTTGTCATTCTCCAATATTCCTTTTCTTTTATTTCAACATTGAGGACAATGTTATGTTTTAAGTGTGGGGGTATTGGGAGAATGTTGGTTTTCTAATTTTGGTTTTCTTTGTTATTTTTCAAAATAAAAAAAAATTATGTTTGATCTTTTGAACTCCCATTGGTTTTTGAGAATATGAGTATTATGTATGAGAATTAGTTGAGATAGATGAAGATATAAATCGAATGAAGGAGTGTGCATGCAAGTTTTAAGGTTTAATTGGTTTAGGGATTGACTTTGAGAATATGCCATGTTGACTTTATAGTGTTATACCAATGCAAGCTTTTGAGCCTTCAACATTATATTCTTTGATTGTGCCTTCTTTCAATGATATGTATCTTTAGAACTTGCTTCATATCTTGTTGAGATTACATTCATATTACATACATACATAAAGATGATAAAGGCATTAGGAATTTTAACCACTTGAGCCAAAAAGCCAACCTAAAGCATATTATCCTTAGTAAACCCCTTTTGAGCTTGTTTATCTTTTCTTTTCTTTATCCATGTATAAGCCTTAACTTTATATATGTTTTCCTTTTCCCTTGGCCAAGGATTAGTAGAGCATATACTAGTGATATTTCATGGAATTATGGTTGGAAATTATGTGAAAAGAAAGAAGAAGTGATGTTTGATGAAAAGATGGGCAAAGTTGCCAAAAGTAAAAAAAAAAAAAAAAAAACAGAAAAAAGAAAAAGAAAAGAAAAAGAAAAAGAAAAAAATGTTCCTTTATGTTCTTAAGTTTTTATATTGAAAAAGTTTGAAATCAAAAGAAGTTAAGCATTGGTGATTAAAGATGGAAAATTTATGTGCTTTGATGGAATATCTTTTTTGAAATATCATTTTTCAGAATGTTCTACTTTCTTTGGTTTGAACCTTTTTCTTTTACTCTCTTTTACCTCACCTTTACCTTATCCCCATTACAACCAGAAAATAAGACCTTTTGATTCATGCATTGTTTGTAATATGTTATTAATGGAGATGAGATTGAAGAGCAAGCTTATAGTAGAACATATTCATTGATTGAATTTGAGAGATTTAAACACATAAGCCCTAAACACGTGAGTGTTGGAGTGTATATCAATGAGAGGACCTATCACTTTGGCATGGCATAGATTTCATTTAAATCTCGACGATTAATTAAGTTTTGAAGTTTGCATGTAAATAAATTCATGAAAATTTATACTCTTTATCCTTCTTAATTGTGTTCTTGTTTATAATGCATATATTCTGGGATATTGATGGGAGATTAGAAGATTAGTCATAGTGATTTCATTTAATTTAACTTCAACTTGGTTTTACCTATCCTTTCTCGAGGACGAGCAAGAGGTAAGTGTGGGGGTATTTGATGCAACCATATTATTCAATAGTTTCACCCATATTTAACTAGTGTTTTGCCTATGTTTTATATATAAAATGCCTTGATATTATTTGTTTTATGTTTTGAAGGCACTTTTGGATGAAAGATGCAAAAAGGAGTAAATTGGAGATAATTGGCAGATTTGACCTTCAGTCGATGTTTTGTGTAGAGCGTGAGCTCTAGAGGTTGAAATGAAGTGATTCCAGTGGAATTAAAAAGGTAACATCCATACCTTTCTGGACATCTAAGGCAAGAAAATAAAATAAGGAAGAGCATGGAAATCGCAGCCTTCAAAGTCAAATCTCGCAATCTGCCAGTGTTGACCTTCGGCCATTCCAACTTGAATATCTGGAGCTACAGAAGTCCAATTGATGAAAACTCAATTTTTTTGAATTCATGACTCAAAGTTATATAAACGCTCAAAATTTCAGCCAAAAACGATGTCATATGAGGGAGATATGATTTTTCAAAGATGACATCTGAATTCTGCCAGCAAACAGGTTTCGTGAAGAAACGAGTCCAAATTACGTTCCGAAGCATCTAAACCGATATCCAAGTTTTTATTTCAGCAATTTAGCTCCTCTAAGTCAAAGCTTGAAGATTTCATGCAAGGCTATTTCTTCTTTTTTAGGAAAATAGTTATTGAAGTACTTAAATGTAAACAGTCTACTTAATGGAGGACTATTTTGTAAAATAGAGACCCAGGGTTTCCTAGGATATAAAAAGAATGAGAGAAGAGAAGTGGGGCAGCCAGCCAAGGAGAGAAAAACGCCCCCTTCCTCTAAGAAACCCTAAATTATGCATTCTTCCTTCTTTCTGATTAGTTGTTCAACAAACATGCAAGGCTAAACACTTTTTCTTGGTTGCAAGGACACGGAAACCTTCAGATTTCAAGAACTGTGAGATTTATTTTACCTTTTCTTTTCAGTTTATATGATGAATATATTTGTTCTCCTATGCTTATTTTTCCTATGATTGTTTATTTTAATTGCTAGAGCGGACTCTAAGTTATTATTGTAGACAATCTATTGTTAAGTTTGATATCAAAACCGGAGTTGTGGTATATGAACTTGTGAAGCAACTGAGTTTAATAATTATGACGGATCTACGTTATTAATCTTAGGGAGAACATTCAATCAAATCAAACATAGACTGCGGACAGTTATGTTTTCTTGATTAATCAACTTATCTAGTTCTTAAGGCTGCCATTGAATTAAATTACTAGTGCGGACACTGTGGATGTTTGATGGTTAGGGCTAGTTATACGGCGGATCCGTTAACTAACCAATGTTAAGAAGAGATAAATATTCAGAATATAAATTGATGTTTCGTTTCCATGATCAGTTCTGATTTCTGTAGGTGGATGTGTGCTTGTGACCAAGGTTTGTTCTCTTGATAATTTTCTGATTTTATTAAATTTAGTTTGATAGTTTTCTGTTTTCTTTTGCTTTAGCCTAGATAACGTCCAAACCCCCCCAAATTACATATCATCTAGCATAAAAATCTAACTTGAATCTTCCTCGTGGGATCGACCCCTTGCTTGCTCTATACTATCTTGTGTGTTGTGTTTGAAGCTAGGGTAATTAATTTGTGCGACCGCGACACCGCAACAAAAGCACCAACACAAATCAGAATATTGCAGTTTCCTTTTGCGCTTTTTATACAGCAAATCAGTAGGGATTTGCGTCATAGGATTAATGCATTGAATCCTTCCTAAATAGAGACATATTTAGACTATATATAAGCCATTATAATGACCTAACAAAAGAAGAAGAGAGAGGAGAGAATAGAGAACGGGAGAGAGACAGCAAAAGAAAAACAAGAAAGACGCCTTTGCTCCATTTGTTTTTTCAGCAAATAAAAACTGCAGAAACAGGAAAGAAAGTTAGGAATCAGTAGAGAAAGTGACGGAGGCGCAGAGTAAAGAAGGAGGCAATAAGCAGACCCAAACACAGAACATAAGAAGAAGGACAGACGCAGACCGAGCAACCATCACTCTTCCAACGCCACTGCAGTTTCTTTGTCTCCAGGTTGGTTTTCTATTCACCTGTTGCATGCTTTCTTTTACTTTGTATTTGCACTTTAGCGTGGTCTTTTTCTTTGTAATGTATGTGTCTGTACTGTTCAAGTGAATTAATTCACTTGAACAGTAGCTCTCCATTCACAAAAGAGAGCTGCACCCCTTTTGTGTCCAGCCGGGTCATTTGCTTGGGCAAGTGACCCAGCCAGAACCCCCCCCTTTTTTTTCTTCAAAAAAAATAAAAGAAAGAGAAAGTGATTTATGATTTTTTGGTATATTTATTTTAAGGTCTCAATTTTTTTGTTGTAAAAAATATTAGTCTTGTGTTAGAATACCTGGTTTTTTTTGACGTAATGTGACAAATATACATATATATCAAATTTGTTTTCTTGTGTATTGCATACGGCCAATACCCTAATATATTTTGAATGTTTTTTTATATACAAAAAATATTGGAAGTTTTGAAAATGTGTTTTCGCATGGATTTCTTAAACACAACAAAAAAAATTGTTTTCTTGCATTTCTAGATTTTACAACATGTTTGTAAAACTCCAAAGGGTATTGGTCAATATTTCAAAAAATATAAAAATCTTATTTTGGGGGGAATTCATCTATTATTCACCACTAATGTTTGGATAAAGAAATCCTTAAAGGACGAATATCCAAATTATTATTGGAAATAATTTGTTATTATTCACTGTTAATATTTGGATAAAGAAACCCGGAGTGGTAAATATCCAAAATAAATTTTCTAGGAATAATAAATCCGCACACATCCTTAAAAGAAGCCTTGATTATAATCGAGGACATTTCAATTTTTTACTCCATGGTTTACGAGCCGTGAGAGTATAAAACACTAAGGCAAAAATAGGCTTTTAAAGCGCCCTAGATTTCTAAATTTTTGTCCCTCTTCCTTGCGATTTACGAGTCGCAAACTCTTGAAATACCAAGGGAAAAATGAGCTTTTAAAGCACATGGAATCTCCTTGGATTTCTATCTTAATAAATTTAGTTAGAATCAAACTTAAAAAAACTGATGGAATTAGAAAACATCAACACCATAGCAATTATAAGACAAACCAAACACCAAGCAGCTTGCCTTAGGTAGGGCGTACTAGGGGTGCTAATACCTTCCATTTACGCAACCAGTCCCTTGCCTTAGAATCTCTGAAACACTAGTTAGGTTTTCTAGTGACCATAATACTAGGTGGTGACTCCCTTTTACACAAAAAAAGACCCCGAAATCAACCAATGGTCGCCGTGACGCCACGCTCCGCCGCGAGGGTGCGATAGAGGTAATGATCTTCTCTAAGGTTATACATGCCTTTACTAGATGAATGAGGCTGAGTTTTACTTGGTGCCTCACAAGTGACTGTAGTGTTCTAATTTTGAGCATTTTCAGCTAACAAGTCTATGTACTCCACTGCTTCATCAGGGTCTTTATCTTTATAAGTTTCATTGCATATCAATTACATCATTTGTCTATCTTTAGGTGTTAACCCTTCATAAAAGTGTGAAACCAATCTTCATGTTTCCAAACCATGGTGAGGACATGTATTAAGCAAGTCTTAAACCTATCCCAACAGTAGTAAAATATTTCTCCTAATTTTTGAGTGAAGGTAGTGATTTGTCTTTTGAAAAAGTTTGTTCTATGAGAAGGATTTCTTTTTCATCTCATCATGTCAACATCTCCCAATCTAGCTATTTGTAACAACCTCAAAACAATTTCAATCAATATATATTTTTTTAACTCTTACATAAAGGGCAAATGGAGCAATTTTTTTTTTTGTTAAATTCACCAAAAATTCTAACGAAATTTTGGCAGAGTCTCCCCTATACCGGGAGATCCCAAGTTATCGACAATTTATCCTGCACACAATTATAATCACATCCCACCCATAATCACATCCATGATTGGTACATTCAATCATTTTATTCATTCGAGAATATACTTAGGACAAATCTTCATTCTCAATCTCCATCTCATATCACATGCATAAATTATTAATTAAGAGGACCATCCAAGCACTGAAATTTCATATATATAAGCACAACACAATTTAGCGTTCTGAACATAAGCTATTACGCTATAATTTTTCCAAGTATAGATTAATACATTAATATTCCAAAACATAATAATATAAGGAGTATACTATTCTATTCAGGTTACATGTTTACTGCATAACAAAATTACATGAAAATCTCTAAGTTCCTAACTTATACAAAAGGGATAAGGAACCTAAATTCTACTCCTGACGTGAATGGGAGGGACCTGCAAAACATAAATTTTCCATATAATTAAAAATAACTAAAATACAAACAATTCACGGAAGAAATTTATACAACACATCTACCTACTTAAGTCATATGCAATTTCAATACACCACCACCCTCCCTTTTGAGGATTATCCAGTTTATTTCCTTTAACTACTTCTCCCCACATTAGGAAGACTATACCGGCACTAACGACCTCCATTAGTGTCTTTAGTTTTCCATCCTGGGGTCAACTAATCAGATTCATGAAAATGCCGACGCTAACACGACCGTTGGTGTCATTATATATATATATATATATTGAACCAAAATAGTTAATCACTGTTCTATGCTACTTTGGGAGGTCCTCGAGTATGCCGATGTCAAGGATTCTTGACATCATTAGCTTTCACCTCGGAAAGCTAATCAAGTCTATAAGTTTTGCCGATATCGACGACACCCGCCGATATCATTAACTATTCTGAATCCGAATAGTTAATCAAGTTTACAAATTTTGCCGATATCGACGTCACCCGCCGATATCATTAACTATTCTGAATTCAAATAGTTAATCAAGTTTATAAATTTTGCCGATATCGACGTCACCCACCGATATCATTAACTATTCTGAACCTGAATAGTTAATCAAGTTTTTATATTTCTCCTCCCACGTACCGATAATGCCGATGTTAACCAGCTTGGTTAACATCATTAGCCTCCCATATCAGGGACAGGCTAATCAAATTCGAGAAACAATCATTATTAAAATTCATTGTTACTGTTCATCTCCTCTAAAAGGACCTATAATTTAAATTTAGTCCTCATTTCTATTTTCCCACCATTTCACCTTTCCTTTTCCCCTTTATTTTCCTCATCAATATGCACCAAATTTTTATAGTTCAATAGTTAGTTAAAATAATTATTAACAAGAGGAGATATAGGTACCGAGTACCTACCTGCTGTAGACGCTCGACTTGCGTTCCCCTGTTGTTGTTGTACTCCTCCCGCGGTTCCTCCTGAAACCACAAACACCCATCATTATTCCATATTAGTCCACATATCACAACAACAACAATCGGAATAATATTCATTTCTCTTTTACCAATCTTTTCTTTCTCACTTACATTCCTCATTATTATCCTTTCACATTTTCGGCTCATTTGTAGTCCAAGTGGACATCATAAATTCAATTTTGATTACCGTTTATTCTTTTTGAAGATCAAGACACACTTTGTGAAGGGCGAGAAAACAAATTCTACCCTTAATACGGCTAAATTTTGCCGTTTTATCGACTTGGCCGAAACTGCCAACAGGGGTGGCAGCTTGACCTCTCCTCAGATTTTCATTTGTATCCGGAGTTCTAGGACTTCAAATTAGGCGGGGTCAGATTCGTTGGAAAGCTAACACTTCCGGCTACAACTTCTATGAATGGACCCTCCCTAGATTCTATCATCTTCAGGTTCAAATTCTCTCATGAACCAGGGCAACAAATCTGCCTTGTTTTGTCAATGGAGAAGGTACCTACAATTTTTATTTCCAATCTTTTTTCCCCATCAATTTCAGCCAATTTCAGCCATGTTTTCACCTTACCTGGAATGTAGGTTCCTCTCCCTTATATGTTACAATTTGTAACTACACTATAACAACACACATAATTAATTAACAGGGGAGTCATACGTTCTCCTCTGTTTTTTTTTTCTTCCCCTCCAGTGGCCGGTCCTTTAAAATTAGTTCCTTCTCTCTCTCTTTTTTATATATATATATAACAACATTTTTTTTTAATTATTATAAACTCCCCCCCCCCTACTTTTTTTTTTTTTTGCATACTTTATTCTCAGGTTTCACATTCTCCCCTCCTAATAGAAATTTTCTCCCCGAAATTTAAACTGCTTACCTGACTCAAAGAATAAGTGGGGGTATTTTTCCTTAATCTCTGATTCTCTCTCCCACGTTTCTTCCTCAATTTGTGAGTTTCTCCACAACACTCTGACTAGTGGTACTCTCTTATTCCTCAATGTTTTTTCACTCCGATCCATGATCTTGACTGGCCTGGTCTCGAGTGTCAAATCTTCTTTTACTTCCATAGGAACTGGAGGTAACACTCGGGAAGGATCCACTTCTGCCTTCCGCAATACTGATACATGGAATACATTGTGAATCTTCTCTAGGTGTGCCGGTAGTTTCAGGCGGTAAGCAACCGGCCCTATCCTAGCTATCACCTCAAATGGGCCAATGTACCTCGGAGCAAGCTTTCCTTTCATTCCAAACCGAATGATGCCCTTCCACGGTGCCACCTTTAAGAATACTCTATCCCCTATTTGGAATTCTAAAGGTCTCCTCCGGTTATCTGAATAACTCTTCTGTCTATCTTGGGCTTCCTTTATTCTTTGCCTGATCACTCTTACTTTATCAGTTGTTATTTGTACCATTTCAGGACCCAAGAGTTTCCTTTCTCCAATTTCATCCCAGCATATCGGAGTGCGACATTTTCTCCCATAAAGGGCTTCATATGGGGCCATCCCAATAGAAGCTTGGTAACTATTATTATACGTGAACTCTACCAATGGTAACAAGTCTTCCCAGTTTCCCCCAAACTCTAGCACGCATGACCTTAAAAGGTCTTCAAGTGTTTGGATAGTTCTTTCAGATTGGCCATCTGTCTGGGGGTGGAATGCCGTGCTCAGGTTCACCTCGGTTCCCAAAGCTCGTTGTAAGTATGACCATAACCTCGAGGTGAATCTTGGGTCTCGGTCTGACACAATTGATAAGGGCACTCCATGTAGTCTAACCACTTCATTCACGTATAATTTGGCCAACTTGTCTACGGGGTCCGTCATTTTCGTGGGCAAGAACAGAGCTGACTTCGTTAGTTGATCTACCACTACCCATATAGCATCATTGCCCCTTTTTCCCTTTGGAAATCCGGTTACAAAGTCCATGGCTATATTTTCCCACTTCCATTCCGGAATTGGTAGCGGTTGTAATTCCCCTGCCGGCCTTTGGTGTTCTATCTTCACTTGTTGACATATCCCACATCTTGACACGTATTTTGCTATCTCCTTCTTCATATTTGGCCACCAGTAATACTCTTTGAGGTCCCTATACATCTTGGTGCTCCCGGGATGGGTTGCAAACCGAGATTCATGAGCTTCCTTCAATATTTCACCCTTTAAGGCCTTATTCTCAGGTACGTAAACTCGTTTTCCCATTGCCACCAACCCTCCCGGTACGACCTGAAAGGATAACTCTTTGCCTTGCTTGATTTTTTCTTTGATTTCTCCTATACCCTTATCTGCCAATTGAGCTTCTAGAAATTTATCTTGTAGTACTGATCTGATCTTTATATGAGCCAGTAGTGACCCTTCAGGACCTACGCTTAACTGCAATCCCATCTTTTTTAATTCCATCAAATTCTCTTGTTTTGTAATTCCTGTATCACCCACCACTGCTGTCCCTTTCCGACTCAAGGCGTCCGCCACTACATTGGCTTTGCCAGGATGGTAGTCAATTACGCAGTCGTAGTCTTTTATCAATTCCACCCACCTCCTTTGTCGCATGTTTAACTCCTTTTGCGACATTAAATACTTCAAACTCTTATGGTCGGTGAAAATCTGGACTTGTGTTCCATACAAATAATGTCTCCATACTCTTAAGGCAAATACCACTGCTGCAAGTTCCAAATCATGGACTGAGTAGTTCACTTCATGTGGCTTTTACTGTCTGGAAGCATAGGCGATCACCTTCCCATGTTGCATTAGTACACATCCCAAACCCCTCCTTGAGGCATCACTGTAAACCATGAACCCTTCTGTTCTGGAAGGAAGGACCAAAACGGGGGCTGATGTAAGCCTTCTTTTCAACTCCTGAAAACTCTCCTCGCATTCCTTTGACCAATTAAACCTTACTTCTTTACGAGTCAACTTGGTCAGAGGCGATGCTATTGTAGAAAACCCTTCGATAAACCTTCTATAATACCCTGCAAGGCCTAAGAAGCTTCGGATTTCGGTCACAGTCATGGGCTTCTACCACTTTAGAACTGCCTCCACTTTCCCTGGGTCTACACATATTCCCCCCGCTGAAATAACATGTCCCAAAAATATCACCTCTTTGAGCCAGAACTCACATTTATCCAGTTTTGCATACAATTTATTTTCTCTCAATATCTCCAACACCTTCCTCAAGTGCTTCTCGTGTTCCAAATAAGAGCTTGAATATACCAGTATATCATCAATAAACACCACCACACATTTATCTAAATAAAACCGAAACACTCGATTCATCAGGTCCATAAATACCGCCGGGGCATTAGTTAACCCAAAAGGCATCACTAAGAATTCATAATGGCCATAGCGGGTTCTAAAGGCAGTCTTCTGTATGTCCTGTTCTCTGATTCTTAGTTGATGATACCCCGATCTCAGATCTATCTTCGAGAATACTCTCGCACCCTTCAACTGATCAAACAGGTCATCTATCCGTGGTAGCGGATACTTGTTCTTTACCGTCACTTTGTTCAGCTGACGATAGTCAATACATAACCTGAACGTACCATCCTTTTTCTTTACAAATAAAACTGGGGCTCCCCAAGGTGAATTGCTCGGTCGTATGAACCCTTTGTCCAACAACTCCTGAAGTTGGATCTTCAGTTCAGCTAGTTCTATAGGGGCCATTCTATAAGGGGTCTGTGCTATAGGGTTGACTCCTGGAAGAGTCTCAATGGAAACCTCAATCTCTCTGATTGGAGGTAGTCCTGGTAATTCTTCCGGAAACACATCTGGAAATTCTTTTACAACTGGGATATTTGTTAATTCTATGCTCCCCTTCTTTAATTCTCTCACATGAGACAACCAAGCAGGGCATCCTTTTCTAATCAGTTTTCCGGCCGTCATGACCGAGATTATGGAGTTTGGAATCACCCTCCTTTCCCCCGTGAATACTACTCTTGTACCACTCACATCTTGGAGGCTTACGGTCTTTGTGAAACAATCTACTTGTGCCCTATATCTACTCAACCAATCCATTCCCAAAATCAAATCAAAATCATATAATTCTAAAGGCATGAGGTTTACCCTTAGTTCTACCCCCTCAATGTATAGTATCACTCCCTTGTAAACCTCATCAATGTTTATATTTTTCCCCAAAGGTGTACTAACTACCATCCTGACCTTCAATCTACTTGGTAACACATTTAAATTACTGATAATTCGATGGGCCACAAAAGAATGACTGGCCCCAGGATCAATTAAAGCATAAACTTGTATTAAACCCAATTGTAGTGTACCTGCTACTACATCTGGCATTGCCCCCACATCTTCTTGAGTCATATGGTATATCCTGCCTCGAGTTCTTTCCTCCTGGAATCTGGGTCGGCTTTTATTGGCACTTGTCCCTGACTGAGTAGGTCGTACGGGCCGATCAACTGTCACTGACTGTTGTTGGCTTTGGGTAGTTATCCCCTGTCCCTGTACTCCCTCCGTGGCTCTATGCGGACATTCTTTCTTTTTATGACCCGTTTCCCCACAATGGAAACAACCCCTTTCCAAATACTGGCAGTCCCTGCATCGGTGTCCTTCTCCTCTACAAATATAGCATCTTCCTGGTGTGGCTGAACAATCCCCGGGGTGTTTCTGGTTACATCTCATGCATAACGGGTAGACAAGTCTCCTCTGCTCCATGGACCCCCCTATAACACTTGTCCCCTGGCGAGTCTGACCTCCTATGGATCCCCCAGCATTAACGTGTCTAGCACCTCCTGAACTCCCACCATGAATAAAACTCCCCTTTTTTTTCGGGAGTGGCCCGAACGATGACCCGCTCCTTCCTTTCTTCAAAGGAGGATTCCTTCCCATAGGAGGTATGAAATCCCTTCTTTTGAATCCCGTAGTCTGACTCTGCTCACTTGTTAACCTTGGGGTGTCATTCATTACTCTTTCCATGCCCTGAGCAGCTCGCACTAACTCCCGGACCGACTGAAACTGCATAGCCACCAAAATTAATTTCAGCTCTTGCCTGAGCCCTTCCCGAAACCGTTCTACCCGATGATGCTCAGTGGGAAGATAGGTGGTGGAAAAAATAGATAAGTCCTGAAACCTCCTCTCATACTCCAGGACGGTCATATTCCCCTGTTTCAGATCCAGGAACTCCTGTTCTTTCTCTTTTCGATGCTGCCAGGAGTAGTACCGCTCCTCAAATTCTTCTCGAAAGTGTTTCCACCTTAATTCTTCTCTTGCCCTTCTTTCTCTAATAGTCTCCCACTAGGAGTGGGCACTCTCCGTTAACAACTGGGTCACACAGTCTACTCGAGTTTCCTCTGGCACTTGCATCTGATCTATGACCCTTTCTACCTTCCTCAGCCAATGTCCTGCTACTTCGGCGTCTTCTTCCCCTAAATAGGTCGTGCAACCCATTTCCCGCATGCCCTTCACCCAATGAACCAGGGTCACTACTCTTTCTACCCAAGGAGTGGAATTGGATGCACCTGCGGCCATCCCTGTTGCTATTGCCTTGACCAATTGCTCCAGAAATGTGGGGTCCGAATATGGATTCGGGGTGACCGTCGGTGCCACTAGTGGTGGCCTGTCTTCTGGTCCTTGACCACCTGCTGCTCCAGGTAGTAACACTTCTTCCCGATGAGAGACAGGGTCATCCTGATGCCCCCCTGATTCTCCCCTCTCTGAATGGACCGACGTTGCAGGTTGGTGGGAGGCCGTGTCCATCAGTGGTTCCCCTTCATTTTCATTCCCTTATAGTGAGCCATACTCTCTCCCATGCATAGGGGACGGGTCTGCTCTTGCTTCTTGTCGAGTGCGAGCCATCCTGCAACATGTTTCCAAATTCACATCAGTGTTTCAATCCCTGAAACTTCAACCAGTGGCTCTGATACCAACTGTAACAACCTCAAAACAATTTCAATCAATATATATTTGTTTAACTCTTACATAAAGGGCAAATGGAGCAATTTTTTTTTTTGTTAAATTCACCAAAATTTCTAACGAAATTTTGGCAGAGTCAGATCCCAAGTTATCGACAATTTATCCTGCACACAATTATAATCACATCCCACCCATAATCACATCCATGATTGGTACATTCAATCATTTTATTCATTCGAGAATATACTTAGGACAAATCTTCATTCTCAATCTCCATCTCATATCACATGCATAAATTATTAATTAAGAGGACCATCCAAGCACTGAAATTTCATATATATAAGCACAACACAATTTAGCGTTCTGAACATAAGCTATTACGCTATAATTTTTCCAAGTATAGATTAATACATTAATATTCCAAAACATAATAATATAAGGAGTATACTATTCTATTCAGGTTACATGTTTACTGCATAACAAAATTACATGAAAATCTCTAAGTTCCTAACTTATACAAAAGGGATAAGGAACCTAAATTCTACTCCTGACGTGAATGGGAGGGACCTGCAAAACATAAATTTTCCATATAATTAAAAATAACTAAAATACAAACAATTCACGGAAGAAATTTATACAACACATCTACCTACTTAAGTCATATGCAATTTCAATACACCACCACCCTCCCTTTTGAGGATTATCCAGTTTATTTCCTTTAACTACTTCTCCCCACATTAGGAAGACTATACCGGCACTAACGACCTCCATTAGTGTCTTTAGTTTTCCATCCTGG